>NW_016809044.1:0-665 GCF_001698545.2 Rhinopithecus bieti
GGCAGATCAAATTGTTCTCTCAAGAAATTAGAAGTGTGTGAGTGTGTGTGCGCACACCTGTGCACATGCGCTTGTGTTGATTACTATTCACTATTTCTTTGGTTCACCTTGTTTTTTCCAAGCTCAAACCCTCTATTCATGTTTTTCCTAGTTTAGGATGTCTTTTCCCTACACTTAACCTGTCTTCGAAAACCCACATAAAGAGTCATCCCTGTGTGAAAGTTTCCTGGAGGCTTTTTGTTTGTTCTAAGCTCTAGTACCTGCAGTAAGTAGGTATTCAAAATTGTTTGCATAATAAATAAGAGAAACATCCCAGGTAGGAGTAATCATGCTCTTCCTTTTGGTTCCTCGTTAGATATTACAAATATACTTGTTCCAATTAGTGGCATACTTATTGTAGCCGAAATTAAACTATTTGAAGAAACAACGTCCACTTTTGATGTATGTTTGATATTTATTTGATATTTTAATAAAGAAATTATCTTCCCAAATCTGATTTTTATTTAAGTGGTGACATGTGTTCTTTTTAAAAACTTACCTGTCCATAGAATAAAGAGCTATACATCAATAATCTCTAAAGTCCTTGGTTGCAATGAGGAACAAAAGATCATATAACTTTAAAGGGACTGGAACAGTGTCTGTTGCTCTTATTTTGTGGTTTTCCT
>NW_016809044.1:4187-10054 GCF_001698545.2 Rhinopithecus bieti
CTTGCTAGATTTGGGGCAACCAGAGTTGGGGATATTAAGAAAGAGAGAAGTTCAACTAGAGTTTGATCAAGACAACGCAGAGGAAAAGAAATGGAGAATTGGGAACAGTGGGTAAAGTATATTGATAAAGATCTACAAATATTTTTTACAAAACCAAACTGAAATTCTGGAGTAAAACACTATGGTAAACAAATTGAAAATTCACTAGTGGGAGCTCAAAAGTAGATGTGAGGTGACAGAAGAAAGGATCTGCAAACTTAAGGATAAACCAATAGAAATTACGTAAACTAAAGATCGGAAAGAAAAAAATGAATGAAGAAACACGAACAAAGCCTCATAGAAATGTGGGACGCCATCAAGAACAACATACACAGAACGCCAGAAGGAGAGGCAAGAGAGAACAAGACAGAAAATATATTCAAAAGATTAATAGCTGAAAACTTCCCATATTTGATGAAAACATTAACCTATACATACAAGAAGCACGATTAACTCCAAGGAGAATAAATTCAGGGAGATTCACATGAAGAGACATAATAGTCAAAAGCAAAAGTTGAATGCCAGGCTGGGCACAGTGGCTCATGCTTGTAATCCCAACACTTTGGGAGGCTAAAGGGATGGAACGCTTGAGCCCAAGGAGTTTGAGTCCAGCCTGGGCAACTAAGTGGGACCCCGTCTCTATAAAAAATACAAAATTAGTCAGGTGTGGTGGCTTGTGCCTGTATCCCAGCCACTTGGGAGGCTGAAGTGAGAGGACTGCTTGAGCCTAGGAGGCAGAGGTTGCAGTGAGCCAAGATTGTGCCACTTTACTCCAGCCTGAGTAATGAGACCTTGCCTCAAAAAATAAATAAATAAAAAATAAAAAATAAAAGAAGAAAAAAGTTGAATGCCAAAATAAAGAGAAAATACTAAAAGCAGAAAGAGAGAAAAGAATCATCATGTACGAGTGCACATCAATAAGATCAATAGTTTACTTTCCATGAGAAACGCTGTCAGAATGTGGTGGGACAGCATATTCAAAGTGCTGAAAGAAAACAAGAAAACAAAGCGACAAGCAAGATCTTTATATTCAGCAAAGCTATCTCAAAATGAAGGCAAAATTAAGACATCCTCAGATTAAAGAAAAAAAATTGAAAGATTTGTTGCTATGAATCCTGCAATATAAGACATTGTAAAAGAAGTTCTTCAGCATGAAAGCAGTGACAGTAAACATCAATTAAAGTCCATATGACACAAACAAAGATCTCCAGTAGGCAATAGTAAACAAAGTATAATTACATACTGACATACCTTTCTGATCAAAACTCATTTAAAGAGCAATTGTATAAAACTATATGACATATGTTATATTATATATATGACTATATATATTTTATATATATATAATTGTATTTTCTGGCATATAACATATACAAATACAGTGTAGTTGACCAAAAAACACAAAGGAGAAAGTTGAGAGTGAAACTATGTTGTTGTAATGAGATGAAACCAGATGATAACACAAATTCATAGGAAGAAATGGCACATAAGTTTAATATAAAATAAAACAAACACTATAAACATATTTGCATTTTCTTTCCACTGTCTTCTTCAATAGATATATAATTATATGAAGAAATAATTATAGCAATGTATTGTTTGGTATATAACATATATGGACATATTATGTATAAAATAATAGCACATAAAAGTGGGTGGGAATGGAGTTATATAGAAGTAAAGGTTCTATATTTTACAGGGATTAATTTATTACATATCTTATATTGATTCTCATAAGATTTATATTGGAAGAAAATAATCCAAAATATGATAAAATCATTAGAGGAATTGAATTGTATATTAAAATAATGTATACTTAATACAAATAAAATACTAAGGGAGAAACAGAGGAACAAAATAGTCATGAGCCATTTAGAAACAAACAAAACAAAGTGGCAGATGTAAATCCAACCATATTAAGAATATATGTGAATGAATTAAACAACCTAAGCAAAAGGAAATATTGTCAAACTATATTTAAAAAAAGACACATTCCATGCTGTCTACAGGAGATACGCATTAGTCTCAAAGATAAAAGTTTGAAAATAAAATAATGGAAAAGATACACTATACAGCAAGCAACCATAGGAGAGTCAGACTGGCTATATTTCTATCAATAAAATGAACACTGAGATAAAATGTTACAAGATAGGTTATAAAATGGTCAATCACAAAGATTTAACAATTCAAGCATATATACCCCTAATGACAAAGCCCCAAAATATCAAGCAAAACTAATAAAATGAGGGGAGAAACAGAATTTCAACAATGATAGTTGGAGTCTTCAATACCTCTCTTTCAATAATGGATAGAAAACTATGCAGATAATCAAGAAGATACACAAGAACTGAAGAACACGAAAATCAACTAGACCTAGAAGATACTGATAAAACATTCCATCTAACAAACAACATTATACACATTATTTGCAAGTACACATGGAACATTTTCCAGGATAGATCATATATTAGGCCTTAAAACAAGGCCAAACAGGCTTTAAAAGAGTATAATAAAGCAAAATACGTTTTCTGACCACCAAAGATATAAATTAGAAAACAATAAAAGAAAGAAAATAGAGAAATGTACAAATATATAGAAGTTAAACCACATTCAATGAAAGGGCCAATGTGTCAAAGAATAAATCACATGCAAAATTTGAAAATCTTTAAGACGAATGAAAACACAAACAAAACACAGCAAAAAATTATGAGATGTAGCTCAATAAATAATTAGTAGGAAAATTATAGCTGTAAACATCTATATTAAAAAATCTCAGATAGGTTAACTATAAAATGAGAAAATAAGAACAAATTAAAACTAACATAAGCAAGAGATAGAAATAATAAAGATTGAAGCAGAAATAAATAAAACAAACTGGAAAACAATCAAGAAAATCAGTGGAAGCAAAGATTGATTCTTTTAAATGATCAACACAATTGATAGGCTCTTTGCTAGACAAACCATGAAAAAAAAGGAAAGACTAAAATAATTAACATAGGGAATTAAACAGAGGACATCACTATCAAATTTGCATGAGTGAAAAAAATGCTTATAAGCGAATACTGTAAACAATTGCGTGCTAGACAAATTCCTAGAATGGCATAAGCTAATAAATTGACTCAAGAAATAGAAAATCTGAATAGACCTATAACAAATAAAGATACTAAATTCGTAATTTAAAAGCTTCCCAGAAGAGCCCAGATCCAAATGGTTTTACTGGAAAATTCTACAGAACATTTAAACAAGAATTAACAGCAATTCTTCATAAAATGTTGCAGAAAAGTGAAGAGGAGGGAGCATTTCCCAACTCAGTATTGTATTGTAATGCCAGTATTATCCTGATGTCAAAACCGAGATATCACAAGTACAGATCAATATTTCTTATGAATGTACGTGCAACAATCCTCAAGAATATACTAGCAAACTGAATTCAGCAACATTTAAAAGATTATACACTATGACTAAGTAGGATTATACCAGCAATGCAAGATATATTTACTATCCCAAAATCACTCAACGTAATATATCATATTAAGAGAAGACAAAAACCACATGATTATTTTAAAATATGCAGAAAAATCATGACAATATCTAACACACCTTCATGATAAGAAACAACCAACAACTAGGAATAAAAATGAAATTCCTCAACATGACAAAAGACATCAACAAAAAGCCTACAACTAACATTATACTTGATGAAAGACTGAATGCCTTCCACCTACTATCAAAAACAAGACAAATATATGTCCAGTCTAACCAATTCTGTTTAATATACTTTAGCAAGAAATAGGTATGTAAGATGTACAAATTGGAAAGGAAGAAGTAAAATTATCTCTATTTGTAGATGACATTATACTGTATATAGAAAATCCTAAGAAATCCACTAAAAATCTATTAGAACTACTAGTCAATTTAATCAAGGTAGCAAGATACAAAAAATATATATAAAATCACATTTCTGTAAGTGTCAATGAAAAGGAAAAAAATAATTTACAATGGCATCAGAAGATACTAATATTTAGAAATATATCCAAAAAACAAATGCACAATTTATGGATTGTAAATCACAAAACACTATAGAAAGAAATTATTAAAGATATAAATAAATGGGATGGGAAAATAACCATGTAAATGGATTCAAAGAATTAATATTTTTATGATAGATATACACCAATAGGTAAAGAATAGTATTTTCAACAAATGTTTGTGAGACAACAGGATACCTATAAGCAAAAGAAAGAAGTTTAACCCTTACCTTACATCACACAGAACAATCAACTCAAGTGGATCACAGACCTAAGTATAAGGAGGAAAGAAACTCTTGGAAGAAAGCATAGAAATAAATTTTCATAACCTTCACGATTGCTTAACCTAAGGTTAAGCAATTAGTTATTAGATATGACAGCAAAAGCACAAGGAATAAGACAGAAGATTGATACACTGCAATTCATCAAAATTGAAAATGTCTTTGCTTCAGAAGACATCATAAAGAAAATGAAAAGACAACTGCCTGAATGGGACACAATATTTTAAAATCATCTATCCCATAAAGGACTTGCATAGATAAACTGTCTCAATAATAAATAGACAATCCAATGTTTTAAAAGTTGGCAAGGAATTCTAAGAGACATTTCTCTTAAGAAGATATACAGATGGTAAGCACATAAAAAGATATTCAACATCATTAGTTCTTAGAGATCTGCATACCAAACCCAAAATGGCATAATAATTCATAACCACAAGAATCAGTATAACCAATAAGACAGACAGCAAGTGTTTGTGAGGATGTGGAGAAATTGGAATCCTCATATATTGTTCTTGGGAATGTAAAAAATTGTAGTTGCTTTGAAATACAGTCTGGCAATTCCTTAAAAAGAGACAGAGTTACCATATGATGCACAATTTCCAATCCTAGTTGTCTACTCAAGATAACTAAAAACATATAACCACAAAAATTATACCTGATAATTCATAGCACTACTATTCATAATAGCAAAAAGTGGAAACACCACAGATGTCCATAAACTGATGAATGGAAAAACAAAATGTAGGCTTTCCAAACAACACACTATATTCGTCATTAAAAAATCTCAAGTGCTGATGTATTCTGAAGTTTGAATGAACCTCAAAAATATTAGACTGAAGTTCTTCCCTGGACAAAATAGCATACACTTCTTTCTCCTTGTTCCTTTCCACTAGAGACAACCCTAAACCATGGATATAATGCAAGAGACAACTAAAAAGGAACTCTGAACGGAGGAAGGCAAACTTTTATGCGGAAGGCAAACTAGAAGAACACAACAAGGAATCATATGACCTCCACCCAACAAAAAAAAGGAGACCTAGACCTAGTATTTCCCAACTCCTAACATACTAACATAATTTGACTCAGACAGGTTAATTTCTCCCTTGGCTTCAACAATAATCCTGCCAAAGTAGCTAGGGGAACCAAGTAGAACCAGAAAGAGGGATGTTATTGGAAATACTGCTGACAATAAAGATACAAAAAATGTACTAGCCTTCCCAACTGGGCCCAAGACTCTCCTCCAACCACTGCATGGGCAGGGAGCCCTCAGAAATCATGAAACGTAAACTTTGTAGAATTTTATTCATATTCATTGGTATATGGTATTAATTGGTGTGATGTACTACATTTTGCCCATTCTTAAGAGATGGTGGTTTAATTTCTAGGTTGTGTCCAGTTTGGGCTATTAGGAATTTGTGTTTCTATATGCCTTTCGGCACATGTTAATTTTCTTTCTTTCTTTTTTTTTTAATTTTTTTTTTTTTTTTTTTTTTTTTTTTTTTTTTTTTTTTTTTTTTTT
>NW_016809044.1:12267-13827 GCF_001698545.2 Rhinopithecus bieti
CCCAACCACCCTGCTGAGAAAACTAGGAAATCTGGAAGATATTAAATATATTGTTTGAAGGCACCATAAACCAAAGGAAGAAAGCAGATAGAATCCCAGGAGACAAGCTTGTGTAATGAGAACCACTCAAATTTGCTACTGCTTCTCGCTTGAAGGCTTTTGCTGATTTTAAGGATGTAATTGAGGATCCAAGATGCTCAGCAGAATGTTGTAGCTGAGAAGCTAAGCAGCTGTGAAGGGCATTCAGGAGTTTCATCCAACTGAGAGGATGCAGATTAGACCTAACAGTGCACAAAGGAAACAAGCCAGAGAAAACAAACCAGAGGTTCATTTGGCATCCCCAAGGAATCATATCTTGATATTGATATAACCTAAAATAGAAAACTCCACACAAAACCTGAGATCCAGTTTCCAAAGAATTCAATCTCTGATTGTGATGAGATGAACTATCCTAACCCTGCCTCTCAAATGCAAAAGTAAAGATATAATATCCTAGAAAGTCCAATTACCTCTATATGACTTCATACAGAAAAGCCAGGCTGCAATCAAAAGTAGCCACAAATGCAGAAAGCAAATTGGAAGGAAAGGATTTAGCATCAGGCTTGGGATCAATTTTCTCCATTAACTGAGGACGCCTCAAAGAGAAAGAACTAAGACTTGATTTTACACCCATGCAATTTAGAACAACAGTGGGATACCACTAAATGCCTATTACATGAACAACAGCAAAAAATACAGAACATAAAAGTTCTGGCAAGGTTATAAAGCAAATGTAATTCTCCTACACTGCTGGTAGAGGGCAAAACAGTATATTCACTGCGAAACACATCGACATATTTAAAATAACTGAAAGGCAGAAATATCATGTGATCCAGTCATTTTGTTCCTTAAAATTTTCCAAGGAAAATGGCATTATATGCCCATACAAAGACTCCTAGAAGAATGTCCATAACATGGCAAAGGGTGGAGAGCCTGGGCAATATCAAAGGGAAAAGGTACACGGTTCATAAGAAACTTTGGTGCAGGATGAGTGGATATTTACATTGTCTTGATTGTAGTATTGGTTTCTTAAGTATACACATATTAAAACTTACATGTTAACTTTAACATTGTATAGTTTAAGTCAATTATACTTCAATAAATATATTCCAAATGTGCCTTATGCATCAAATGTCTCAAAGAAAGTTCAGACCATTAAACTCAAAAGAGAATGCTTGAAGATAGAATACTAAGAAATTTAATATTTATATGAAATATTTAAGACAGAATAATCCTCTAGAATAAATTGGAAAAAAAGCCAAAAAACGTAAAACTAAAATTAAATCAATAAATGAATATTTGTAATTACATTAAATATATTTTGATGTTGTTGTTTTCTTCTTTTTTAATAGAGCACAAAATGATAAACCCTTGACAACAATTATGAAAAAAAGCCAGGTATTATCATTACCAGGAACGTAAAGAGGATTATCACTACAGCTCCTTTAGACATATACATAATATTTTAAACAAAGTTATGTTGATAAATTTGAAGTTACGTGAGATCAGTAAATTCTAGAG
>NW_016809045.1:0-645 GCF_001698545.2 Rhinopithecus bieti
CAGCCTCAAGCTTCTGGGCTCAAGCAATCCTCCTGCCTCAGCCTCTCGAGTAGCTGGGACTACAAGCATGCACTACCACACCTGGCTAATTACATTTTTTTTTTTTTTTTGTAGAAACAGGGTCTTGCTATGTTGCCAAGACTGGTCCTCGAACTCCTGGCCTCAAGCAGTCCTCCTGCCTCAGCCTCCCAAAGTGTTGGGATTACAGGCATGAGCCACAGTGCCCGTAGGATATATAATTGAATTACAAAATGTCAGAAATATTTAACAATCATTCTTGAAGTATCTATTATGAAATGATGCAAACTACTAGCCAGGGATGGTGGCATGTGCCTATGGTTTCAGCTACTCAGGAGGCTGAGGCTGGAGGATCACTTGAAGCCAGGAGTTCGAAACCAGCCTGGGCAACACAGCAAGATCCCATCTCTACAAAAAATACAAAAATCAACCAGGCAGGGTAGTGTGCGCCTACAGGATCAGTTACTTGGGAAGTTGAGGTGGGAGGATTGCTTGAGCCCAGGAGGTTGAGGCTGCAGTGAGCTACAATTGTACCACTGTACTCCAACCTGGGCAACAAAGCAAGAAAGCAAGACATTATCTCAAATTAAAAAACAAAAACTGCCTAAAAATTTGGGAACTAAAAAA
>NW_016809046.1:0-4877 GCF_001698545.2 Rhinopithecus bieti
TTCTTCCTTTTGTCTCTTAGATTTTTTATTGTATTCCTAATATTACTTCGGTTGGATTTTAATTTTGTACTGAATGTCAATTATCTTTGTTTCTATCCATATTCTGAATTACATCTCTGTCATTTCAACCATTTCACCCTGGTTAAGAATTATTTCTGGAAAACCGGTGCAGTCATTTGGAGGTAAGAAGCCACTATGGGTTTTTGAGTTGCCAGAGCTCTTGTGCTATTTCTTTTTCATCTTTGTGGGTGTATGTTCCTTCAATCTTTGATGTTGCTCTACTTTGCATGCAGTTTTTTTTTTTTTTTTTTTTTTTTTTTTTCTTTCTTTTTTTTTTTTTTTTTTTTTTTGCTTTTATCTTCTTTGATTCATTGAGTTTGATTGTGGTAAAAAGTTTGTTCAGTCAACTGGCTTCGATTCTAGAATATTTCAGACGGCTAAAACTCAGCTTAACACTCTTGGGATGTGTGTTTTAACTCTTGGGATTTAATACTTGGACCTCATTTTTGTTCTCTGATCTCTTGTGCTGGAAGGGCCAAGGTGTCAAAGTCAAAGACATCAGCACTTCCATGGAGATACTGGCCAAAGAACTTCCTTGGGGAGGTAGCAGTGGGATCCATGCTTACCCACACATGCCAGCAGTCTCAGAAGTACAGCAGGGTGCAGGTGTGTGCTACACCCCTATGTTGGCTGGAGTGAGGCACTGCTGAGAGCTTTTGCTTTGGTTTTCAAAGGTTCTATATATTGGCAAAATATTTTGTTGTATTTGGAGCTACAATCAAGTAGGTGGTACTTAAGAGTGTTAGCCCGCATATAGGCTTTTGCTGTACTACATGGTTCTTTTGTGTTTTTTTGCAGTTAGGAATACTGTTCTTTGGTGAGGACAGAGAAGACCCTATGAGCTAATACACTAATGGTTCATGAAGAATCCCCCTCCAATTACTGGTTTCATACTCACATTTCTTTTCTTGGGTGTTCTCTCAGGAAGAGCCCACATTTGACAGACAGATCATATTCTTGCCAGGTCAGCCATGTGGAGGGAGGCACATCCTGCTTCTCTACCATTCTGTGAAACTGGGATTCTCAACTCTCTCTGTGGTCTGAGAATTAGGGTTTTTCCCTGCTTGGACATTGCCCAATCCAACAATTCTCACTTGGATAGGAGATGTGAGGTTAAGTAGAGTCACCTAATCTGGTGTTCAAGTGTTTCTTAGAGGAACATGTGGTTGTGTCAGCCCACAGAGGTCAGCCATAAGTGAGACTACTGGGCCAAAAGCGCTAGCAGGTGTTGCCTATCTGGCTCCCAGAAGTGGAGGTGGGTGGTATTGCCCACCTTACTCTTAGGGTGTTTCCCAGAACAACAGGAAGATGCACCTGTTGCCTGAGTTTACACATAAGTGGGACCACTGGCCCAAATGCTCTAGCAGGCATTTCCCACCTGGCTGCCAGTGATGGTGGTAGGTGGAGTCACCTACCCTGCTTTCTGTGTGCTTCCTGGAAAAACAGAAGGCTGTGCCCACAGGCCACATTCACACAGAAGTGGGACTGTTGTGCTGGAAGCTCTGGCAGGCATGACCTGCCTGGCCACCAGTGATGGAGGTGGGCAGAGCCACCCTCCTTGCCATCTAGGTGCTTCCCAATATAACAAGAGGCTTCACTTACTGGCTAAGTTTACACAGAGGCAAGACTGTTGGGCTGAAGCTTTTACAGGTGTTGCTCACCTGGCTATGAGTGACAGAGCTGGGTAGGGCCAGTCACTCTGCATATGGCTTCTTTCTGGGATAGCAGGAGGCTGTGCCTACCAGCTTAGTTCAGGCAAAAGTGTCACTACTGGCCTGGAAGTGCAAGCAGACATTGCCTAACTGGCTACAAGTGGTAGGAGTGGATGGGGTAACCTACTCTGCCATCCAGGTCCCTCTAAGGGCAACGGGATGGTGCAGTTGCTGTCTGACTTCAACCAGAAGCAGGACCACTGGACCACAAGCTGGTGCTGACACTTGTCCGATGAGGGGAGATGGAGTAATCTTACTGTTTCCAGGCACCATGACTGCAGCTTCCCATGGGACTATGGAACTGATACTGGTCTGTTCCAGGGCCTAAGGCTTGTAGAAGTGCTCGTGAACTTGAAAATTGCCTCACCAAAATATCTGGGTGGCTTTCCGCCTCAGTTCAAAATTGTAGTGGATAGATGCTGGATGGTCAGGAGGGATTTTATTGTTTCCAGTCTTGCACAAGTCCTTGTGGAAAGCATACATTTTCCAGGGAGCTCTCACTCACCTTTTTTCACATTGGAGAGCTTTACTTTGCTCTGTGATGAACCCAGACAGGCTAGTACCCAGCCTTGTTCCTCTATTCTCTCTGTGTACCCCTGCTTCCTTGATGGATTCTGACCTAATTTCTTAGATGATTGGCATGAAGCATCAGTGTTCACCAGTTCTTTCCTTTTCTCTCTGTGAGAACAGCACACATGCAGTGCTTCTAGTCCACCATCTTGACAAAACTTTCTGAATCTTGTTTCTTGATCCATTTAATTATTCTATGTTTCTCATTGGAACATTTAATCCATTTACAGTCACAAGAGTTATTTATAGGTAATTACTTCCTACTCACATTTTGTAATTTGTTTTGTTTGTTTTGTAGATTCTTTATTGCCTCCTTTCTTGCTTGCTGTATTCTTGTGTAAATTCATATTCTTTAGTGGTATGCTTTGAATTATTTCTTTTGATATTTTTCACAACCACTATTGGTGTTTGTTTATGCTTATAATGAAGCTTACATAAAGCCTCTTGTACTTATAACAAGCTACTTTAAAACACTAACAGATTGACTTTAATCACATAAAAAATTACACACTTAGACCTGTCCACCTTTTCATAATTTTAACATCAAAATTTGTGTCTTATAAAATTCACATCCTTTAATCATCTATTGCTGCTATTATTTTTAAATAACTCTATCTTATAACTCATAATTTAGAGGTAAAATGGCTTTACACACACCATTGCAGTGTTAGAGTAATCTGAACATGACTATGTATTACTTTATGTCATTTTTTTTTATAGTGAACTCCCAGCAGAAACCTTGCAGGAAAGAAGCAAATGCGATGATGTGTTTAAAATTCTCTTATTTTGAAAATAAAGTTTAGTACGTGGATACTTAGTATCACATTGGCCATACTAAGCTTATGACTTGCTTTTAATATTTTGATTGCAAATAAATTTGAAAGCTAATGTATGGAGTACAACAATAGTGAAAAGCATGGGCTTTGGGGTTGGACATGGCTATGCATCCGAAATACTAGGTCTTTGATCAAGGACAAGTTATTAAACTTCTCAAAATGCCTATATCACTAGTTACTGTGAAAATTAAAAGAGACAGTGCATGTAAAAGCTATAATCCTGTGCCTGGCCCATCTTAAGAGCTCAGTGTATGTTAGCGATTGTAAAGATTTGTTACCAAGTCAGAGTAAACTCTGTAGTTTAAAATACTATGTTTCTTTGATTAAATGACACATTTTTCACATATTTTTTGTTTCTGATATTAAGATACATTTTTAAAATTAGTGTGTATATTCCCCTTCCTGTCTCCTCAAGCCCTTTCAAAAACATCATTAAATCCACTATGTATCTTGTTATTGGATAATAGATTCAAGAACATATCGGAATAGTAATTGCGTTGTATTTGATTCAGTGGCTGAGATTGAAGGGCAACTAACCAACAGAGGAGAAGATATTATTGATTGTTCTAAAGGTTTATCCTCAAAAGCTTTCCTTTACCCTATCTTGTTACATCTTTTTTAAACAATGCTAATTGTGTCCCTTGTACATATTTTTATTCAACTCTTCAGCAAACATCTTCTATGTGACCAACATACTATGAGGTGCTGGAGATGCAGGGAAGAGTAAGATGCTATCCTTGACCTGCAGTTATCTTGAAGCTAGTTGGGGTAACAAACCATTAAGACATGCAGCAGCATAGCTTTTGTCTGCAGAAGCAGATGGGGATCCGAGGGTTGGAAATAATACAGAGGAGAGAGGGATTCATTTGAAGAGTTCTCTTGTTGCATGCTTAATGTAATTAAAGTACCTAGCCACTAGTAGATGACAGTTTTCTAATTTTACATATCATGTAATCCCCTTGGTCTTGAAGGTATTGAGGGTGTCCATTACTTGAATGTGGTGACATTAATAATTTCTTAGATAAAATGTATACTGCTCCCTATCATAAATTCCCTGCCTCCCAGACTTTCTACGAGCCTCAAATGGATATGTGGAGGGAAGGACCTGCTGATCTAAGAATATCCCTAGTGTCAAGGAAGTAAATGGTCAAGCAAGGTTGTCCTAAGAAGCCATGTTACCCCTTCTGCTGGTGAGCACAGAGTCCAGGTGTAAAATCTTTGTTTTTTTCTTTCTTTCTCTTGCCACCCAGGATGGAGTGCAGTGGTGCAATCTCGTCTCACCTCAACCTCCACCTCCCGGGTTCAATCGATTCTCCTGCCTCAGCCTCCTGAGCAGCTGGGACTACAAGCACCCGCCACCACACCTGGCTAATATTTTGTATTTTTAGTAGAGACGAGGTTTAACCATGTTAGCCAGGATGGTCGTGATCTGACCTTGTCATCTGCCCACCTTGGCCTCCCAAAGTTCTGGGATTACAGGCGTGAGCCCCCGCGCCTGGCTGTAGAATCTTTACCGGTTACTGTTGTCCACATGGGGAAGAACCTTGACATGTGAAGTGTTCATTGAATAAATATTTTTATTGAATATTCTTCTAACAAAATCTGAAAAAAGTACAGAGTTATTTTTGAAATGGATGAGAATTTATGGTAATTTAGCAAGTTCACTGTATGTATCCTGTTTTCAGTTATCATTGCTACT
>NW_016809046.1:5660-7486 GCF_001698545.2 Rhinopithecus bieti
TACCTTTATTATGTGAAGACACAGTGTTCATTCCCTCTGGAGGAGATACCAATGAAAGCCATATTGAAAGCAGAAAGTGGGGCTTTCAGGAGACACTAAATCTTCTGGAAACTTGATCTGGTACTTCTCAGCCTTCAAAGCTGTGACAAGTAAATTTTTATTGTTTTTAAATTATCCAGCCTGTAGTATTTTGTTGTTGCAGCACAAATGGATCAAACAGGCTCAAACAACAAGGCTTTCCAAATTTCTGAAGGCCAGAATTCCAAGACCAAGGTATAAGCATCGTTGGTTTAATGTTGAAGTTATTTATCTTTATGAAGTGTAGATTGCTGCTGTCTTCTCTCTACAGTTTTACATTGTATAGCAGTCACATTTTATATCAAAGGAAACACAGAGACTTAAAGGGAAAGTGTGGAAAAAAATTTGCATTCAAATGGAAACCAAAACACCGAAGGATAACTAAATGAATAACAGACAAAGTAGACTTATAGTAAAAACCTGTTTGAATAGACAATGAAGGGCACTATACAATGGTAAAAGTGTCAGTTCACCAAGAAGATTTACCAATTATAATTATTTAAGAACCAAACCAGAGACCTCATAAATATATGAAAGAAACATTGACATAATAGAAAAGAAAGAGACAGAAACAAATTAATATTAAGATATATCAACATCTCAATTCCAGTATTAGATAGAGCATAACAGAAGAGTGAGAAAAGAGAAGACTTGAAATACAGTATAAAATAATTGGACCTAATAAAAAGATACAGGAATGCTATCCTCCAATGTCTGAATATTTATTGTTCTCAAGTGCATATGATATATTCTCTGGATGACACTACATGTTAGTGTATAAACAATTTTAATAAATTCAAGATTATTGAAATTGTAGTATCTTTTCTATTTCTCTGGAATAAAAAATGTATCAATACCAAAATTAACACTACAGAGTCCACAGATATGTGAAAAAAAGTTTTATTTAACCAATTAATTAATGAAGAAATAGCAATTAAGAAATATTATGAGACAAATCAAAATAAAAATATAACATACCAAAATATATGAGATGTAGCAAAAGCAGACCTTAAAAAGTTTATAGCTGTAAATGCTTACATTAAATAGAATAAAACCTGCTGCGAGTGGTGGCTCACTCTTGTAGTCCTAGCATATTGGGAGGCTAAGGTGTGCGAATAACTTAAGGCCAAAAATTCAAGACCAGCCTAGCCAGCATGGAGGAAACCCGGTCTTTACTAAAATACAAAAATTAGCCAGATGTGCACACCTGTAGTTTCAGCTACTCGGGAGGCTGAGGCACGAGAATTGCTTGAGCTTGGGAGGTGGAGGTTGCAGTGAGCTAAAATTGCACCACTGCACTGTAGCCTGGGCAATAGAGTGAGAAAAAAAAAACTCAAATCTACAACTTTACACCTCAAATAACTGGAAAAAGAAGCAGAAATGAAACAAAAAATAGCAGAGGAGTGACATAACAAATAATATACCAGTGATGAATAAAACAGAGAATAGGAAAACATTACCAAAACTCAATAAAACTAAAAGTTGATTTTAAAACTTTTGCAAAATTAGCAAACCACTGGCTAGACTAATTAAGAAAAAAAAAATGAAATAGAATCCTCAAATAAGAAATAGAAGCTAGGAAAAGAAAATATGGGTCATTGTTACCAATGCCACAGAACTAAAAACATAGTACGTTAACATGAACATTTCTATTTAAAAAAAATTTATAACTTAGAAAATATAGATATACTTCTAAAAACACACAATCTACCAAGAATGAATTATGCACAAATAGAAAATCTAAATGG
>NW_016809046.1:10152-15988 GCF_001698545.2 Rhinopithecus bieti
GAGACAATTTTACTTCCTCTCTTCTTATTTGAATAGACTTTGTTTTCTTCTCCTGCCTGAGTGCTCTGGCTAGAACTTCCAATACTGTGTTGAATAAGAGTGGTAAGAGAGGGCATCCTTGTCTTGTGCTGGTTTTCAAAAGAAATGCTTCAGCTTTTTACCATTCTGTATGATATTCGCTATGACCTTGTCATAAATAGCTTTTATTACTGAGATATGTTCCATCAGTACCTAGTTTATTGAGAGTTTTTAGCATGAAGGGGTGTTGAATTTTATCATAGGCCTTTTTTGCACCTATAGAGATAATCATGTGGCTTTTGTCAGTAGTTCTGCTTATGTATTAGTTTACATTTATTTATTTGTGTATGTTGAATCGGTCTTGCATCTCAGGGATGAAGTCGACTTTATCATGGTGGATAAGCTTTTTGATGTGCTGCTGGATTTGGTTTGCCAGTATTTTATGGAGAATTTTCGCATTGATGTTCATCAGGGATACTGGCCTGAAATTTGTTATTGTTGTTGTTGTTGTTGTGTCTCTGCCAGGTTTTGGTATCAGGATGATACTGGCCTCATAAAATAAGTTAGGGAGGAGTGCCTCTTTTTCTTTGGTTTGGAATAGTTTCAGAAGGAATGGTACCAGCTCTCATTGTATCTCTCATAGAATTCAGCTGCAAATCCATCTGGTCCTGGGATTTTTTTGTTGGTAGGCTATTAATCACTGCTTCAATTTCAGAACTTGTTATTAGTCTACCCAGGGATTCGACTTCTTCCTGTTTTAGTCTTGAGAGGCTGCACAGGAATTTATTTATTTATTCTAGATTTTTTAGTTTAGTTGTGTAAAGGTTTTTACAGTATTCTCTGATGGCAGTTTGAATTTCTGTGTGATCAGTGGTGATATCCCCTTTATTATTTTTTATTGTGTCTATTTGATTCTTCTCTCTTTTCCTCTTTATTAGTCTAGCTAGTGGTGTATCTATTATGTTATTGTTTTCAAAAAACCAGCTCCAGGATTCATTAATTTTTTGAAAGGTTTTTCATGTCTCTATCTCCCTCAGTTCTGCTCTGACGTTAGTTATGTCTTGTCTTCTGATAGCTTTTGACTTTGTTTGCTCTTGCTTCTCTAGTTCTTCTAATTGTGATGTTAGGGTGTGGATTTTATATATTTTCCACTTTCCAAAGTGGGCATTTAGTGCTATGAATTTCCTTCTAAACACTACTTTAGTTGTGTCCCAGAGATTATTGTATGCTGTCTCTTTGTTCTCATTGGTTTCAAGAACTTTGTTTTATTACGCCTTAATTTAGTTATTTACCCAGTAGTCATTCAGGATCTTGTTGTTCGGTTTCCATGTATTTGTGCAATTTTGAGTTAGTTTATTAATCTTGAGTTCTAATTTGATTGCACTGTGGCCTGAGAAGCTGTTTGTTAGGATTTCCATTCTTTTGCATTTTCCAAGGAGTGTTTTATTTCCCATTATGTGGACAATTTTAGAATAAGTGCTATGTGGTGCTGATAATGTATATTGTGTGAATTGTGATGGAGACTTCTGTAGATATCTATTAGGTCAGCTTGGTCCAGAACTGAGTTCAAGTCCTGAATATCCTTTTGAATTTTTTGTTTCATTGGTCTGTCTAATATTGACAATGGGGTGTTAAAGTCTCCTACTGTTATTGTGTGGGAGTCTCAGTCTCTTTGTAGGTCTCTCAGAACTTGTCTTTGAATCTGGGTGCTCCTGTATTGGGTGCACATATATTTAGAATAGTTAGCTCTTCTCATTGCATTGATCCCTTTACCATTATGTAATGCCATTCATTTTTTTAATCTTTGTTTGTTTAAAGTCTCTTTTATCATAGACTAGGATTGCAAGCCCTGCTTATTTTGCTTTCCATTTGCTAGGTAAGCACTCCTCCATTTCTTTATTTTGAGCCTATGTGTGTCTTTGCATGTGAGATGGGTCTTCTGAATACAGCACACTGATAGGTCTTGATTCTTTACCTAATTTGCCAGACTGTGTCTTTTAATCTGGGCATTTAGCCCATTTACATTTAAAGCTGATGCTATTATGTGTGAATTTGATCTTGACATCATGATGCTAACTGGTCATTTTGCACATTAGTTGATGCAGTTTCTTCATAGTGTTATTAGCCTTTATATTTTATGTGTTTTTGCAGTGGCTGTTACTGGCTTTTTCTTTCCATATTTAGTGCTTCCTTCAGGAGCTCTTGTGATGCAGGTCTGGTGGTGACAAAATCTCTCAGCATTTGCTTCTCTGTAAAGGATTTTATTTCTCCTTTGCTTATGAAACCTAGTTTGGCTGGATATGAAATTCTGGGTATAAAATTCTTTTCTTTAAGAAGGTTGAATATTGGCCCTCACTCTCTTCTGACTTGTAGGTTTCTGCAGAGAGATCCACTGTTAGTCTAATGAGATTTCCCTTGTAGGTAACCTGACCTTTCTCTCTGGCTGCCCTTAACATTTTTTCTTTCGTTTCAAACTTGGAGTATCTGACAATTAGGTATCTTGGGGTTACACTTCTCCAGGAATATCTTAGTGGTCTTCTCTGCATTTCTTGAATTTCAATGCTGGCCTGTCTTGCTACATTGAGAAAGTTCTCCTGGATAATATGCTGAAGTGTGCTTTTCAACTGTTTCCATTGTTCCCATCACTTTTAGGGATCCCAATCAACTGTAGGTTTGGCCTTTTCATATAGTCCTATATTTCTTGGAGGCTTTGTTTGTTCCTTTTTTTCCCTCTAATCTTGTCTTCATTCCTTATTTCAATAGGCTGATCTTCAACCTCTAATATCCTTTCTTCTGCTTGATTGCTTCAGCTATTGATACTTGTGTATGCTTCACAAAGTTCTTGTGCTGTTTTTCAGCTCCATCAGGTTATTTATGTTCTTCTCTAAACTGGTTATTCTAGGTAGCAGTTCCTGGCACCTTTTGTCAATGTTCTTAGCTTTCTTGCTTTGGGTTAGAACATGCCCCGGTAGCTCAGAGGAGTTTGTTATTACCCACCTTCTCAAGCCCATTTCTGTGAATTCATCAGACCCATTCTCTGTCCAGTTTTGTGCCCTTGCTGGAGAGGAGTTGCGATCACTTGGAGGAGAATAAGTATTCTCGTTTTGGAATTTTTGCCCTGGTTATTCCACATTTTCATGGATTTACCTACCTTTGATCTTTGATGATGATAACCTTTATAGGGGATTTTTGTGTGGGATGATCCTTTGTGTTGATATTGATATTATTGCTTTATGTTTGTTTGTTTTTCTTCTAACAGTCAGACCCCTCTTCTGCAGGTCTGCTGCAGTTTGCTGGAGATCCACTCCAGACCCTGTTTGCCTGGTATCACCAGCAGAGGCTGCAGAACAACAAAGATTGCTGCTTGCTCCTTCCTCTGGAATCTTCATCCCAGAGGATCACTGGCCTGAGGCCAGCCAGGGCTCCCCCATATGAGGTGTCTGTCAACCCCTGTTGTGAGGTCTTCCAGTCAGGATGCACAGGAGTCAGGGGCCCACTTGAGGAGGCAGTTTGCCCTTTAGCATAGCCTGAGAGCTGTTCTGGGAGAACCCTCCTTGTCAGGGTTTGCTGCTCTCTTCCGAGCTGGTGGGCAGGAATGTTTAAGTCCACTTAAGCTGCCACTACAGACACCCCATCCTCCAGGTGCTCTGTCCCTGGGAGATGAGAGTTTTATTTTTAAGCCACTGACTGGGACTGCTGTCTTTCTTTCAGAGCAGCCCTGCCCAGCAAAGAGGAATCTAGAGAGACAGTCTCACCACAGCTGCTTTGCTGCACTGTGTTGAGTTCCACCCAGTCCCTAGCACTATCATGGGAAACCTGCTTACTCAAGCTTCAGTAATTGTGGATGCCCCTTCCCCCAACAAGCTCAAAAGTCCCAGGTCTACTTCAGACTGCAGTGCTGTCAGCAAGAATTTCAAGCCAATGGTTCTTAGCTTGCTGGGCTAAATGGGAGTGGGACCCACTGAACGAGATGACTTGTCTCCCTGGCTTCAGCCCCCTTTCCAGAGGAGTGAGCAGTTCTGTCTCTCTGGAGTTCCAGGTACCACTGCAGTATGGAAAAAAAAAAAAAAAAAAAAAAAAAAAAAAAAAAAGACCTCTTGCAGCTAGCTTGTTGTCTGCTGGAACAGTTGTCCAATTTTGTCCTTGAAACCCAGGGTGCTGGTGGTATAGGCAGAGGAGGGAATCTCCTGGTCTGCAGATGGAAAAAACTATGGGAAAAGCGTAGTATCTGGGCTGGATAGCACAGTCTGTCAAGGCTTCTTTTGGCTTGGAAAGGGAGGCCTCTGCTCCTTGCACTTCCCAGATGAGACAATGTCCTACATTCCTTCTGCTCATCCTCCGTGGGCTGCACCCACTGCAGTCCCAATGAGATGAACAGTGTACTCCAGTTGGAAATACAGTAATAACATGCCTTCTGCATTGATCTCACTGGAAGCTGCAGACTAGAACTCTTCCTATTTGGCCATCTTGCCAGATCCCCTGGATACCTGTTCTTGAGCCCTCTCTTTAACAAACTACTGAAAGTCCTAACAAGAGTAATTAAGCAGCAAAAATAGTATACATATTGGTAAATAATAAATGAAATTATATTCAGAGATGAAATAATCTTGTCTTTAGAACAGCGCAAATGTTTCACTAAGAAATCCGACAGAAAGTTAGCACTAATAATCAAATTCAGCAAAGTTTCAGAATACAAAATCAGCAATCAAAAGGCAGTTGTATTTTGAAAAGGTAGCATCCCTTAAATGGTAGAATAGGAGCAATCTGTTTCCTCTCTTCTTCACAGAAAACAAAAACAACTATTTTGTGCCAAGATTATCACCAGGAATATTCCAGATCTTAAACCAGGCTATGAGAATTACTAAGGCCATAGAGAAGTAAAAAAGCAAGAGCATAAGGTGAAAAGAACTAACTCCTCTAACTGTGATTTCCTTCAACAAGCTGAAAGGCACCACATAGATGAGTCTCTGTACTCATTTTCTACATTGAAAAAGGTAAAATGGAGATAGACAGCCAGCATCCCCACAATCTGAATATATTTCACAAGAAAACCAATTTTTCCTCAACCCACAGGAAGCATAATGAATGCCTGTAAGCTGAAACTTCCTGAGGGCAGCTAGAAACAATGGATAGAGGGGAAAATACAACACTCACTACATGAAACTCAGTTTTTTTTTTTTTTTTTTATTCAGCTAAATTACACAACCAATAAGAGAGGATACTCTTCAGTAACACAATGAAAGAGGCATGCTCTCTGCATCTTCCGGCCATGAACATCGATTCAGCCTTCTCCAACAGTGTGGGGGTATCCCCTTTGGGAAATCCAATATGAAATAAATAGCACTCTAAACTCTGGTGGAAGTAATGGCAAATTTGAGCATAGGGCATTTTCTAGTGTCAAAATAAGGCAACAATCTAAGCAAAGGAAAATCAACACTCATTCTACAAAGGACCTGTAGACAGACATTTTCCAGAAAGACCAAAACAAGGAGACAGTGAAGACTGGAATAAATAACTAATCCCTCAATGCAAATACATAGACACACAGTCATAAAAAAGCAAATGGGGATCTCAACCCACAAAAATGGAAAAAAAGAAGCGTCACTGACAAACTCAATGAGATAGTGGTTTGTCAGCTCTAAAATCAAGAATTCAAAATAGCAGTTTAACACACAATAGAAGGTAGCAATGAAGAGATACTCCAAAATTTATCAGAAAATTCAACAAAGAGATTTAAATCATTTTTTTTGTTGTTTTGTTTTGAATTAAATTTTTATTGTGTTTTTTTTTTTATTATACTTTAAGTTCTAGGGTACAT
>NW_016809046.1:19649-32382 GCF_001698545.2 Rhinopithecus bieti
TTCTCCTGGATGATATCCTGAAGAGTGTTTTCCAACTTGGTTCCATTTTGCCCATCTCTTTCAGGCACACCAATCAGACGTAGATTTGGTCTTTTCACATAATCCCATACTTGTTGGAGGCTTTGTTTATTTCTTTTTACTCTTTTTTCTCCACACTTGTCTTCTCACTTCATTTCATTCATTTGATCTTCAATCGCTGATACTCTTTCTTCCAGTTGATCGAGTCAGTTACTGGAGCTTGTGCATTTGTCACGTAGTTCTCGTGTTATGGTTTTCATCTCTGTCAGTTATTTTAAGGTCTTCTCTGCATTGATTATTCTAGTTATCCATTCATTCTTTCTTTCTTCAAGGTTTTTAATTTATTTGCGCTAGTTATGTAGTTCCTCCTTTAGCTCTGATAAGTTTGACTGACTGAAGTCTTCTTCTGTCAACTGGTCAAAGTCATTCTCCATCCAGCTTTGTTTCATTGCTGGCGATGAGCTGTATTCCTTTGGAGGGTGAGATGCGCTCTCATTTGTTAAATTTCCAGCTTTTCTGCCCTGCTTTTTCCCCATCTTTGTGGTTTCATCTGCCTTTGGTCTTCGATGATCGTGACCTACTGAGGGAGTTCGGTGTGAGTGTCCTTTCTGTTTGTTAGTTTTCCTTCTAACAGTCAGGACCCTCAGCTGTAGGTCCGTTGGATTTTGCTTGAGGTCCACTCCAGACCCTGTTTGCCTGGGTATCAGCAGTGGAGGCTGCAGAAGATTAGAATATTGCTGAACAGTGAGTGTTGCTGTGTGATTCTTGCTCTGGAAGCTTCGTCTTGGGGTGTACCCTGAAAATAAGACAAAGCCTTGCCTAGAGAAATAAAACTGAGAGAAGTAGTCACCACAAGATATGACTTATAAGAAATGGTAAAGTGAGTTTTTCAATCTCAAACAAGAAGGATGCTAACATGCAGTGAGAAAACATCTGAAGTTGAAAAATTAACTTGAGAATTAATTACAGGGTAAATTCAAAATATTGCACTACTGTAATTGCGGTTTGTAAACCACTCTAAATTTTGTATGAATATTACAGGACAAACTATCAAAAGAATAATTCATATACAATTTTTTGAGAGATATAAAATATAAATAGATGTAACGAGACAACAAAAGTTATAATGGGTGGAACAAATTTAAAGTTTAGAGTTCTTTAATTTTTCTTTTTTAAATTTGAGCAAAGTTAAATCGTCATCAGTTTAAAACTAAAAGGCGTCTACAACAGTTCCACAGCCAACATTATACTGAATGGGTAACAGTTGAAAACACTCCCCTGAGAACTGGAACAAGACAAGGATGTCCACTTTCAACACTTTGATTGAATATAGCACTTTAAGTCTTAGAGCAATTAGACAAGAAAAATAAATAAAGGGCTGCCAAATAGGTAAAGCGGAGTCAAACTCTCACTGTTTGTCAATGATAAAATCGTATAACTAGAAAACCCTAAAGACTCTTCCAAAAAGCTCCTAAATCTGATAAATGAATTCAGCAAAGTTTCAGGACACAAAATCAGTGTATGTAAATCAGTAGCACTGCTGTACACCAAGAGTGACTGAGCTGAGAATCAAATCAAGAACTCAATTCCTTTTACAACAGTTGCAAAAAAACTAAATATGTAGGAATATGCCAAACCAAGGAGGTGGAAGATTTCTACAAGAAAAGCTACAAAACACTGGTAAAAGAAATCACAGATGACAGAAACAAGTGGAAACACATCCCATGCTCATGGATGGGTAGAATTAATGTTGTGAACATGATCATACTATCAATAGCAATCTATAAATTCAATGCAATTCCCATCTAAATACTACCATCATTCTTCACAGAAATGAAAAAAAGAATCCTAAAATCCACATGGAACCAAAAAAGAGCCTGCATAGCCAAAGTAAGACTAAGCAAAAAGAACACATCTGTAAGCATCACACGTTGCTCGATTTTAAACTGTACTGCAAGGCTATAGTTTCCAAAACAACATTGTTGTGGTGTAAAAATATGCACATAGATGAATGGAACAAAATACAGAACCCCAAAATAAAGCCAAATGCTTATAGCCAACTGATTTTCAACAAAGCAAAGAAAAACATAAAGTAGAGAAAGGACAACAAATGGTTCTGGAATGATTGGCAAGCCACATGTAGAAGAATGGAGCCGGATTTTCATCTCTCACCTTACACAAAAATAAACTACAGATGGATCAAATACTTAAACCGAGACCCGAAATCATAAAAATTCTAGAAGATAGCATCAGAGCAACTCTTCTAGACATCGGCTCAGGCAAACAGTTCATAACCAAGAACCCAAAAGCAAATGAAACAAAAAACAAAATAGATGGAACTTAATTAAAATAAAAAGCTTCTGCACAGCAAAAGAAATAATCAGCAGAGTAAACAGGCAACCAACAAAATGAAAGAAAATGTAAGCAAACTATGCATCCGACAAGGGACTAATATTCGGAATCTATAAAAACACAATCAAATCAACAAGAGAAAAACAAATAATGTCATCAATTGTGGGCTAAGGACATGAATAGACAACTCTCAAAAGAAGATATACAAATGACCAATATACAGGAAATAATGCTAAACATCACAGATTATCAGGAAAATGTAAATCAGAACCACAATGAGATACCACCTTACCTCTGCAAGAATGGCCGTAATTAAAAAAAAAAAAAAAATGTTGGTGTGATTTGGTGAAATGGGAACAATTTTTACATTGCTGGTGGGAATGTAAACTAGTAAACCTCTATGGAAAACAGTATGGAGATTCCTTAAAGAACTAAATGTAGAACTGCCATGTGATCCAGCAATCCCACCACTGGGTGTACACCCAAAGGAAAATAAATCATTATATGGAAAAGATAGTTGCCCTCCCATATTTACAGCAGCACAGTTCGCAATTGCAAAAATGTAGAATCAGCCTAAATACCCCTCAACCAATGAGTGGATAAAGAAAAATGGTATATGATAAAGAAAAATGTATACATATACATACACACACATTCATATATATTTGCATGTGTATATACATACATGTATATATATACACATACATATACATATATACCATGGAATATTACTCAGTCATAAAAAGGAACAAAATAATGGCATTTGCAGCAACCTGGATGGAGTTGGAGACATTATTCTAAGTGAAGTAACTTAGGAATGGAAAACCAAACATTATATTTTCTCAGTTATAAGTGGGAGTTCTCAGTTATAAGTGGGAGTTAAGCTATGAGGATGCAAAGGCATAAGAATGATATGATGGACTCTGGGGCCCCTGTGGCAAGGTTTGGAGCGAGGTGAGGAGTAAAATACCACACATTCGGTACAGTGTACACTGCCTGAGTGATGGGTACACCAAAGTCTCAGAAATCACCACTAAAGCACTTATCCATGTAACCAAAGGCTACCTGTTCCCCAAAACTATTGAAATAAAACTTTTTAAAAACTTTTGTTATTAGCATATTTCTGGATTTCTGGTAAGCCTCACAGTAATTCCAAAGCAAAAGACTGTAATTGATATACTAAAAATAAACAGCATAAAATTAAACACATTACCAAGGAAAATTACTTTACTACAGAGGAAGAATTTGAGAAATGAAAAAAAGAGTACTTAAAAACAACCAGAACATAAGTAACAAAATGGCGGGAGTAACATTTATATATCAATAATAACAACGAATGTAAATTGTCCAACTTCTCCAATGAAAAAATGAAAAGTGGCTGAAAAATATTAAAAGTAAGACAAAATTAAAAGATAAACGTATACTAAAAGTGAAATGTTGGAAAAGTGTATTCTATGCAAATGGAAATCAAAAACAGAGTAGAAGAAGCGGCACTTAGATTAAATAGTCTTTACATCAAAACTATTTGTTGCATAGGGCTAATGAGTATGGTTGGATGTAAATAGACAGGGACGTCCAATGATTATGGTGGTCCATTTTGTGTGGTAAGAAGGGTTTTTATTTATATTTTGAAATTGGTTTATTTTATGGATTAAAGGGGTGCATGTGTATGTGTGGTATGTGGATACGTTGTGTAATGATGAGGTGTAAAATTCTAGTGTGTCCAGCACCCAAATAGTGAACATTGTACTTGATAGGTAGTTATTCAAGTCTCACATCCATTCTACCTTCTTCACTTTTGAAGTTCACAGTATCTATTACTCGCCACTGTATGTCCATGTATACCCACTGTTTAGCACTCATTTATAAGTGAGAAAATATGGTATTTGATTTTCTGTTTCTCCTTTATTTTACTTAAGATACTGCCCTCCAGATCCATCTATGTTGCTACAAAAAAGCATAATTTTATTCCATTTCATTGCTGCATAATATTTTATGGTGTATTGTAATTTATACTTTTTCTATTCAATTATCTGTTGATGAACACTTAGGGTGATTCGAGATGTTTTTATTGTAAACAACTCTGTGATCTGTGATAAACATATGAGTACAGGTGTCTTTTAGATGTAATAATATTTTTTCCTTTGTGTAGACACCTGCACTCATATGTTTAAGTTCCATCTTCATCATCTTTTTTGAGAAATCTCTGCCCTATTGTCCATAGAAGTTGCAATAATGTGCATTTCTACCAAACATGTATAAGCATTTCCTTTCCTCCACATCCTCAATAACAGCTATTGGTTTTGACTTTGTAATAGTAGTCATCTGACTAATGTGAGATGGTATCTCATTGTGGTTTTCATTTGCATTTCTGTGATGATTAGGAATTTTGAACATCTTTTCATGTCTATTCCCTGCTTCTGTGTTCTCTTTTGAGAAGTGTCTGTGTTTTTTCCTATTCTTTGATGGGTTATATATTTTCGCCTTGTTGAGTACTTTGTAGGTGCTAGGTGAGAATCCTTTTTCAGATGCATAGTTTGCAAATATTTTCTCTCATTATGTGCTTTGCTTATTTTCCATTGGTCATTTCTATTGTTGACTTTTTTTAATTTTAATTTTATGGGTACATGGTACTCACATATATTTATAAGTTTTATGAGATATTTTGATACAGGCATGCAATGTGTAATAATCACATCGGGGTAAATAGGTTATATACTCTCTCAAGCATTTATTATTTGTGTTTTAAACAATGCAGTTATACTCTATTAGTTATTTGAAAATGAACAGTTAAATTATTTTTTAGTATAAAGCTGTTCCTGTAATAGGAAATACTAGGTTTTATTTATTTTATTCTAACAGTAATTTTGTGCCGACTAACCATTTCTCTTCTCCACCACTACCTACAACTCCCCGTCCCAGCCTCTGATAATCATTCTTCCACTCTCTATGTCAATGATTTCAATTGTTTTGATTATTAGCTCCCATAGATAAGTGAGAACATGCAATGATTGCCTTTCAGTGCTTGGCGTATTTCACTTAATGACCTCCAATTTCATCCATGTTGTTGTAAGTGACTGGATCTCATTCATTTTTGTGGCTGAATAGTAACCTATTGTGTGTATGTACCACGATTTATTTATTTGTATCTTTTTTTTTGTTTAAACATTTATTTATTTATTTTTATTGACTTGTAACAATTGTATATATTTATGCGGTACATGGTGACATTTTGATACAATGTGTAATGATGAAATCAAGATAATTAGCCTATCCATTTCAAACATTTATTAGTCTTTGTGTTGGAAACATTCAATACCCTCACTTCTAGCTCTTACAAAATACACAACACATTATTGTTAAGGATAACACTGTAGGATAACTACAGTGCTATAGCATTACAGAAAACTAAAACTTATTGATCCTATCTAGTTGTAATTTTGTATCCTTTAACAAATCTTTTCTTATCCCTCTCTACCTCCTACCCTTCCCAACCTCTAGTAGTTTCTGTTCTACTCTTTATTTCTATAAAGAAATTTTTTTTATTATACTTAAATTCTAGGGTACATGTGCACAGCCAACAGGTTTGTTACATATGTATACATGTACAATTTTTGCATTCTACGCATCTGACAAAGGGCTAATATCCAGAGCCTACAAGGAACTCAAACCAAATTTACGAGAAAAAAAAACAACCCATCAAAAAAAAAGTGAGGCAAGGATGGCAAGGGAATGGAACAGACATTTCTCAAAAGAAGGACATGCCATGATGCAGCCAACAGACACATGAAAAATGTCATCTTCACTATCATCAGATAAATGCAATCAAACCACAATGAGATTCATTCACACAGTTAGAATGGTAATCATTAAAAGTCAGGAACAACAGTGCTGGAGGGATGTGGAGAAATAGGAGCACTTTTACACCATTGTGGGGACTGTAAACTAGTTCAACCATTATGGAAAAACGTATGACGATTCCCCTCAAGATTCAGAATAGATGTACCTATGACCCGCTTTCCCACTTACTGGGTTATATACCCAAGATTGGATTATAAATTATCCTCTAACAAAGGACACATGCACACGTATAGTTTAATTGCGGCTACTATTCACAATAGGCCAAAGACTTGGAATCAACCCAAATGCATCCATCTGCTGTGACAGATGGATTAAGAAAATGTGGCACATTATACACCATGGATACTTATGCAGCCATAAAAAAGGAAAAAGGATGAGTTTGGTCCTTTGTAGGGACATGGATGCAGCTGGTGGAAACCATCATTCTTAGCAACTATCACAGAAGGGAACCAAACCCATGTTCTCACATCATAGGTGGCGACTGCACAAATGAGATCACTTGGGACTCGGGAAGGAACGGGAACACACACACCGGCGGCCTATCATGGGAGGAGGTGGAGGATTTGCATTGGAGTATATATAACATGATATAATGATGAATTGATGGGTGCTGACGGTTGATTGGGTGCAGCAACAAACATGGCACAGTATAATATGTAAAAATCCTGCACGTTATGCACATGTACCCTAGAACTTAAAGTATAATAAAAAATAAAAATAAAAAAATAAAAAAAAGAAGAAATTGGAAGTGAATACAAAACTAGTTAGGAGAAATAATATTTTTGGTTTGTGCAGGAAGATAGTAAGATGACTAAAGTTAATAATAATGTATTACAGGGCCGGGTGCTGTGGCCCACGCCTGTAATCTCAGCACTTTCGAAGTCTGAGGTGGGCAGATCACGAGGTCAGGAGTTTGAGACCAGCCTGTCCAACATGGTGAAACCCCATCTCTACTAAAAATACAAAAATTAGCCAGGCATGGTGGTGCATGTCTGTAATCCCAGCTACTCATGAGGCTGAGGCAGGAGAATCATTTGAAGCTAGTAGGTGGAGGTTGCAGTGAGCCAAGATCATGCCACTGCACTCCAGTCTGGGCAACAAAGTGAGACTCTGTCACTAAATAAATAAGTAAATAAATAAAATGTATTATGTATTACAAAATGGCTAGAAAATAGGTATTTGAATGGCCTCATAACAATAAATGATAATTGCTTAAGATAATAAATATGCTAATTACCCTGATTTGATCATTACATGATATGCACACATATCAAAATTTCACATTTTACCCCATAAATATGTGCAATTATTATTTGTCAATCATAAATGTTTAAACATGAAACAAGCTCTGTATAATATCTGTATATTAGTAAGAAATTATCTGAAAAAACAAAAGTAACAAAAAACAAATACTTTGATGTAAAGTTAGCCAATAATGTAAAAGACTTGTTTACTGAAAATATAAAACACTGATAAAATAAATAAAATACAACACAAATAAATAAAACAATATTGTGTCTTTATGGATTGCAAGAATTGATACTGTGGAAATATCTATACTACCCAAAGTAATGTATACGTTCAATATAATCCCTATCAAAATTATGATGTAATTTTTCATGAAAATAGGAATTCAAAAGATTGATAAATTTATACGGAACCAGCAAAGAGCTCCAATAGCCAAAACAATCTTGGGTGAAAACAACAGAGTTTGAAACACAATACATAATACAAATCATAATACAAAATCATAACACAAATCATAATACAAAACAATAAGCGTGGTGCTGGTATAGAAACAGAGACAATGGCCAGTGGAACAGAACAGAAAATCCAGAAATAATTCTACACGTTGGTAATCAATTGACATTTGACAAAGATTTCAAGAACACACAGTGGGAAAAGGAAAGTCTTTCCAATAATAAAAAACAATCTTGGGAGAACTAGATGTCTATGTGTAGAAAAATAAAGTTAGATCATTATCTTACCACAACAAAATAAGCTCAAAGTGGGTTAATTACTTACATATAAGACCAGAACCCCTAAAATTAGTATTAAAATATAGGAAATAATCTCCATCAAATTAATCTAAACAGTTGTGTTTTTTTTTTTTTTTTTGACTATGACCCAAAAGCACAGGCAACAACAACAAAAAATAAACAAATTAGATAAAACTAAACTAATAGCTTCTGCACAGCAAAGGAAATAAAGTGAACAAAGTGAAGAGACATTATATAGACTGGGAGAAAATATTTGCAAATCATACCTCTGATAAGAGGCTAATATTCAAATACATAAAGAAAGCAAACATCTCAATAACAATAAAACCAATAATTTGATTAAAAATGAGCAAAGAACCTGAACAGAAATTTCTCAAGAAAAAGAAAAAATAAAAAAACCTAAAACATACAAATGGCTAATAAATACATACAAATTTCTCAGCATCACTAATTATTAGGGTGATGTAAATGAAAAACGGCAATGAGATATTACCTCCCATATGTTAAAGTACGTTATCAAGAAGATAAAAAGATTTAAAAATGTTGGAGACACTGTGAAGAATATGGGAACTCTTATAAATTCTTGGTTGGAGGATGAATTATTATGGAATACGGTATGGAGGTTCCTTTAAAAAGTAAAAATATAGGCAGGGCTTTGTGGCTCATGTCTGTTATCTCAGCACTTTGGGAGGCCGAGGCGGGCGGGTCACCTCAGGTCGGGAGTTCAAGACCAGCCTGACCAACATGGAGAAACCCTGTCTCTACTAAAAATACAAAATTAGCCAGGTGTGGTGGTGAATGCCTGTAATCCCAGCTCCTGAGGAGGCTGAGGCAGGAGAATCGCTTGAACCTGGGAGGTGGAGGTTGTGGTGAGCCGAGATCATGCCATTGCACTCCAGCCTCAGCAACAAGTGTGAAACTCCATCTCAATAAAAACAAAAAACTAAAAAAACCTAAAAATACAGATACCATATGATACAATAATCCCACATTTGAGCACACACCAAAATATGACCTGAAGTAAAGAACTGAATAGAATAGATAAAAAGAACTGAAATACATATTTTGGAATGCTAGCTGCATTCTTATGTTTATTTTAGCATTATTCACAATAACCAACATAAAATATTAACCTAAATGTCCATCAAAGGATAAATTGATAAAGAAAATGTGATGTATTTACACAACAGAATACTATTCGGCTTTAAAAGGGATAGAAATCTTGCCATTTGCAAAAATGTGGATGAATGTGGACATTAGATAAAGTAAAACAAGTCAGGCACAGGAATATGAATACCGAATGATTTGACTTATACATGGCATCTAATAAAGTTGAACTCACAGAAGCAGAAAGTAGAATGATGGTTATCAGAAAAGATATGGTGGGAAGGAAGGAAACATGGAGTTGTTGATCACAATATACAAAATTTCAGATAGACAGGAGAAATATGGTTTAAGATCACTTGCATAGAATCGTGACTATAATCAGCAATAACTTATTGTATATTTCAAAACAACAAGGCCGGGCGCGGTGGCTCAAGCCTGTAATCCCAGCACTTTGGGAGGCTGAGACGGGTGGATCACGAGGTCAGGAGATCGAGACCATCCTGGCTNGTTAGCTTTCTCTAGTCATTCCACTTTGTACACATTTATCAAAACATGACTTTGTTTCTATAAATGTATACAATTATAACTTGTTTATCAAAATAATAATAACTTTAAAAAAAATAGGCAAACCCATTGTCAAAATCTTTTGGAATCTCCAGGGACTCTAGAGATCTATAAAAACCTTGAAAAAGAACAAAGTTGGAGTACTCACACTTTCTGATTTCAAACTTACCACCAAACTACACTAATCCAACTAGTGTGGTACTGGCATAAAGACAAACATATAGGCCAATGGATACAATAGTGAGAAGAAAATAAGCTAAATATATTATGATCAAGTAATTTTTGACAATGTTGTCATAATGATTCCATAGAGAAAGAGCAGTTTATTCAAATAATGTTCCTGAGAAAACTTATCTACACCTGCAAAGAATTAGGTTGGACCTTTACCTTACACAATAAAAGAAAATCAAAACAAAAAATTGATCAAAGCCCTAGACACAAAAACTAAAACTATCAAAGTCTTAGAAGGAATAATTGTGGAAAATTTTTGTCACGCTGGATTTGGCATTTTTTTTTTTTTAGAAATAAAACTAAAAATCATAAGCAACAAAAGAAACATTAGATAAATTGGGCTTCGTTAGTACTAAAATCTTAGGTACATGAACACTGTCAATAATGAAAACTCAAACTGCAGAATGAGAGAAAATATTTGCAAATCAAATATTTGATAAGAAATTAATAGTCATAATATATAAACATCTGTTAGAACTCAACAGCAACAAAACCCAGTTGAAATGTACAAATACTTGAATATACATTTCAAACGACTTGAATGAAACATATTACAGCTCAACAAACACATGAGCAGATGTTAAACATCAGTAATCATTGCGAAAATGCAGATCAAACTTCAAATCAGATACACTTTACACCCACTAAGATGGCTACTAAAAAAAGTATATAACAAATTTTAGCAAAGATGTAGAGAAATTAGACCTTGTGCACTGTTGATGAAAATGTAAAATAATACAGCCACAACGGAAAGCTATGTAAGAGCTCCGCAAAATAAAACGATGTAATTATCATATGATCAAAAAGTATAAGTGTTTATCTAAAAGATTGAAAACAAGGATGAACAGATATTTTTAAACCCATGTTCAGAGCAACTTTATTCACAATAGACAAAAAAGGTTAGAGCAACCAGTATCTGTCAATGCTTGATTGAATAAATAAAAGGTGGTATATAAATACAATGGAATATTATTCATCCTTAAAAAGAAGTAACATTCCAAGGCATGCTACAATATGAATGAACCTTGAAAGAATTATGCCAAGTAAAAAGAGCCACCAACAAAAGGAAAATATTGTATGATTCCTTGTATTTGGGATTCATAGAATATTAAAATAAATATAGATACAAAGTAGATACTGGTTATCAATGCCTGGGAATGGTAGTAGTTTGGAGTTATTGCTTAATGGGCACAAAATTTTAGTTCAAAATGATAAAATTTCAGGAGTTGCATAGTAGTGATGATTACACAATAATGTGAATATAGTTAATACAACTAAACTGTATAATTAAAAATGGTTAAAGTGGTAAATTATATATTATGTGCATATTACTATGATATTTAAGTCATTAAAAAAACGATTAGGACTTTTGGGTTCAGTTCAGACAGGTTAGAAGTTGAGAACAGAAGCTTTTACTTTTCAACAAGAAAAGAAGTAGACAAACAAAAATTTAACTATTTTTAAAGAACCTGGTGTGGTGAAATAGAATATTTTTAGACATCCTAATTTTTTGTATAAAGCCTTAGCCTTCAAATAGCTATTGACATATAATGGGACAGGTATCTAGCCATTTGCTAATGTCTATTGTATCACTTCCAGAGATGACAATAGAGTTATGTCCTGGACTACTTATCTAAATTAAGTTTTGAGGTGCTAGAGATTCTGAAGTGGCTATCTTTCTAGATATTTGAATTTCTAGGAAGAATAAACCCCTGATCTTTTACACATCTATGGGCCATAAAAACTGAAAGACATGGGCCTGAGTGACTCATGGAGAGATTTTATTATATACCAACATATCAGCATTATCAGAAGGTCCTTTTGGGAGGGAATGAAAGTAGCTATCACCTTTCCATTTGTAAGCAGAAAGGAATATATTTTTCTTATTCACCTATAGAGTGTCTACTGATGTAGAACAATTGACTTGGTGATCATCATGTCACCATGGAGGCCATGAATGAATAGGCAAAAAGCAAGCCAACATACTTATTACATACTGTGACATATAGTAAGAAAACTTATCTAATCTAGAACAGCTCATGTGTATACTCAGAATAAAATTTATAAACATGAATATTAAAAACTTAACTCTCAGAAGAAAATTGAAGCCAATGGATATATGACCATCTCAAAATCCTGAAGGCTCATGGAGGAAGACACATGAACCATTTGCTTTCCTGGAGGAAAAAGAAAAAAATGTTAACATCATATAAACTGATAGAAACATAAAATTAAAATAACTATAAATTGCTGAAGGCCAAGTACAAGCTAGTTTGTCTGAAGCTCATGGGGGCCACAGTGATATTGAGGTTCATGTCCATTTGCACCCTCTTTCCCCCGCCTAGGAATTTCAACAGGCTGTCAGTGGAAAGAACAGATCAATTGGAAGACATCTCCCTCTGCTGGTGCTAAGTCGAGAAGGCGGTAAATAATCACTGTGACATCTACATAGGCTTAAGTCCCTTGTGGAAAAACCAAGTTTAATTTTAGGAGAGAAGGATACCAGCAAAGGCCGTTAGTGAAATAGTATTGAAGTTGAAAGGAGGAAAATGTAATCACCACTATAATCTTTGTCTCACTTAAGATAAAAGGTCTTTTTT
>NW_016809046.1:35970-39770 GCF_001698545.2 Rhinopithecus bieti
CTCTCGCTGGTCAGGCTGCAGCAGCTGACCAGCACCGATTGTCCGGCACTCCCTAGTGAGATGACCCCAGTACCTCAGTTGAAAATGCAGAAATCACCGGTCTTCTGTGTCGCTCGCGCTGGGAGTTGGAGACTGGAGCTGTTCCTATTCGGCCATCTTGCTCCGCCCCCGATAAAAGGTCTTAATTTGCAACAGCGAAGTACTTTAATATATAGACTGTAAACATTGGAGGATACATTTTTGTGGCTTAGAATGGAAATGGAAGAAAATACAAAATAGGCCTCCGAGAGAGGGAAAATGAAACCCTTGAGACGCATCCCTGTGAGATAAAGCTACTGTGCACTCTAAAAGCCGAGTCTTAATTATAACATTAATGAACATCTCTTCAATACATATTATGGACACACTAACAAGGCATGAGTATAACAGAGAAGTATCACTTGGAGAGTTGCAAGAGATACACTCCTTGAAGAAAAGAAAAAGAAAGATACAAAGTAAAGAGGAGGAAAAGGGGGCAACAAAAAAAGGTCACTGAATAAATTTATAGCAACAACAACAACAAATGTAAAATGCAATTGAACTCCTAGCTAGATAAACATAAATTCCTACACTATAGTCCTACTTCTCTCAGTCTTAGCTTCCCCACAAAATACTCCCAGCTTTCAACAACAATAAAAAATTATTAGGGAAAACACAGTCTAAGGAGACAAGACAATAATTAAGACAATAATCAGATGTGACACAGACCTGAGAAAGAAAATGAATATCCAAATCCAAGAGGACCTAAGGATACGAAATTAGGTAACCTCCCAAAACTTCACACTGAAACATGTAAACACATTTTCAAATGTTGAAAACAAAGAGATAATTTTGAAAGCAACAAGAAAAAGGTCTTGTGTCACACACAACACAATATCCATAAGACTATAAGAAGTTTTTCAGCTGAAATTTGAAAGGACAGAAAATAGTGGGGTGATACATTCAAAGTTTTGGGAAAACAAAAACTGGCAATCAGAAACAGCAGACCTGGTAAAACTCTCCTTCCAAAATAAAAGTAATATCTAGACTTGTAGCAGAAAAATAAAAAATTATGGATTTGGTCATCATTAGACTTAGCTTAAAGAAATGTTAAAGGTAATTCTTCAAGTTTAAACTGAAGAATATTAAACAAAACAAAATAAGAAAGTACAAAATATTTTCATCAAAGTAAATATACAGACAAATAAAATATTGTGTTATTGTAATGGTGTTGAATAAATCATTTTAATTCTATTATAAATATTAATATACAAATTATTAAAATAACTATAAGTAAAATGTGTTACTATATATAGCATAAATAAATGCAGCTGACAATATAAAAAAGTGTGTGTAGGATAGAAAGATGTTAATATAATATGTTTTTCTAACACAATTGAACTTATCATTAGCATGAAATAAATGTTTAAAACTATAACGTGTACAAAACTATAGAAGTTACAGAAAAGAAAAGAAAAGAAATTAAAGCATATGATTACAAAATATCAACAAAACGAAAAGGAAGATGGTAAGAGAGAAAATGTAAAAAGAATTACAAACCTTATGTAAAACAACTAACAAAATGTCAATAACAAATTTTATTAATAATTACTTTAAATTTAAGTGAAATGAATTCTAAATCAAAAGACTTAGAAAGACTAAATGGATTTTAAATAGAAGGCCACATATATCTTATCTACAATAAATTTAGATTTAAGGACAGATGTAGGCTAAAAGTTAAAGGATTGAACAAAGGTATTCTATGCAAAGGAAAACCAAGAGTGATAGGGTGGCTATAATATGCTAAAAAAAATATACTGTTAATCAAAAACAATCAGGAGGATATTTTAATTTGATAAAAGAGTCCATACATCAGGAGAACACATGTGTATTTTTTTCTCTGCAACATCAAAGAAAATAAATATAGCAAGTACACATGGCAGAACTTAAGGGAGAAATAGACAGAAATCAATAATAGCAGGATGCTTTAATAAACCACTTTCAGTAATAGATAGAATACCCAATAGAAGACCAGTAAGGAAACAGAGGACTTAAGCAATACTGTAGGCAAAATGGACAAACATATAGGAAACACTTCACCCAATAGCAGCAATATAGACATTCTTTACAAGCACACACAGATCTTTCTCTGGGATAAATCATGTTAGTCTATAAAATATGTCATAAAAATTGTAAGACTAAAATCATACCAAACATCTTTCCTGACAATAATGGAATTAAATTAGAAATAAATAACACATACATTAAAAACTGAAGAATTCAAAATATGTGCAAATCAATCAACTTACACTTGAACAACCAGTAGGCCAAAAAAAAAAAAAAAAAAAAAACAAAAGAAAATTTTAAAATACACTGAGGAAAATAATGAAAAAATATTGCATACTAAAATTTAAGGAGTGCAGCAAAGGCAACACTATAAGGAAGTTTATAATGAGAAATGGCTACATTTAAAATAAAAAAAACTGAATAAAAAATCTAACTCTACTCCTCAATTAGCTAGAATTAAACATAAAAAGAAAACCTAGATTTAGCAAAATGAAGCGAATGAAAAGATTAGATGACATAAATAACAGAAACTGGTAAAAAATAATTACAAAACTAAGAAGTATTTTTTTGAACAAATAAACAAAATTTATAAAACTTAGCTAGATGAATAAATATAAAAGAGAGAAGACTCAAAATCATAAATGAAAGAAGAAACAGTACAACTAATGTCAAAGAAATAAAAAGGGATCATAAAAACTACTATCAACAGGCCAGGCATGGTGGCTCACACCTGTAACCCAGCACTTCTGGGGCCTGAGGCATGTGGATCACCTGAGGCCAACAGTTCAAGACCAGCCTGACCAACATGGAGAAAATCCGTCTCTGCTAAAAACACAAAATTAGCCGAACGTGGTGACACACGCCTCTAATCTCAGCTACTCAGGAGACTGAGGCAGGAGAATCACTTGAACCCAGGAGGCAGAGGTTGCAGTGAGCCAAGATCATGCCATTACACTCCAGCCTGGGCAACAAGACTAAAACTCCATCTCAAAAAACAAAACAGAACAAACAAACAAAAAACCTACTATGAACAACTTTACATTTAAAAAACTGATAACCTGAAAAAATGGAAAATATCTAAAATCATACAACTTGATAAGACTAAATCATGATGAAATAGAAAGTCTGAAAAGACCTATAATTAGTGTGAGATTGATTTAGTATTCAAAAACAAAGAGAAGTTCAGGACCAGATGTCTTCACTGGTGAATTCTACCAAAAATTAAAAAAGTATTAATGTCAATCCTTTTCAAACACTTCCAAAGATTTGAAGAGGAGGGAATACTTCTCAACTGATTTCACAAATGCCGAAAAAGACACTGGAAGAAAAAACAACTATAGACCAATATCTCTAATGAATATAAATGTAAAAACCTTCAACAAATTACTAGCAAACAGAATCCAACAGCACAGAATAAGAGTAATACACCATAACCAAGTGAGATTTATCACTGGGATATAAAAATAGTCCAATATGAAAATTAATTAATGCAGTATTCTACATTGACAGAATAAAAGATTAAAGTCACTATTGTCTTCATAGATGCAAAAGTGCATTTAAAATTTAACACCATTTCAGAATAAAAACTCTTAGCAAATGAAGAAGAAAAGAACATTACCTAAATATTATAAAGGCCATATATGAATTGGTCCAGCCCATATTAGACAGTGAAAATAAAAAAGATTTTGCCTAGATAGCGAAAAGGCAAGAATACT
>NW_016809046.1:41921-45136 GCF_001698545.2 Rhinopithecus bieti
CTTTTATAATTTCTTACCCCTGTCTTTAATGCAATCTCTGAACATAAATTGTGAAGATTTCATGGACATTTATCACTTCTCCAATCAATACTCTTGTGATTTCGTATGCCTGTCTTTAATTTAATCTCTTAATCCTGTCATCTTCCTAAGCTGAGGATCTATGTCGCCTCAGGACCCTGTGATGATTGCATTAACTGCACAAATTGTTTAAACAATATGAAATCTGGGCACCCTGGAAAAAGAACAAGATAACAGTGATGTCCAGGGAACAAGGGAGATAATCATTAGGTCTGGCTGCCTGAGAGCCGGGTAGAACAGAGCCATATTTCTCTTCTTTCAAAAGCAAATAGGAGAACTGTCGCTGAATTCTTTTTCTCAGCAAGAAACAGCCCTGAGAAAGAGAATGCGTTCCTAGGGGCAGGTCTCTGAAATGGTCGCTCTGGGAATGTCTGTCTTTTATGGTTGTAGATAAGGGATGAAATGAGCCCCGGTCTCCCATAGTGCTCCCAGGCTCAAGGAGAGGAAGCAAAGTATCAAGTAAATACTAATTCTTCAAGTGGATCATCTAAGAAAGCACTTGAATTCACCAAGGAAGCAACAGGACTCAGGGAGACCAGAGAGAAGTGAAGCCAGACAGCTGTACACTGAGGATTGGTAAGGAGTCTGGAAAAGCTCCATAATGTGGGGAAAGAGTGAGTGAGTGAGAGTCTTTAAAGGATTCACACTTCCACCATAGGCCCTTGCAATCCTGGGCATTAAAAAAACCCCTTGATTTCCCCACTCCTTCAAACTGGCACAGAGAGCTATCAGGGGTTTGTGCAGTCACTAATCAAGCTTACATGGAACCCCATGGGCATGTCCCTGAACAGCCTGGTGCCAGCTGCCATCACCCCACCAAAAATGGAAGTGAGGTGGTTTTGCAAGTCCCTAGGATAGGTCCCACAGCCACGGTAGTGAGGAGCAGCCTGACAGTGTACTGTGCAACTCCTCACCTCCCCTATCCTTTGCCATGAAGGGCTCACCTAATTAGGCTCCCAGTGCAGCTGCCTCACCCCCACCTGGAAACTGCAGCCAGACATGACTGACTCTGCATTCCTCTGGGAACAAAACTGCCATAAGTAGATGATTAGGCCCTTTGCAATTGCCTCTACCACTCCCTCTGTTCCTGCCATCCATGGTTAAAGAGGGACTGAGAAGGCTGACACTTCCAAGTACCTCCAGCATGTATGCCACAGCCAAGAATATGGTGGAGCAGAGAGCAGATTGTACGCCTTGCAACACCCTTCCTCCACTACTCACTGATAAACAAGGCTTGGCACCTTACAACTCCCAGCACACCCACAACTGCCCTGAACATAAAAGTTGTGGCTGTGCACTGAGTGCATAGCTCCCAGAGGTAGCTTGCAGGACTTTTGTGATAGTTGCTGCTACTGCCTCTGCCCCTGCCTCTCCCAGGCCATAAAGGGATCAAGTAGGCTGGGCACTTTCATGGCTCCTCAGTGTGGATGCTGCAACCAAAATATAAAATATTTGGCAAAAGTAGATAGAATGTGCAACTCATGACTCCCTTCCTCTGCTGTTCCTTGCCAAAATGGAGATCACTAACTTGCACTCCCATGGAACCTTCCCACCCTCATATAAATATTCCAAACATGGCTCAGTTCAATTAAGGGTCCAATTCCCTGAAGTCAGCAAGAAACATTTTCTAGTTGATACTATCAACACCTTCATGCCTACCACACCCAGGCTAGCATGGGAGTGAGAAGATTTGGCACCCTTACATGTCTCCCACAGTGAAATCCAGTATTATTCATATGGGATGGAATTGTGAGCATGCTACATGACCGGGAGCCACCAGTCTCCATTAACCCAACTGAAGAGTCCTTTCCTCCTCAGTGAAAATCCTAGAGCACAACTTCCCTGCCTCCTCTTAAACATGGGGCCCAGCACTCTTCTGAGAATATATGATCCACAGTTTTCTGAGAATACAACTTTCCTGAGCTGTAATCTTTCCTTGGGCTTCTACCACCTGAGCTGCCAGCCCCCATCTGAGAAGTCTGCCAGTGACCCAAAGGCCAGCCCATCCTTTCCCATCACAACAGCATCTGTTGGAAACAGGCCCCCATATCTGGCCATAAACTGGCCCCCAAACCGGCAATAAACAAAATCTCTGCAGCACTGTGACATGTTTATGATGGCCATGACACCCACACCAAAGGTTGTGGGTTTACCAGAGTAAGGGCAAGGAACCCCTGGCCCACCCAGGGTGGAAAACTGCTTAAAGACATTCCTAAACCATAAACAATGGCATGAGCGATCTGTGCCTTCAGGACATGTTCCTGATGCAGATAACTAGCCAGAGCCCATCCCTTTGTTTCAGCCCATTCCTTTGTTTCCTGTAAGGAATACTTTCAGTTAATCTATAATCTATAGAAACAATGCTTATCACTGGCTTACTGTCAATAAATATGTGGGTAAATCTCTGTTTGGGGGCTTTCATCTCTGAAGGCTGTCAGCTCCCAATCCCCACTCAACACTCTATATTTCTGTGTGTGTGTCTTTAATTCCTCTAGCACCACTGGGTTAGGGTCTCCATGACCGAGCTGGCCTCAGCAACATCTGATCTCTGGTCTAGTCCAATCCTAGTTTAGTCCATTCGGCACTCATGCATGCTGCCTAGTAAGACATCGAGGGACCTGGGAACTGAGGAACTACCTGGCTTACTCCAACATTTCTTGGACCTGACCACTTTCCCCAGGACCTGAGGTCAGGTCCACTCAACAAGCCAACAACACCACAACCAACACTCAGTCACATGGACCCAAAAGTGGATTCCCCCTTTTTACACAAAACAACAGTTTAATCATATCAGTGAAGAGGGGAGACATAAAGATGTTTGTATCAGGCTGAGATAATGCCACTGTACTCCAGCCTGGGCAACAGAGTGAGACTCCATGTCAAAAAATAGATTTTGAAGTAAAATTGATATACAGAAAATTGCACACATTTAATGTATACAATTCATTGAGTAAGGACATATGCACACACCCATAATACCATCACCTTATTCAAGGTAATAAATTTATTGATAACCTCCAAAACTTTTATTCTGTTCCACTACATTTTGTGTGTGTTAAAAACACGCAGCATGAGATATTCCCTCTTAGATCTCCATAACATATTCAACTTTATAATTATCATTTTTTTTTTTTTTT
>NW_016809046.1:46959-50298 GCF_001698545.2 Rhinopithecus bieti
GCAGAGAGCCAAATCAGGAATGAACTTCCATTCACAATTGCTTCAAAGAGAATAAAATACCTAGGAATCCAGCTTACAAGGGATGTAAAGGACCTCTTCAAGGAGAACTACAAACCACTGCTCAGTGAAATAAAAGAGGACACAAACAAATGGAAGAACATACCATGCTCATGGATAGGAAGAATCAATATCGTGAAAATGGCCATAATTATCATTTTGTACTCTTAACTAACATCACCTCATTCTCTCCTACCTCTAACTTCTGCAATCACCATTTTACTCCCTGCTTCTATGAATTTGACTATTTTAGATTTCACAAGTGAGATCATTCAGCCTTTGTCTTTCTGTGTATTTTTTCCATTAGCATAAAACCCTACATGCATATGGCAGAGCTTTTCCCTTTTTTTAGACTGAATAATTGTGCTGTGTGTGTTAAATATTTTAATTAGCTCATACCAATTAATATTAGTAATACACTATTATGGACACACTTTGTTTTCATATTTTGGCTATTATGAATAATTTTGCCACAAACAATGGGGTGAAGATATCACTTAAATATGGTGATTAAAATTTCTTTATTTATAAACTCAGAAGTGAAATTTCCTCATCCACACATTTTTTATTTTTTTTAACTTTTAGATAATAGCCATTCAGCACATGTGAGTTCATGTCTCATTTTGGTTTTTATTTGCCTTTCCCTGATGATTGGTGGTGTTGAGTACATTTCCATATACTTATTAGTCATTTATATCTTTCTTGAAAAAATATGTGTATTCAGGTTCTTTGCCCATTTTTTAGTCAAGCTTATTTATTTATTTATTTATTTATTTATTTAGCTATTTACTTCTTGGAATCCCTTACATATTTTGGACCTAAATCTCCTATTGGGTATATGGTTTACAAAGATGTCCTCCGTTTCTGTAGATTCGCTTTTGATTTTGTGGATTGTTTTCTCTACTGTGAAGAAACTTTTTGGTTTGGTGTAGTCTCACTTGTTTAGTTTTGCTTTCATTGTCTATAATTTTGGTGTCACATCTGAAGAACTATTGCCAAGGCCAATGTCAAGGAGTTTTCCACTATGTGTATTTCCAGGAGTTTCAGAATTCCCAGTCTTTCATATACATCTTTAATCCATTTTGAGTTAATTCTTGTAACTGGATTTTTGTATGTAAATATCAGATTTTCCAACATCAGTTATTAAAAATACTGTTCTTTTCCCAGTGTGTATTCTTGATGTCTTTGTTGAAGATTAGTTGATTGTATGCTGTAGTCTAAATGTGTCCCTCAAAATTAATATGTTGAACCTTAACCTCCAATGTAGTAGTGTTAAATGATAGGGCTTATAGGAGACTCAGTCATAAGGGTGGAGCCGTCATAGATGAATTTAGGGCCCTCATAAAAAAAGCTTGAGAAAAATGTTTTTTCCATTTTTTAATTTTTTATTTTTGCGGGTACATTGTAGGTGTACATATTTATGAGGTACGTAAGACACTTTGATACAGGCATGCAATGCATAATAATCACATCAGGGTAATGTGGTAATGTTGTATCCATCCCCTCAATAATTTATCCCTTCTGTCATGAACAACCAAATTATACCCTCTCAGTTATTTTGAATGAACAACTATTTTGTTTTACTCTAGTCACCCCATTGTGCAATCAAATACTAAGTGTTGTTCATTATTTCTGACTACTTTTTGTACATATTAACCATCTTCAGTTCTCCCAAGACCGTCAAATACCCTTCCCAGTGTCTGGTAACCATCCTTTTACACCCTGTCTTCATTAATTTGATTGTTTTAATTTTCAACTCTCACAAATAAATGAAAACATGCAAAGTTTGTCTTGCTGTGCCTGGCATATTTCACTTAACAGAATTGACTCCAGTTCCATTCATGTTTTTGCATATATCAGGATAGCATTCTTTTTTAATTACTGCATAGTATTCCATTGTGTACATGTACCATTCATATTTTTGAAATTTTTATTTCAATGGCTTTGGGGATATGAGTGGTTGTTTGTTGCATGGATGAATTATGTATTGGTGAATTCTGAGATTTTAGTGCACCTATAATGCAAGTAGTGTACACTGTGCCTAATATGTAGTTTTTATCACTGGTCTCCCTCCCAAACTCCCCGGTCTGTGTCTAAAGTCCGCTATATTACGCTGTATGCCTTTGAATACTCATAGCTTAGCTTATACTTAAAAGAGAGAAAAGACAGTTTTTGGTTGTCCACTCCTGTGTTACTTCACTTAGAATAATGACCTCCAGCTCCATTCAAGTTCCTGTAAAATATATTATTTTATTTCTCTTTGTGATTGAGTAGTATTACATGGTGCATATATACCACAATTGCTTTATTCACCCATTAGTCAATGGGCACTTAGTTTAATTCACTGTCTTTGCAATTTTGAATTGTGCTTCTGTAAACATGTGTGTGCAAGTGTCTTTTTCATGTAATGACTTCTTTACCGTTGAGTAGATACACAGTAGTGGGATTGCAGGATCAAATGGTAGATCTACTTTTAGCTCTTTAAAGAATCTCCATACTGTTCTTCATAGAGGGTTTACTAATTTACATTACCACCAGGAATGTATAAGTGTTTCCTATTCCTGACATCCACACCAACATTTATTGTTCCTTGACTTTTTAATAATGGCCATTCTTATAGGAGTAAGGTAGTATTTCACAGTGGTTTTCATTTACATTTCCCTGAGGATTAGTGATGCTGAGCATTTTTCCATATGTTTGGTGGCCATTTATATATCCTCTTTCAAAAAATATCTATTCATTTCATTCTTTAACTTTTATCTTAAGTTCAAAAATACATGTGCAGGTTTGTTACATAAGTAAACATGTGTCATGGGGGTTTTTGGTACAGATTATTTCATCAGCCATGTATTAAGCCTAGTACCCATTAGTTATGTTTTCTTATCCTCTCCCTGATCCCACCTTCCACCCTCTGATAAGCCCCATTGTGTGTTGTTCCCCTCTATGTGTCCACATGTTGTCATCACTTAGCTTCCACTAAAAAGGGAGAACACATGGTATTTTTTTGTTTGTTTCTGTGTTAGTTTGCTAAGGATGATGATCTCTAGCTCCATCAATGTCCCTGCAAAGGACATACTCTTGGTATTTTTTTGTTTTTTTCTTATACTTTAAGTTCTAGGGTACATGTGCATAACGTGCAGGTTTGTTACATATGTATACTTATGCCATGTTGGTGTGCTGCACCCATCAACTCGTCAGCACCCATCAATTCATCATTTATATCATGTATAACTCCCCAATGCAATCCCTCCCTCCTCCCCCCTCCCCATGATAGGCCCCAGT
>NW_016809046.1:54410-60925 GCF_001698545.2 Rhinopithecus bieti
CGTATTTCTCGTGTCATGGTTTTCATCTCTGTCATTTCGTTTATGACCTTCTCTGCATTAATTATTCTAGTTATCAATTCTTCCACTCTTTTTTCAAGATTTTTAGTTTCTTTGCACTGAGTATGTAATTCCTCCTTTAGCTCTGAGAAGTTTGATGGACTGAAGCCTTCTTCTCTCATCTCGTCAAAGTCATTCTCCATCCAGCTTTGATCCGTTGCTGGCAATGAGCTGTGTTCCTTTCCAGGGGGAGACACACTCTTATTTTTTGAATTTCCAGCTTTTCTGCCCTGCTTTTTCCCCATCTTTGTGGTTTTATGTGCTTCTAGTCTTTGATGATTTTAACGTTCTGATGGGGTTTTAATGTGGGTGTCCTTCCTGTTTGTTAGCTTTCCTTCTAACCGTCAGGACCCTCAACTGTAAGTCTGTTGCAGATTGCTTGAGGTCCACTCCAGACCCTGTTTGCCTGGGTATCAGCAGTAGAGGCTGCAGAAGATAGAATATTGCTGAACAGCGAGTGTACCTGTCTGATTCTTGCTTTGGAAGCTTCCTCTCAGGGGTGTACTCCACCGTGTGAGTTGTGGGGTGTCGGTCTGCCCCTAGTGGGGATGTCTCCCATTTAGGCTACTCAGGGGTCAGGGACCCACTGGAGCAGGCAGTCTGTCTGTTCTCATATCTCAACCTCCGTGTTGGGAGATCCACTTCTCTCTTCAAAGCTGTCAGACAGAGTCTTTTGCTTCTGCAAATGTTTCTATTGCTTTGTTGTTGTTGTTGTTGCTGTTGTTGTTGATTAGCTGTGCCCTGTCCCCAGAGGTGGACTCTACAGAGACAGGCAGGGCTCCTTGAACTGCTGTGAGCTCCACCCAGTTCAAGCTTCCCAGCGTCTTTGTTTGCCTACTTAAACCTCAACAATGGTGAGCGCCCCTCCCCCAGCCTCGCTGCTGCCTTGCAGTTAGATCGCAGACTGCTGTGCTAGCCATGAGGGAGGCTCCATGGTGGGGGTGTGGGACCCTCCCGGCCAGGTGTGGGATATAATCTCCTGGTGTGCCCGTTTGCTAAGACCCTTGGTAGAGCGCAGTATTGGGGTGGGAATTACCCGATTTTCCAGGTGTTGTGTGTCTCAGTTCCCCTGGCTAGGAAAAGGGATTCCCTTCCCCTTGCACTTCCCAGGTGAGGCGATGCCTCACCCTGTTTCATCTCTTGCTGGTCGGGCTGCAGCAGCTGACCAGCACCGATTGTCTGGTACTCTCTAGTGAGATGAACCCAGTACTTCGGTTGAAAATGCAGAAATCACTTGTCTTCTGTGTCGCTCGCGCTGGGAGCTGGAGACTGGAGCTCTTCCTATTCTGCCATCTTGCTCCGCCCCCCTCCTCAGACATTTTAATGATAGAGACACTTGGGTGGCATAAGACATTCTGAAGATAGAGACACCTGGCCAAACCTAGGCATTCTAACGGGAGAAACTCCAGGTCGACCCCAGACATTTTAATGATGGTGACTCTTGGCCTATTTCTGGCATTCCAATGATATACAACTGTGCAACCTCAGTCATTCTAAAGATAGAGACACCTGTCCTGCTTTAGGCATTCTACAGGAGAGACTCCTGGCCGACCACAGGCATTCTAATAATAGAGACTCCTGTATAATCCCAAACATTCTAACGCTAGAGACACCTGGGCAACCTCGGGCATTCAAAGGATGCAGGCACCTGTCCAACCCCAGGAATTCTAATGGAAGAGACTGCTGACCAACCAGGCATTCTAATGTGAGAGACTCCTTGCTGACACCAGGTGTTCTAATGATAAAAACTCCTGGCCTACCCCAGGCATTCTAATGACGGAGACACCAGTGTGACCTTGGGCATTCAAAAATTAGAGGCAACTGGCTGACCCCAAGCATTCTGATGGGAGAGACTCCTGGTCAACACCAAGCATTCTAATGATAGAGACTCCTGGCCCACCCCAGTCATTATAATGATAAACTTGTGCGACCTCAATCATTTTTAAGGTTAAAGACACCTAGACAATCTCAGGCATTTTAACGTGAGAGACTCCTGTCCGACTCCAGGCATTCTAATAATAGAGAAAGTTGGGTGACATCAGACATTTTTAGGGTAGAGTCAACTGGCCAACCCCAGGCATTTTAAAGGGAGAGACTACTGGCCAACCTCAGGCATTCTAATGCTAGAGACACCTGTGTGAACCCAGGCATTCTAAAGATAGCCACACCTGGCTGTTCCCAGGCATTCTAATGAAAGAAACTCTGGGCTGACTCCTGGCATTCTAATAATAGAGACTCCGGGCAGACCCCAGGCATGCTAATGATAGAGACAGCTGTGCAACCTCAGCCATTCTAAGGATAGAGACACTTGGCCAATCCCAGGCATTTTAATGGGAAATATTCCTGGCTGATCTCAGGCATTGTAAATACAGTCCTGGCTGATCCAAGGCATTCTAATGATAGAGACTCCTGGCCAAGTTCAGGCATGATAATGATAGAGAATCCAGGGCGACCCCAGCCATTCTAAGGATAGTGACACCTGGCAAACCCCAGGCATTCTAATGAGAGTGATTTCTGGCTGACCCCAGGCTTCTAACGTGAGAGACTACTGGCTAAACTCACGCATTCTAATGTTAGACATGCATGTCCAACCCCAGGCATTCTATGATAGATACACCTGGGTTACCTCATGCACTCTAAAAATGAAGAAACCTTGCTGAGCCCAGGCATTACAATGTGAGGACTCCTGGCCGACCCCAGGCATTCTAATCATAGAAATTCCTGGGCAAAATTAGGCATTCTAATGATAGAGACACCTAGGTAAACTCAGGCATCTTAAAAATAGAGACACCTGTCTGACCATGGGCATTATAACGGGAGAGACTCCTGGCTTCTCAAGACATTCAAATGGAAAGGACACCTGGGCCAAATCAGGCATTGTAAGAATACAGACAACTGGTCGTCCCCAGTCATTCCAACAAGAGAGACTGCTGGCCGACCACAGGCATTCTAATGATAGAGACCCCTGGCCGATTCCATGCATTCTAATAACAGCCACCTTGACGACCTCAGGCATTCTAAGGATACAGACACCTGTTCTACCTCAGGAATTATAACAGAAGAGATTTTTGGCCCACCATAGTCATTCTAATGATAGTGGCTTCTGGCCTATTCCAAGCTTTCTAATGATAGAGACACCTGTGCAGCCTCAGCATTCTAACAATACAGACACCTGGCCGACTCCAGCCATTTTAATGAGAGAGACTCTTGGTCCACCACAGACATTCTAATAATAGGGACTAATGGCCTACCCCAGGCATTCTAGTGTTACAGACACCTGGGCAACTTTAGTTATTCTAAGGATAAAGACACCTGGCCAATCATAGGCATTCTAACATGAGAGATTTCTGGCTGACCCCAGGCATTTTAACAAGAGATACTTTTGGTCAACCTCAGGAATTATAATGATAAAGACGCTTGGCAGAACCCAGGCATTCTAATAATAGAGTTACCTGGAGGACCTCAGGAATTCTATGGATAGAGACACCTGTCTGACTCCAGGCATTCTAATGGGAGAGAATTCTGGCTGACCCCAGATATTCTAATGAAAAACACTCTTGACACCAGCATTCTAAGGATAGATACACTTGGCCAACCCAACGAATACTAAGAAGAGAGAATCCCAACCAACCCCAGGCATTCCATGATAAAGACACCTGGGTGACTTCAGGCATTCTACGGATAGAGACTCCTGGTCGTCCTAAGGCATTCTAACAAGAGAGACACCTGGCCAATGCCAGACATTCTAATGATAGAGACTTTTTGTTCTTTCCAGGCATTCTAATGGTGGAGACTCCTGGCCGGCCCTATGCATCCTAATCATAGAGACTTCTGGGCGATGACAGGCATTCTAAGGATAGAGACACCTGGCCGACCTCAGGCATTCTAACGGGAGGGACTCCTGACTGACCACAGGCATTCTCATGATAGAGACTTCTGGCAGACACCAGGCATTCTAACGGGAGGCACCCATAATTGACACCATGCATTGCAATGCTAGAGACATTTGAATGACCTCAGGCATTCTAAAAATATATACACCTGGCCAGCTCCATGTATTCAAAAGGGAGAGACCTTTGGCTGACCCCATGCATTGTAACTGTAGAGACTCCTGGCCAACCCCAGACGTTCCAATGACAGGACTTCCTGGATTTCCACAGCCATTCTAATGATAGAGACAACTGTGTAACCTCAGGCATTCTAAGAACAGAGACACCTGGACGACCCCAGGCATTCTAACAAGAAAGCTCCTGGTCTACCCCAGGCTTTCTAATGATAGAGACTCCTGGGTGAACCAAGCCATTCTAATCATAAAGATACCTGTGTAACCACAGACATTCTAAAGACACAGAAACCTGGCCAAACCCAGGCATTTTAATGGGCGAGACTCCAGGCATTCTAACAGCAGAGAGTTTTGGCCAATTCCTGGCATTCTAATGGGAGAGACTCCTGGCCAATCACAGGCCTTCTAATGATAGAAACTCCTCGCCTTCCCCAGGCATTCTAATGATATAGACACCTTTGTGACCACACAGATTCTAATGATAGAGACACCTGGCCGACTCCAGGCATTCTAACAAGAGAGACTCCTGGACAACCCTACACTTTCTAAGGTGAGAGATTCCTGGCCAATCCCAAGCATTCTAATGATAGAGACATGTTATTTTCTTCAGGCACTCCAGTGATAGAGACTCCTGGCACACTGAAGGCATTCTAATCATAGAAACTCCTGGGCGACCTCAGGCATTCTAACGATAGAGACACCTGGCCCACCCCAGACATTCTAATGGGAGGGACTCCTTCCAGACCCCAGGCATTCTCTTAATAGAGACTCCTGGCCTACCCCAGGCATTCTAATGATGAAGACATCTATGCAATCTATGGAACCTCAATCGTTCTAAAGGTAGAGACACCTGGCCGAGCCTAGTCATTCCAATGGGAGAGACCTGGCTGAAGCCAGGCATTCTAATGATGGAGAGTCCTGGTCTATCCTAGACATTCTAATGATAGAAAAATGTGCGACCTCAGTCATTCTAAGGAGAGGAAACTGGCCGACCTCTTGCATTCTATGGAAAAGACTCCTGGCTGACCCCAACTGTTTTAATGATAGAGAATCTTGGCTGACCCCACACATTTGAACAAGAGACACTCCTGGCCGATCCCAGACATTCTTACAAGAGAGACTCCTGGCCACCCCCAGGCCTTCTAATGATAAAATCTTCTGGCTGACTTCAGGCATTCCAATGATAGAGACAGTAAAGGGGCCTAAACATTCTAAGGACAGAGACACCTGGCTGACCCCAGACATTCTATGGGAGAGATTACTGGCCAACCCAAGGCATTCTAATCATAGAGACTTTTAGTCAACTCCAGACAATTTAATGATAGAGACACCTGCATAACCCTAGGAATTCTAAGGATAGAGACACCTGGATGACCTCGGGCATTGTAATGGGAGAGAACTCTCGCCGACACCAGATATTCTAATGATAGAGTCTCCTGGCCTTCCTCAGGCATACTAATATTAGAGACACCTATGCAACCTCAGACATTTTTTCAGGATAAAGACACCTGGCCAACCCCAAGCATTCAAACAGGAGATACTCCAAGTCTACCACAAGCGTTCTAACAATAGTGACTTCTGGACTATCCTAGGCATTCTAATGGAAGAGACTCCATGCTCGGCTTTCTAATGAGAGAGACTCCTAGATGACCCCAGGAATTCTAACGGGAGAGATTCCTGGTGGACCCAAGGCATTTTAATGATAGAGAGTCATCGTTTACCCCAGGAATTCTAATGATAGAAACACCTCTGCTACTTCAGACATACTAATAATAAAGACACCTGGATGACCACAGGAATTCTAATGATAGAGACACCTGGGAGACCTCAGGCATTCCAAGGATAGAGACACCTGGCCGACCAAAGGCATTCTAATGGGAGAGACTCCTGACTTAACCAGATATTATGATAGTAGAGACTCCTGGCTTATCCCAGGCATTCTAATGATAGTGACTCCTGGCCGACCTCAGGCATTGTGAGGATAGAAACACCTGGCTGACCCTAGGCATTCTAACGAGAGAGGCTCCTGGCTGACCACAGGCACTCTAATGACAGAGATTCCTCGCCGATCCAAGGCATTCCAATGATAGAAACACGTTTACAACTTCAGGCACTCTAAACATAGAGACACTTGGCCAAAACCAGGCATTCTAATACGAGAGACTCCTGTCCATAGGCATTTAGTCTGGAGAGACTCTTGCCTGACCCCAGGCAGTCTATCAATAAAGACACCTGGAGGACATCGGGCATTCTAAAGATAGAAACACCTGGCCGATCCCAGGCATTCTAATGAGAGAGAATCTGGGCCGACCCCAGGCATTCTAATGATAGAGACAAGTGGCCTAACCCAGGCATGATAGAGACAATTGTGTGATCTCAGGAATTCTTTTTTTTA
>NW_016809047.1:0-874 GCF_001698545.2 Rhinopithecus bieti
GGCTTGAGCCACCGCGCCCGGCCTGACACTTCTTAAAAGAAGACATTTATGCAGCCAACAAACATATGAAAAAAAGCTCAAGGTAACTGATCATTAGAAAAATGCAAATCAAAACCACAATGAGATACCATCTCACACCAGTCAGAATGGTGATCATTAAAAAGACAAAAAACATTAGATGCTGGCAAGCCTGTGGAGAAATAGGAACACTTTTACCCTGTTGGTGGGAATGTAAATTAGTTCAACCATTGTGGAAGACAGTGTGGCGATTCCTCAAAGACTTAGAAGTAGAAATACCATTTGGGCCAGCAATCCCATCACTGGGTATATACCAAAAGGAATATAAATTATTCTATTATAATAGAATAATTACAATAATAATTATAATACATACATGCATGTGTATGTTCATTGCAGCACTATTCACAACAGCAAAAACATGGAATTAACCTAAATGCCCATCAATGATAGCCTGGAAAAAGAAGATCTGGTACATACACACTATGGAATACTATGCAGCCATAAAAAGGAAGGAGATCATGTCCTTTTCAGGGACATGGATAGAGCTGGAAGCCATTATCCTTAGCAAACTAACACCAGAAACAGAAAACCAAATACTGCGTGTTCTCACTTATAAGTGGGAGCTGAATGATGAGAACACTTGGACACAAGTGGGGAACGACATACACTGGGACATTTCAGAGGGTAGGGGGTGGGAGGAGGGAGAGCATCAGGAAGAATAGCTAGTGGATGCTGGGTTTAATACCTACGTGGTGGGATAATCTGTACAGCAAACCACCGTAGCACACGTTTACCTATGTAACAAACCTGTACATCCTGCACATACACCTCTGAACTTAAAATAAAAGTGAAA
>NW_016809048.1:0-644 GCF_001698545.2 Rhinopithecus bieti
CTGTGTTTTGTTGTGTTGCTTTTGTTGTTTTTCTTATTCATTTAAAACCCTAGTCTCTTAAACTATAAAGTGGGGCTGATAATGACATGTATCTCGTAGGGCTGTTGTGAGGGGTGAATGAGATGGTCTGTTCAAAGCGTGTCAAAGTAACCAGCATGTAGTAAGTTCTCAGGAAATGTTATCTTAAAATAATAAAATGATTTACCAGAATGAACACACCGAAGCAGTAAGTTCCATAATTAATTTTATACAAGTTAACAGTAACTAAAATTAATTTTATCTATTCTTTAAAGCATCATGGAAATCATTGATTACAAAATTATTGGATATTCATTATTACATTGAAAAATGAAGCTGGCCAGGTGTGGTAGCTCACGCCTTTAATCTCAGCACTTTGGAAGGCCAAGGTGGGCAGATTGCTTGAGCTCAGGAGTTCAAGATCAGCCTTGGCAACATGACGAGACCCTGTCTCTACAAAAAATACAAAAATTAGCCGGGTGTGGCACACCTGTAGTCCCAGCTACTTGGGAGGCTGAGGTGGGAGGATCATTTGAGCCCAGGGGGTTGAGGCTGCAGTGAGCCATGATAGTGCCTGGGGAATAGAGCAACACCCTGTCTCAAAAAAAATAGAGAAAGAGAAAGAA
>NW_016809049.1:0-873 GCF_001698545.2 Rhinopithecus bieti
ATATTTTGGTAGTTTGATAGGAATAGCATTTAATCTGTAAATTGCTTTGGGCAGTATGGCCATTTTAATGATATTGATTCTTCCTATCCATTAGCATGGGATGTTTTTTCCATTTGCTTGTGCCTTCTCTATTTTTTTTTTTTTTTGAGATGGAGTCTTGCTCTGTTGCCCAGACTGGAGTGCAGTGGTGCGATCTGGGTTCACTGCAAGCTCCGCCTCACAGGTTCATGCCATTCTCCTGCCTCAGCCTCCCAAGTAGCTGGGACTACAGGCGCCTGCCACCTTGCCCAGCTAATTTTTTGTATTTTTAGTAGAGACGGGGTTTCACCGTGTTAGCCAGGATGGTCTCAATCTCCTGACCTCATGATCCACCCACCTCAGCCTCCCAAAGTGCTGGGATTATAGGCGTGAGCCACCGCACCCAGCCCATGGACATCTATTTCTTTCTGACTATCCATCTATCCTTTCTTCTCAGGCTGTTGGCTTTTCTATGAACTTGGAACAATCTTATCATTTTTCCAGGAGATATCCAAATCGAAGTAGGTACATTTCTGAATCCAAAAAAAGAGAGTAATATTAGATCAAAAGGAAGTATTTTAAAGGGGTTTCTAGATTCTAAGGGTATCTCAGCTCTCCATCTTTGAGCTTCATCCCTTTCTTTGATATATTTCAATTGGTAAGTTATGAAGTAATTACAATATTTATCCCAGGCTCCCTAGTTCTTACCTAACTGCAAATTGGTTTTTCTTCAGCTCTTAGCAATTCTCATCTGATGTACATTATGATCAGAAACTTAGGCTACCATGGGGCTATTTTGACCATTTTGGAAGGAGTCAATATTGTTCTGCTGGAAAAAAACTGATTCTAAAGTAT
>NW_016809050.1:0-3750 GCF_001698545.2 Rhinopithecus bieti
GCCCATAAAGGTTTTTGAAATGTAGTACAATAGCCTGCCTTTGAAATAAAACTCCATTTTACTCTTAATGATATTTTTAGAAATAAGAGAAAAAACACCATAAAGGTGAATGTGTAATTTTATTGTTCAGTAAGAGAAATGAAGGCATTTAAAAATTTTTTTTCAATGTAAATTTCAATCTCTGTTGTCCTGCATATGCTGGCACTCCTCTGATGGAAGGTCATTTGTAATTAGGATAATGTTTGTCAAGTGAAGATAGTTGATGAGCTGGCCTGAAATGAGAGGCAGCTGATATATCTGCTATATCACAGGCATTTGGAACCACTGATTGCCTGCTGGTAGTCAGGATAAGAAGCCTCATTGGCTAGTACCTCAAAATATCTGGTTGGAAAAGCAAATGATTCCACCATTAGTCCCGAAGAACTGTTCTATATGGGAGATATGATGTGGTATTGGGAAGTTGTGGTTGTAACAAAATTCGTAATGTGACCATTTACTTGTGCTGTAGCTGCTATGAGAGTGCATATGAATAGTGGTCAACTGGTTTAAAATAGGATTCTGATCTGTTGGAGTTTTGTCTGATGGTCCAACTGAGGTTGAAGATGAAGCAGAAGGAAAAAACACTTTGGATTTTTTCAGGTGAACTAGCAATTCTCTGACTGACAATAGGCTTCCTTGTTAGAGGCATATTTAAATTTGTAGTGTTAGGAAATGAACTTTCTCCACTACTTTCAGCAACTAAATCAGAATTATGATGGTCCGTATTATCCCCTGCTCTAAAGTGATTCTTGTTGACGTTTTCAGCAAGTAAAGTAGATACCAGAAAAGGGTTTTTAATCCCAGCTCTTCTTTTCATTCTTATTAAAAGTTGAGGACAGCCATATTTAGTATTTGGAGTATGATAGAACTGTGACTAAAACCAAAGAAAAAAGTAATTTAGTGCCATTTTAAACCAAAAGACAAGCAACAATAACAAAATGCACAAAATCTCAGATTTCTGTTTTATCATGCGAAGTCAGTGTCATCAAAGAATGCATGTACGCTGTTGACTTTTTTTTTTTTTTGAGACAGAGTCTCGTTCTGTCACCCAGGCTGGAGTGCAGTGGCACAATCTCGACTTACTGCAAGCTCCACCTCCTGGGTTCATGTCGTTCTCCTGCCTCAGCCTCCCGAGTAGCTGGGACTACAGGCGCCCGCCACCACGCCTGGCTAATTTTTTGTATTTTTAGTAGAGAAAAGTAGTAGTAGTAGACAGAGCCCCAAAGAATGTCAGATGACTGTCAGGCAATTGTCAGGTGACTGGCAACAGGAAGAAGACAATTTTCTAACAAACACGAGATGTCTTTGGCTTGGGGGCAACAACCACTTGGTAAAAACTGAAAATGGCTAAATGTTTGATCTTTCTCTAAGGATATGCTCAGGAAAGGGCAAAACAATGGTATATGACACACATATGACCTTTCTCTGGGAACAGCAGACCAGTAAGAGAAAATTACCCTATGAGATCACGCACATAACTTTAACCACCAAATGATTCATGCAATCCCTCCCCAAAATTGGCAATATCCTCCACAGGCAGCAATTAACCAACAGCAAATACATAGAGAATAATAAGTAGAAGAGACTAGGTGAAAAAGACAAAAATGTAAATCTATAGGAGCCCTAAGGCAAACATTGGGTGGGGCACTCAATTTTTTGAATTGTTCACTAGGTTCCTTCCAAGTGTACTTTCGTTTTTTCTTCAGTAAACTCTTGTTTCTGCCTTAAATCTACTTGTTCCTCTTGGCCAAATTATTTCTCCCAAGAAAACAATAATCAAAGACAATAGAACTCACTCAGTCTTGCTGCTGGTAACAGTCCTTCTTTGGCCCAGACATGGCCAGTCACTTCACACATCCCCACCACTGGTAATCGGGCAGGCAATGTGTGCTAGAGATTTTATCCCAGTGGTTCCCCTTTTGTGTGAACTCAGCAGGAGGGGTAGCTTCCTGCTGACTAGGGAAACACCTGGAGAGCAGAACACATAACACCCCACTGATAGCAAGGTGGGTAACTCTTGCAATAGACTCTGGCCCAGCAATCTCACTTCTGTCTGAACTCAGCTGGAGAACACAGCTTCGTCTTGTCCCAGAAAACACTGGATGGTAGCGCATGTGACTCCACCTGCCATTGCCACTGGCAATCAGGCACACAAGGCTTGCTAGAGCTTTTGGCCCAGTGACTTCATTTCTGAATCAAATCAGCTAGAGGTGAAACTTCCTATTAACCTGGGAAACATCTGGAAGCATGTTACCACCCTATCTGCCACCACTGCAGGTATCCAAGTGGGCAATGCCTGCTAGAATCTATGGCCCACTCACCCTGCTTGTGTGTGAGCCCAGCCAGTGGGCTCAACCTATTGTCCCATGAAGCATCTAGATGGCAGAGCAGGTGCCTCAACCCAGCCCCACCCTTGATAGCCAGGTAGCCAACATCTGCTGGAACTTCTGTCCCAGTAGATCTGCTTCTTTATAGACATCTAGAGGGCATGGCTTCCTCTTGTCCCAGAAAACACCTGGATAGTACCACCTACTTCTGACACTGGTATTCAGGCAGGCAGGCAATGCTTGCTAGAGCTTCAGGTCCAGCAGACACCCTTCTGGGTAAATACACCTGGAGTGCACAGCTTCCTGTTGTCATAGGAAACACCCCAAACACCCAGAGAGTGGAGTGTGTGACTATACTCACCCCTGCCACTGGCAACCAGCCAGCTTCGCTGCTTGGATATAAATTCAGCTAGAGGATGCAGCTTTCTGTTGTACCAGGAAACACCTGAATGGCAGGGCAGGCATTTCTACTTATTGGTCAGGCATTGCTGGTAGCCAGGGGAGTCACACCTGCTACAGCTTCCAGCCCAACAATACTGCCTCTGCCTGTATTTGCCAAGGGACAAAGACTCTGTTGTCCTAGAAACACCGAGATGGCAGGGTGGACAATTACACCCGCTCCTACTCCTTGTAGCCAGATGGTTCACACTCACCCACTCCCACCACTTGTAGCCAGATGGTTCACACCCATGAATCCTTCCAACCCAGTGGGCTTGCTTCTGTCCGATCTTGGAAGGCAGGCACAATTCTATTTCCCAAGGAAGCTTAGAAACAGCAGAATATAGCCAACATTGCAAGGATACAGTTTGTTTGCCAACTATGGCCTCTGCATGAGGTAGCCCTGTGGACCCAAACACCCAACAAAAGAAACAGAGGCATGGAGACAGTAATTGAATTTGATTGAATGTGTTAAATTCTAGTTTAATCCTCAAAGCCTTAGAGTGAACTAGAATTAAAGCCAGTCAACCAAACACATTTTATGCCATAATCAAACCCCAAAGGGCATCAAAGAAGAAAGAAGCAAAGAAAAAAAAAATAAATAAATAAACAAATATAAAATAAAAAAATTAAAAAAGGTAGCAACTTCAAAGATTGAAGAAATGTCAGCTCACACAGATGTGATAGAAACAGTCTACTAGCTCTGGCAACTCCATAAGTTTGAGTGTCTTTTTACCTTCAAATGACTGCACTAACCCCCAAGCAATGGTTCTTAAATGATCTGAAGTGGCAGAAATGTCAGAAACAGAATTCAGAATATGGATAACAATGAAAATATACAATATACAGGAAATAGCCAAAGCCCGATTAACCACAAAATCAGGCAAAAAAAAAAAAAAAAAAAAAAAAAAAAAAAAAAAAAAAAAAAAAAAAAGGGGGGAGGGGA
>NW_016809050.1:6532-10462 GCF_001698545.2 Rhinopithecus bieti
GGTTTTCTCTCTCCTCATTCCTCTCAACATACTACTGGAAGCCTTAGCCAGAGCATTCAGATAAAAGAAAAAAAGAAAAGACATCCAAATAGGAAAACAGAAAGTTAAAATAATTCCTGTTTTAGATGATATGATTCTATATCTAGAAAACCCCATAGTTTTGCACAAAATCTCTCTTACATGAGTTAAAAAAGTTTAGCAAATTTTTAGTATTCAAAATCAACATGTGAAACTCAGTGTCATTCAGATCAGGAAGATGGCCAAATAGGAACAGCTACAGTCTGCAACTTCCAGCAGTATCAACACAGAAGAAGAGTGATTTTTGCATTTCCAACTGAGGTACATGGTTCATCTCACTGGGCTGGTTGGACAGTGCTGCAGCTAATGGAGGGTGAGCTGAAGCCGGGCAGGGCATCCTCTCACACATGAAGTGCAAGGGGTTGGGAGATTTCCCTTTCCTGGCCAAGGGAAGCCGTGACAGACTGTATCTGGAGAATTCATACACTGCTGACCAAATACTGTGCTTTTCCCCACACTTTTAGCAACCAGCAGACCAGGAGATGCCTTCTCCCCCCATGTCCACAGAGCCCTGCTCACTCCTAGCACAGCAGTCTCAGATCGACCTGTGATGCTGCAGCTTGATGGGGCATACCATTTGCTGAGGCTTGAGTAGCTCACAGTGTAAACAATGTGGCTGGGAAGCATGAGCTGGGTGGAGCCCAACACAGCTCAGCAAGGCCAACTGCCTCTATAGATTCCACCTCTGGGAGCAGACCATAGTAGAACAAAAGGCACAAGACAGCTTCTGCAGACTTAAACATCCCTGTCCCACAGCTCTGAAGAGAGCAGTGGTTCTCTCTGCATGGTGTTCAAGCTCAGAGAACGGACCGACTACCTCCTCAAGCGGTTGCCTGACCCCTGTCTAGCCTTACTGGGAAACACCTCCCAGTAGGGGTCAACAGACACCTCAAACGGGTTGGTACCCCTCTGGGACAAACCTTCCAGAAAAAGGATCAGGCAGCAGTATTTGTTGTTCTGCAGCCTTCCCTGATGACACCCAGGCAAACCGGTCTGGAGTGGACCTCTAACAAACTCCAACAGACATGCAGCTGAGGGATCTGACTGTTAGAATGAAAACTAATAGACAGAAAGGAAAAACATCAGTATCAACAAAAAGGACATCTAGTGCATTCCAAGATGGCCAAGTAGGAAGAGTTCTGGTCTACAGCTCTGAGTATGATTGATGCTGAAGACAGGTGATTTCTGCATTTCCAACCGAGGGACTTCGTTCCTCTCATTTGGGCTGGTTGGACAGTGGTTGCAGCCCATGAAAGGTGAGCCGAGCAGGGCAGGATGTCACCTCACCTGGGAAGCACAAAGTGTTGGGAGATTTTCCTTTCCCAGCCAAGGGAAGTTGTGACAGATATTACCTGGAAAAATGGGACACTTTCACCCAAATATTGTACTTTCTCATGGTCTTAGGGACTTGCAGACCAGCAGATTCTCTCCCATGCCTCGCTCATTGGGTCCCATGCCCATGGAGTTTTGCTCACTGCTAGTGCAGCAGTCTGAGATTGACCTGCGATGCTGCAGCCTGATGGGGAGGGAGGGTCATCCTCCATTGCTGAGGTTTGAGTAGATAAACAAAGTGGCTAGGAAGCTGGAACTGTGCAGAGCCCACTGCAGCTCAGCAAAGACTACTACCTCTGTAGAGTCCACCTCTGTGGGCAGGGCATACTTGAACAAAAGGCAGCAGAAACTTCTGCTGACTTAAACATCTCTATGAGACAGCTCTGAAGAGAGCAGTGGTTCTCCCAGCATGGTGTTTGAGCTCTGAGAAAGAACAGACTGCCTCATGAAGTGAGTTCCTAACCCTTGTGTAGCCTAACTGGGGGACATCTCCCATGAGGGGCCCACTGACACCTCATACAGGTGGGTGCCCCTCTGGGACAGATTCCAGAGGAAGGAACAGGCAGCAATATTTGCTATTGTGCAATATTTTCAATTTTGCATCCTCTGCTGGTGATACTCAGGCAAACAGGGTCTGAAGTGGACCTCCAGAAAACATCAAGAGACCTGCAGCTGAGGGGCCTGTTAGAATGAAAACTAACAGGCACAAAGGAATAGCATCAATATCAACAATAAAGGACATACACACGAAAACACCTTCTGTAGGTCACCAATATCAAAGCCCAAAGTAGATAAAACCACAAAAATGGGGAGAAACCAGAGCAGAAAACCTGAAAATCCTAAAAAAAAAACAGAATGCCTGTTCTCCAAAGTATTGCAGCTCCCTGCCAGGAATGGAACAAAGCTGGATGGAGAATGATTGACGAGTTGACAGAGGTAGGCTTCAAATGGTTGGTAATAACAAACGTCTTCGTTTGTTAAAGGAGCATGTTCTAACCCATCACAAGGAAGCTTAAAACCTTGAAAAAACATTAATGAAAGGTTAACTAGAATAAACAGTGTAGAGAAGACCTGAAATGATATGATGGAGCTGAAAACCATGGCACAAGAACTATGATATGCATGCACAAGTGTCAAGAGCTGATTCAATCAAGTGGAAGAAATGATGTAAGTGATTAAAGACCAAATTAATGAAATAAAGTGAGAAGATAAGATGAGAGAAAAAAAGAGTTAAAAGAAACCAACAAAGCCTCCAAGAAAGATGTGACTCTGTGAAAAGACCAAATATACGTTTGATTGGTGTCCCTAAAAGTGATGAGGAGAATGGAACCAAGTTGGAAAACAGTATCTTCAGGATATTATCCAGGAGATCTTCCCCAACCTAGAAAGGCAGACCAACATTCATCCTCAGGAAATAGAGAGAAAATGACAAAGATACTCCTCGAGAAGAGAAACCCCAAGACACAGATTCGCCAAGGTTGAAATAAAGGAAAAAGTATTCAGGGCAGCTGGAGAGAAAGGTCAGGTTACACACAAAGGGAAGTCCATCAGACTAATAGCAGATCTCTTAGCAGAAACCCTGCAATCCAGAAGAGAGCAGGGACCAATATTCAACATTCTTAAAGAAAAGAATTTTCAACCCCAAATTTCATATCCAGCCAAACTAAACTTCATAAGTGAAGGTGAAATAAAATTCTTTACAGACAAGCAAATGCTGAGAGATTTTGTCACCACCAAGCCCACTTTACAAGAGCTCCTGAAGGAAGCGCGAAACATGGAAAGGAAGAACCAGTACAAGCCACTGCAAAAACATGCCAAATTGTAAAGACCATCAATGTTATGAAGAAACTGCATTAACTAATGGGCAAAATAACTAGCTAACATCACAATGACAGAATCAAATTCACATATAACAATATTAACCTTAAATGTGAATGGGGTAAAGGCCCCAATTAAAAGACACAGACTGGCAAAGTGGATAAAAGACCTATCAATGTGCAGTATTCAGGAGACCCATACCATATGCAGAGACACAGGCTCAAAATAAAGGGATGGAGGAAGATCTGCAAGCAAGTGGAAAGCAAGAAAAAAAGTAGGTTTACAATCCTAATCTCTGATAAAACAGAAGTTAAACCAACAAAGATCAAAAGAGACAAGTAAGGCCATTACATAATGGTGAAGGGATCAATTCAATAAGAAGATAAAACTAAATATATAAGAAGATAACACTATCCTAAATATATATGCATCCAATACAAGTTCATAAAGCAAGTCCTTAGAGACCTACAGAGAGACTTAAACTCCCACATAATAATAATGGGAGACTTTAACAGCCCACTGTAAATATTAGACAGATCAACGAGAGACAAGATTAATAAGGATATCCAAGACTCGAACTCATCTCTGGACTTTGCAGACCTAATAGACATCTACAGAAGTCTCCATCCCAAATCAAGAGAATATACATTTATCTCAGGACCACATTGCACTTATTCTTTTTTTTTTTTTTTTTTTTTTTTT
>NW_016809050.1:12135-16973 GCF_001698545.2 Rhinopithecus bieti
AAGGAAGCACTCTCTCACTACTCCTACTCAACATAGTGTTGAAAGTTCTGGCCAGGGCAATCAGGCAAGAGAAGGAAATAAACTGTATTTAATTAGGAAAACAGGAAGTCAAATTGTCCCTATTTGCAGATGACATGATTGTATATTTAGAAAATCCCATCATCTCAGTTCAAAATCTCCTTAAACTGATAAGCAACTTCAGCAAAATTTCAGAATACAAAATCAATGCCCCCAAATAACAAGCATACCTATACACCAATAACAGACAAACAGAGAGCCAAATTATGAGTGAACTCCAATTCACAGTTGCTGCAAAGAATGAAATACCTAGGAATACAACTTACAAGGAATGTGAAGGACCTCTTCAGGGAGACTTACAAACCACTGCTCAATGAAATAAAAGAAGACACAAACAAATTGAAGAACATCCCATGCTTGTGGATAGAAAAAATCAATGTTGTAAAAATGGCCATACTGTCCAAGGTAATTTATAGATCCAATGTCATCCCCATCAAGCTACCAACGACTTTCTTCACAGAATTGGAAAAAACTATGTTAAAGTTCATGTGGAACCAAAAAAGCCAACATTGATAGCCAAGACAATCCCAAGCAAAAAAAACAAAGGTGGAGGCATCACACTACCTGACTTTTAACTATACTACAAGGCTACAGTAACCAAAACAACATGGTACTTGTGCCAAAACAGATATATATCTGTAACAATGGAACAGAACAGAGGCCTCAGATATAACATCACACATCTACAGCCATCTGATCTTTGACAAACCTGCCAAAAACAAGAAATGGGGAAAAGATTCCTTGTTTAGTAAATGTTGCTGGAAAACTGGCTAGCCATATGTAGAGAACTGAAATTGGATCTATTCCATATACCCTATACAAAGAGTAATTCAAGATGGATTAAAGACTTAAATGGTAGACCTAAACCCATAAAAACACTAGAAGAAAACCTAGGCAGTACCATTCAGGACATAGGAATGGGCAAAGACTTCACAACTAAAACATCAAAAGCAATGGCAACAAAAGCCAAAATAGACAAATGGTATCAAATTAAACTAAAGTGCTTCTGCACAGCAAAGGAAGCTACCATCAGAGTGAACATGCAACATACAGAATGGGAGAACATTTTTGCAATCTACCCCTCCAAAAAAGGGCCAATATCCAGAATCTACAAAGAACCAAACCAATTTACAAGAAAATAACCCCATCAAAAAGTGGACAAAGGATATGAACAGATATTTCTCAGAAGAAGACATTTATGCAGCCACCAGACCAATGAAAAAAAATGTTCATCATCTCTGGTCATCAGAGAAATGAAAGTTAAAACCACAATGAGATATAATCTCACATCAGTTAGAATGATGATCATTAAAAAGTCAGAATATGGCTAGGCGTAGTGTCTTAAGCCTGTAATTCCAGCACTTTGGGAGGCTGAGGCAGGCAGATCAAGAGGTCAGAAGATTGAGACCATCCTGGCTAATACAGTGAAACCCCATCCTTACTAATAATACAAAAAATTAGCCAAGCGTGGTGGTAGTGTCTCAAAAAAAAAAAAAAAAAAAAAAAAAAAAAAAAAAAAAACAAAAAAAAAAAAAAAAAAGAATAAAAGAATTCAAGAAACAACAAATGCTAGTGAGGATGTGGAGAAATAGGAATGCTTTTACACTGTTGGTAGGAGTGTAAATTAGCTCAACCATTGTGGAAGACAATGTGGCGATTTCTCAAAGGTCTAGAACTAGACATACCTTTTGACCCAGCAATCCCATCACTGGGTATATACCCCAAGGATTATAAATTATGCTACTATAAAGACACATACAAATGTATTTCTATCATGGCACTGTCCACAATAGCAAAGACTTGGAACCAACCCAAATGTCCCTTGATGATAGACTGGATTAAGATAATGTAGCCCATATACACCATGGAATACTACGCAGCCATAAAAAAAGGAGGATCTCGTGTGCTTTTGCAGGGACATGGATGAAACTAGAAACCATCATTCTCAGCAAACTATCACAAGGACAGAAAACCAAACACCACATGTTCTCACTCATAGGTGGGAATTGAACAATTAGAACACTTGGACTCTGGGTGGGGAATATCACACATTGGGGCCTATTGAGGAGGGGCTGCTGGAGGAGAGATAGCATTAGGAGAAATACCTAATGTAAATGACGAGTTGATGAGTGCAGCAAACCAACATGACACATATATGCCTATGTAACAACCTACATATTGTTTACATGTACCTCTGAACTTAAAGTTTAATAATAATGAAAAAAGAAAATCAGTGTCAATCCTACATGCCAACAAAATCTATCCTTCCAATCCACAATACCCTCCCCCAACACACACAAGAATATCTAGAAATAGAGCTAACCAAGAAGGTCAAATAATTACAAAACACTGCTTTAAAATCATAGATGACACAAATGGAAAACATTCCATGCTCATCAATAGAAAGAATTAATAGTGTCAAAATGGAAATACTACTCAAAGTAATTTGTAGATTCAATGCTGTTTTCATCAAACTACCAATGACATTATTCACAGAATTTGTGGAGAAAAAACTAATTTTAACAGTTATATGGAATAAAAAAGGAGCTTGAATAGCCAAGGCAATTCCAAGCAAAACACAAAAACAAAATTAATGCTCAAAGTTGAAGCATCACATTATGAAATCTGAAACTGTACTACACAGCTTCAGTAACCAAAACAGCATGGTACTGGTACAAAAAAAGACACAGACTAGTGGAAAAGACTAGAAAACCAACAGGTAATAACCACAAACCTACAAAAATCTTACCTTTGACAAAACTGGCTGGCAAAATAAGCAATGGGGACAAGCTCTCTATTTCGTAAACAGTAATGAGATAACTGACTAGCCATATGCAGAAAATTGAAACTGTACTCCTTTCTTAAAGCATAAAAAATTCTACTCAAGATGATTTAAAGACTTAAAAGCAAAATGCAAAACTTCAAAAAACTAAAAACCCTGGAAGATAGTCTTGGAGATAGTCATTCTAAACATAGGATCTGGCTAGTATTTCCTGATGAAGACTCCAAAAGCAATGGCAAGAAAGAAGTAAGTTGATAAGTGACACTTAATTAAACAGCTTCTGCACAGCAAAATAAACTATCAACAAGTAGACTGAAGACATACAGAATGGTAGAAAATATTTGCAATTAAATATTCTATAAGGAACTTAAATTTACAAGAAATAACAACACCATTGAAAAGTGAGGAAAGGACATATAGACACTTTTTAAAAGAGACATACATGCACCCAACAAGCATATAAAATTGCTTAATACTACTAAGAATTAGAGTAATGCAAGTCAAAACCACAGTGAGATACCATCTCACACGAGTCAAATCTGACTTTTTACCCCCTTGAGATGGAGTTTTGTCTTTGTTGCCCAGGCTGGAGTGCAACGGCAAGATCTCAGTTCACCACAACCTCTGCCTCCTGCGTTCAAGAGATTCTCCTGCCTTAGCTTCCCCAGTAGTGGGATTTCAGGCATGAGCCACCATTCCTGGCTAATTTTGTATGTTTATACAGATGTGGTTTCTCAGTGTTGGCGAGGCTGGTCTCAAACTCCCGACCTCAGTTGATCCACCCATCTGGCCTCCCAAAATGCTAGGATTACAGGCATGAGCCACCATACCCAGCCCTGATCTGACTTTTTTGATTAAAAAGTGAAAAACTAATAATAGTAACAGGTGCTCCTGAGGTTTTGGAGAAAAGCATATGCCTATACACTGCTGGGGAGAATGTAAACGAGTTCAGCTATTGTGGAAAGCAGTTTAACAAATTCTCAAATAATTTAAAACAGAAATGCCATTTCACCCATCAATTCCATTAGGTAGATACCTAGGGAAATATAAATCATTCTGACTTAAAGACACACACAAACAAACACATACACACACATTTATTTCAGCACAGTTTACAATAACAAAGACATGGAATTAACCTAAATGACCATCAATGACAAAAGGGATATTTATTTATTTTATTTATTTATGTATTCAGAGACAGAGTCTCACTCTGTCGCCCAGGCTGGAGTGCTGCGGTGCGATCTAGGCTCACTGTAAGCTTCACCTCCCAGGTTCGTGCCATTCTCCTGCCTCAGCCTCCTGAGTAGCTGGGACTACAGGCACCCGCCACCACGCCCGGCTAATTTTTTGTATTTTTAGTAGAGACGGGGTTTCATCCTGTTAGCCAGGATGGTCTCAATCTCCTGACCTTGTGATCCACCCGCCTTGCCTCCGAAAGTGCTGGGATCATAGGTGTGAAGAGATTATAGGGCAAAAGGGATTTTTAAAATGTGGTACACATACACCATGGAATACTATGCAGCCATAAAAGAACATTAATATCTTGTGCAGCAATATTGATGGAGCTAATGGCCATTAATCAAAGGAAATTAATGCAGGAACAGAAAACCAAACATTGCATGTTCTTATTTATAAGTGGAAGCTAAGCACTGAGTATATATGGACATAAAGAAATAAATAACAGCCACCTGGACTTGCTTGATGGTTGAGGTTGGGAAGAGGATGAAGATAAAACACTACCTATTGAGCACTATGCATTTTACCTGAGTGACAAAGTAATATGCAGACCAAATCCCTGTGACATGAAATATACCTATAGAACTAACCTGCACATGCGTTCTTGAACATAAAATAAAAGTTAAAAAAGGAAACTAATTACAGGAAAATACAGACAGAGCTTTTTGGGATTCAGCAAGATAAAAGTTGATTTCAGGCATATTTTGAAAAGCAGATTCATCAATTCCATTTTGCCATA
>NW_016809051.1:0-542 GCF_001698545.2 Rhinopithecus bieti
GAAGGAAGAGAAGAGAGAAAGGAGGGGGGTGGAGGTGGGGAGTGGAGGCGTGGAGGGCAGCGGCAGGATCAGGAAAGGGCGGGCGAGCGGGACCAGCCGCGGTGCCGGCGAGGGGCGTCGAGGTCCTCACCGCGCCCGAGAAGCCGTACGTCGAGGGCCGCGCCCGTCGGGCCTCAGCTTCTCCCGGCCCGGGGGTCGCGTCCCGGCCGCCCCTCTCACTCGTCCCTCCGGCCCTGGCGGCAGTAAGGGAGCCCGGCCTGGGCGGCTGTCTGCCGGGAACTGAGGGACTAGGTGGCGGCGGCTCTCACAGGCACCGCGAGAGGAGGGCTACCCTGGCTACTGTGGGGATTAGCACCCGCCGCGGCCGCGAACTGGCCTCCATCACCGCCGACCTGTCCCGGCCGCCATGTTGGGAGGAAACGACGCGTCACGCAGCGGCCGAACGGCTGCAGAGGAGGAAGCAGCGGCGGCGGCGGCGGCGGCGCTGCCTGCCCAGAGCTGCCGCGGCGCCGGGAGGCTGGGGGCGGAGGGCGGCGCGGAAG
>NW_016809052.1:0-1765 GCF_001698545.2 Rhinopithecus bieti
ACAAACAAACAAAAGCCTTTAGGTCAAGGCATCAACCTCCAGAACCCCGTTATCTCATCCCACTGGTCCATTCTTCAGAGGAGGAAAACTGAGGCTGCCTTCTGCAGTCAGGCCCAGAATCCCACTTACCCCTCCTCCCCATTCAGGCTTCTGGAGCCCTTCTGTTGGATTTTGCTGGCCCTACTCAAGGGCTGTCAACGCACACTGATCCCCTGATCGAGCCAGGGGGCGGGCGAGTTAGTCAGAACCTCATGTCCCCCTCAAGCTGGACTTTTTTTTTTTTTTTTTTTTTTTTTTTTTGAGACGGAGGAGTTTCCCTCTTTTTGCTCAGGCTAGAGTGCAATGGCACAGTCTCGGCTCACTGCAACCTCTGCCTCCCAGGTTCAAGTGATTCTCCTGCCTCACCTTTCAGAGTAGCTTGGATTACAGGCACTCACCACCATGTTGAGCTAATTTCTTTCTATAATTTTAGTAGAGACGGGGTTTCACCTTGAACGCCTGACCTCAGGTGATTTGCCTGCCTCGGCCTCCCAAAGTGCTGGGATTACAGTCATGAGTCATCACACCCGGCCATCAAGCTGGATAATTTTAAGGTCTGTTTCTTTCCCAATGTAGGGTATAGGTTGGGACAGGAAAGAGGGCTAGAAACCTGACTCCAACTCCTTGCCCAGGGCTGAACTCTCCAGCATCCTGATCACTTCTCATTCAACCTTGCTTGTACTCCCCCTGTGATGGGGGACTCATTACCTCACAACAGAATATTCTAAGCCAAACCCTGCCCCCTCTCACCAACTAATATTTCCCATTTGAACCCCAGCTCCCAGATACTTAAAGGCCTTCTGTGGACCACGTTCTCAAGGTCCCCTGGCCATCTGCTCTCTTGTTCCAGTTTCTCTCCTTCCCCATGCACATAATGAAATGTGCCCTCCCTCTCTCCAGGATGAGCCAGGTGGTGTCCTCTGAGACAGGGCAGTCAGCCACTTAACACCAAAGGCCACCAATGATCAAATCCACGAGAGTTGATCCCAAGAGTTATGTATTAGGGCTGAGAAAGAGTAAACACTCAATAAATACTGGTTATTCTTATCATCATCATCATAATTACTACCCTTAAGTTCCTCCGGGAGAACTCCTGTTCAACCTTCAAAACCCCATATGGTTTCACCCATCTTGCAGAGATTGAGCTCCAATTCAGAGAGTTGTGATATTGTGATCATTTGTTGAGTTCCCAAACTGGGGTCCTTAGAACAACAAGGCCATCCCTGAGGAGGGGAAGGGAAAGGCAGTGGATGAAGGAGAATGAAAGATATGACATCCACCTCAGACCATTCATCCCATTCAGATCCCCACCCCTCACTTGTACTGCCAGTGCCACCCTCAGAAGGAGGAAGAGAGAGCTTGGCCTTGAAGACTCAGGCCCTGCCCCATGGGGACACAATGACCATGTGGCCTTCCTTCTCCCCACAGAAGGCGAGACCATGGACACCTCCTGAGCTGGATGTCATCCCCTGTCCCCACCCTGTTTTCTTTTTTTTGTTGTTTTCGATGGAATCTCACTCTGTGGACCAAGCTGGATTGCAGTGGCACCATCTCGGCTCACTGCATACTACCCCTCCCGGGTTCATGCCATTCTCCTGCCTCAGCCTCCCAAATACCTGGGACTACAGGCACCCGCCACCACTTCCAGCTAATTTTGTATTTTTAGTAGAGGCAGGGTTTCACCATGTTAGCCAGGATGGTCTGGATCTCCTGACCTAGTGANNCG
>NW_016809052.1:1771-8003 GCF_001698545.2 Rhinopithecus bieti
GTGTGTGTGGTTGCCCTGAGCCCACAGAAAGACACCCCCAGAGTGCAGATTGAGAAGCCTTTATTGCGGGAGGAACGGGGTGCCTGCTGGTTCCAGGAGTCGGGATGGACTTGGAGGGCTGGGGGGAAGGTCCTTTGAGGAAGAGGAGGCCTGCAGGTGGGGGTCATCACAGGTCAAAGGGTGGTCCTTGGGACCCCCACAGTCAGTGGTGCTGCGGCGGCAGAGTCCACAGCGACAGCTGAGAGCCACGGGGACGGAGACCACGGGGTCCACGCCAGGCGGGCAGCCAGGGAGCCGGATGGACTCGAAGCGCACCTCGCGGTAGGTGCATACCGCCTGGGGCACGGGCGGCAGGACCGCCTGCAGCACCCGCATCTGGGGGACGTGTGGATAGCGGAGTGAGCATGTGCCTGGGGCCAGCGCCTCAGCTGAGCTCCCAAGCTGCCCCCAAAGGCCCCAGACTCAGGAGTCCAGGAAGCCCTCTGTCCCTGCCGTCTCACACCCCATTCCCCAGCCCCTCACCAGACAGGCAGACCACCCTTCCTCTCCCGCTGCCTCTGTGAACCCGGCCCTGAGGTGGCAGCACCTGCCCCTGGCCCCGGGCAGCTCACCATGGTGGGGCAGTAGCCGGCACAGATGGTGGTGTTGACGGTGATGCACACGGGGCAGGCCTCCTTCTCGGCAGCCAGGGTGGCATTGATGGGGCGGCACAGTGGCCGCAGCGGCTCCTTGGATGCCCGTGCCCTGCCCATGCTCAGCAGCATCCACAGCAGCAGCCCCTGGGACAAGGACACTGCTTCAGCCCAGTCTGAGACCACAGCCCTGTGCCCTGGCCCTCCCATTCCCCGGGGTACACCACGTGCAACAAGCCAGAGACCCTTCCCCACATCTCCTAGTCAGGACCCACCGCCAGGACACCTTCCTTTCAGCACCCAACCCACAGCCCAGAGGAGCTGAGATACCCCAACATTTTAGATCCCCACCCTCAGGGATTGCCCCACCTGAAGCTTACTGGGGGTCACGCCCCTCCAGAAAGAGGCCTCCTTCCACAGCTCACATGCGTCTGCCCCTTCTCATGTCAGTGATGGCCTGGAAGGAGGTGGAAGGTGCCCAGGGGCCCTGCAGTCTTACCTGGAGCATCTCCATCCTTGGTGCGTCGCCCTGCCTCGTGTACCTGGCTTTATACCTGTGGGTTGTGGGGGCGGCAAGGCCACCAGGAGGTGGTAGGATGCTGGGGTGACCTCGACACTAACACCCCGGGGGGTTAGAGGTGCACAAGACCACGGAGACGCAGGGGTGGCTCAGGGGAGCGCCTCAGCCCTCTCCCCTCAGTGGTCCAGCGCCAAGAGTGAGGCAGAGACCACGGTGACGTGACCTCAGAGACTTAGTCGTCGAGTGCTAGGGTCTAGTCGGCGTTGGAGGCCAGGGAGTAGGGTGTAGGAAAACCTGCCTCTGCCTATCGTGCGGTCTTGGGAGCCAGGAGGAGGCGGTGACCCGAGAAAAGTGATGGACAGAAGCCTCAACCTTCCTCCACTTAAGGCATTCCTGCGCCACAGTCCAACCTCCCAGGAGGGGCGCGGCTTCGGACTTAGCTCCTGCCCAATCCGCGAGGGCCTCCCCGTGACTGTGCGGCCAGGGAAGTCGCTTGACCCAGATGCCCCCCAAGGAGGGATTCAGCCAGAGACCCACCTCTCCCTTAGGGACCTCCGCCCACTCTACCCTGAAGCCAGGATGCCCGGAGCGGTCCCCGGAAATGCGTGTGGTTCAGGTGATTTAACTCATTAATTAATATGCCCGCAGGGGGCGTGTCCTGCCCGCGGGGCCACAATCTTCAAGGACAATATCTGGACTTAGTCCCTTCTCCGGGATGCCGCAGCTGAGTGGGCGTGTCTGGGGTAGTTGGACCCCGACATTGCCGATAGACTTAATGAGTTCCCGACAACTAAGTCCCGACACCGCGTAGTGGGCGGAGGCCCCGAGCTCCGCTCGCCGCGAGGCCAGAGGGCGTGTGTCGGGTGGGGCTGGCCCTGCCGGCTCCCACTAGCGCCGACTTCAAGCAGCCAGAGCGGGAGTTCGGAGGGCTGTAGGCTTTCGGCACGCTGTGGATGCCCGGCAAGGGCTTCCAGTGGGGGCCACCCCAGGGCGCCTCCAGCGGGCGGAAGCGGTCGAGCCGGCGGAGCGGGTGCAGCGAGGGGCTGTAGGATTCATGAGCCAGAGTCAGAACCCCGCGGTGCGGCGCTCGGTGCGGCCGGGAGGAGCACGGACAGGGCGGCCGCTGCGGGTCGTGACCCCAGAGTTTGGGCGTCTCTTCGAAGCTCCAGTAGGTCAGGGAGTCTTTGCGGGGGTATCGGGACAGCTCCGTCCCGTGGGAGCAGGGCAGGATAGTGAGGATACAGCTGAATCCTTGGGGAGGAGGTTCAGACCTCGGGATTTAAGGAGTCTGCACACCCAAACTCCTGCATTTCCAGGCGAGGGCCCCTTAGGAAGGACGGACCGGGCGCGCGTAGCCTGTGTTCCTGGGTCTTCGAGGTACTCAAGGTCCTGGAAACTACGCTTTCGCATCCTTCGGAAGGAAACGCGGGCTTTCGCTTCCTTGGGAAGGAGTATCTGAGGGCTCAAGTACCGAAGGAGGCCCAGTCCTCAGATCCAGAATCCCCTCCAGCGCCTGTGCAGGCTTCCTGTCCCTACCTGAGAGTTGACACTAAGGACTCCTGGGTGCTAAAAGAGGGAGGGGTTGGGGCCTGAATTTTGGTTCTTGCTGCTACAGGATTCGAGGCTGAGACCACCGGGTCAGAGAATGGGAGCCAGCCCAGAGGCTCGGCGTGCAACGGCCAAAGCGAGGGCTGTGCAGGAGGCGGTGCCGAGCGAGAGCCCGGCTTACTTGGGATAGAACAGAAACTCCAGCGCCGAGGTGGTCAGATAGAGCTGTCGGCGGCCAGGACGCCCCGGTCGGATACTGTGAAAGGTCGGCCAGACAGCTCGGGGTTCTTCGTCCAGGCGATTAGAGCCCGAGCAAGATTGGGGAAGGAGGCATACCCAAGACATAGATTTCATACCCCCTTCCAAGCCTTGGGTCCCCGGTTCAGAATCCCTCTCCTTCGGCCTCGACAGCCATAACGGCCACGGCCCTAGAACCCCGCCCCAGAGTCAGAGCCCTTCCTGCCACCCAGGCCAGGGAACTGCAGCTTCCTTCCTCACCCCGAACCCTTCTCAGCCTCACTTCCCTAAGTTCAAGCACGTCCTGCTGGTCAGGGAACTCAAACCCAGGCCCCCAGCCACACAAACCCCCCTCCCCGGTTTCTCTCTCGGTCTTAAACCGTCTTGGTGTGGCCACTGGAGCTGAGCTGCATCTTCAGCAACAATTCCACGTTACCTCTCCCAGCTCCCACCTGACGCCGTCTCAGAATATTCTAAACTCGTCCCCACCCACAGCCCATCGTCTAGCCCCGCAGCAGCTTCGGAGCCCTGAAGGCGAGTGTCCAGCCCCTGGTCCTTCTGGCCTGGCCTCGACGCCCAGCCCCTCCCCAGGCTCCTCTAACCTCCGGATCCCGCCCCCGACCCTTTAGCCGCGCCCCAAAGCTGCGGTTCCTTCTGGCCCCGCCCCAGGATCCCGGAACTCCGCCTCGTCTCGCCAGCGCCGGCTTCCACCTCGCCACCTGGGAAGGCTCCCCGCGGTGGTGGTCTGCAAGTTGTGGAGGCTGGACCCGACGTATTCCGAGACGCGCGCGTCCGGGTCGGGAGAGCCAGTGTACTGCGCCCTCGTCTCGCTGCGCTGGTAAGTCGTGGTCAGTGGTAGGCGCCAGCCACGGCGTCTGAGCTGCGGAAAGGCGACCCGGAGACCTCTGTGAAGGCGCAGGGGACTCAAATGCAGTCCCCCGCCCTGTCCCCCGCGGACTCCGGCACTCCCCAAACCTTACTTTTTCTCCTAAATCCTTGATTCCCACAGTCCGCGTGGGGTCTGCAGGCTCTGGGGCTCTGGGCTGGGCGCAGGGCCCGCTATGGGCTATGGGTCTTGGGCACGTAGGCCGAGCCAGAGGTTGTCTCCCATCTGCTGAGGACCTCGTCCAAAGCCCAGATGGGAGAATCCTGCTTTACAGCCGAGGGTAGAGGGTCTGCGACCGTGGACTGGAGAGTAGGCGCTGCACATCAGCTAGAAAGACTCAGGACTCCGTATCACTCCCCACCCCAAACTCTGACCTCTTCCAGTCGCCCCGCAGCCCTTTCCTCTACAGTCCCTGGCATTTGGCTTCCCTGGTGCCTCCTCTCTCAGACCCAGGACTGCAGGACCCTCCTCCTTCAGAGAGGAGTCCAAACTTCCAATCCCCTTTTCTCAGCCCCAGCTTTCTGGGTACCCAGGCCCCGCAGGGCTTCAGCCTAGGGTCTGCTCACCTACACGGGGGGCGGGGTGAAGGGCAGTGGTGGGATAATGCGGTGGGCAAGGCAGCTGCTGGTGAGATGCCAGCTGGGCCAGGATCCAGGTGCCTCGGTTGCAGCGATGGAAGACCACAGGGGCCACAGCGCAGAGCCAGGGTGCCACTGGCCATGGTTCCTCCCCATCCCCGTAGCCAAGCAGGAGCTGGCTTGTTGCTGTTGCCCCGGGTGTCAGTACCCACCACTCTGAATCCAGCCAATGAAGGGCCTGCAGGTACATGGATGGATGGAGTGAGAAAGAGATCCAGAGACAGAGGGACAGGGACCCCAAGAGGGGCACAGAGAAACACGGGGAGGGGATGGAGAGGCAGGCAGTAGTGGACGGAGAAGTTCAGGATTTCAGAGACACAGAGGGTGGTGGAGACAGAGACACAGAAAGAGGGACAGAGACCTGGGGTGTCAGAGATCCAGACAGAGAGACCCCTGCACTACACCCAGCACCTCAGGACATCCATGAGAAACACCCCTCTTTGCTCCAGCGTCCAGAACCTCCCAGCTGCTTCCTCCCTCTGCCATGCCTGCCCACCTCGGGGTAGACTTACTGGGGCTCCCCAACTCTTCCCGCACATGCTCAAAGAGTCAGCCCTGGCGCGCTGCCATCGTCGGCTGTCCTGTCTGCCTTTGATTTGGTTGAAAACTTCCAACTGGGTAGGCTGGGTGGGGAAGAGGAAGGACCCACAGAGAAGTGCACAGGGACATAGTGAAAACATGGGCTTTGATGAGTGAGAAAGAAATTCAACAAGAAAGGGGAGAGATAGGGAGGAAGAAGGAGACCACGATGGAAAGGGAGCTATTAGTCCTACCCAGAGGTGAGAGACACTGGAAGTTAGAGACAGAGATGAAGGTGGCAAAAAAGACCAAAATCACAGATGGAAAACAAGGAGATGTAGAAACTGAGGCAGCCACGCCCCACCCCGCCCAATGGCCTGGTCTGTATAGATGGGGGGAGGGCATGCCTAAGTCCTTTGCTCAAAGCTGGACCTGAGAGAGAGTTGACAACGCATGTGGGGTGACGGGTAACACATGACAGGCTATAGTGAAGGACTGTGGTCTGTCCCTGGCTTCCCTTGGCACTTCTTCACTATAAAGAGCTTTAGGTCACCAGGCGCAGCACTTTGAGAGGCTGAGGCGGGCAGATCACGAGGTCAGGAGATCGAGACCATCCCGGTTAACACGGTGAAACCCTGTCTCTACTAAAATACAAAACATTAGCCGGGCAGGCGTGGTGGTGGTGGGCGCCCAGAGTCCCAGCTACTCAGGAGGCTGAGACAGGAGAATGGCATGAACCCGGGAGGCGGAGCTTGCAGCCCAGATGGCGCCACAGCACTCCAGCCTGGGTGACAAAGGAAAAAAAAGGAAAAAAAAGAAAAGGAGCAAAACTCCATCTCAGAAAAAAAAAAAAAAAAAAAAAAAAAAAAAAGTTGTCCAGCTTGAGTGGGGGCATGAGGTTCTAACTTGCTGGTCCGCTGGCTAGGATCAGGGGGACACTGTGCACTGAGGGCCCTTGAACAGGGCTAGCAAAATCCAACAGAAGGGCCCCAGAAGCCTGAATGGGGGAGGAAGGGTAAGTAGGATCCGGAGCCTGGCTGCGGAAGGCAGGCTCAGTTTTCCTTGTCTGAAGAATGGGCTAGTGGGATGAGATAATGGGGGTTGAGGAGGCAGAGGCCTTGACCAAAACTTTTTTTTTTTTTTTTTTTTGAGATGGAGTCTAGCTCTGCTGCCCAGGCTGGGGTGCAGTGGCACGATCCGAGCTCCCTGCAACTTTCACCTCCTGGGTTGAAGTGATTCTCCTGCCTTAGCT
>NW_016809053.1:0-3391 GCF_001698545.2 Rhinopithecus bieti
GTCTCAGTTCCTCTGGCTAGGAAAAGGGATTCCTTCCCCCTTGCGCTTCCCAGGTGAGGTGATGCCTCACCCTGCTTCAGCTCTCACTGGTCCGACTGCAGCAACTGACCAGCACCGATTGTCCGGCACTCCCCAGTGAGATGACCCCAGTACCTCAGTTGAAAATGCAGAAATCACCGGTCTTCTGTGTCGCTCGCACTGGGAGTTGGAGAATGGAGTTGTTCCTATTCGGCCATCTTGCTCTGCCCCCCCTTAACCATTTTTAAGTGTACAGTTCAGCAGTTAAGTCTCTTCATATTGCTGTAAAAGAGATCTCCAGAACTTTTTCATCTTGCAAATCTGAAACTCCCCTCCCCTCTTTCCTCCCCACAACCCCTGGTAACCACCACTCTACTTTATGTTTCTATAAATCTGACTACTTTATATGTCTCGTAAAAATAGAATCATACAGTATTTGTCTTTTTGTGACTGGCTTATTTCACTTAGCATAATGTCCTCAAGGTTCATCCATACTATGGCATGTGACAGGATTTCCTTGCTTTTTACGGCTGAATAATATTCCATCATAAATATATACCACGTTTTGTTTATTCATTTCATTAATAGACCCTTGGGTTGCTTCTACCTCTTGAATACTGTGAATAGTGCTATGAATATTTCTGTACCAATATCTCTTCGAGACCCTGCTTTTAATTTTTGGACATACACCCAGAAGTGGGATTGCTGGATTATGTAGTAGTTTTAATATTAGTTTTTTGGAGGAACCTCCATACTGTTTTCCATAATGGTTATATAATTTTACAATTTATAAGCCATATTTTTTTCTTTGTAGTTTCTTTCTTTTTTTTTTTTTTTTAGACCAGATCTCACTCTGTCACCCAGGCTGGAGTACACTACTGGAACAATCACACAATCATGGCTCACTGCAGCCTCAACCTCCCAGGTTCAGGTGATCCTCCCACCACAGCATCCCAGGTATCTGGGACTACAGGTGCGCACAACCACACCCAGCTAATTTTTTTGTTGTTGCTGTATTTTTTTAGAGACAAAGTTACACCATGTTGCACAGGCTGGTCTTAAACTCCTGGGATCAAGATCCGCCCATCTTGGCCTCCCAAAGTGGTGAGATTACAGGTGTGAGCCACCATGCCTGGCCTGTTTGTAGTTTCAATGGCTAGAAATACAAGCCACATTTTTAATATCAGCTGTGGTATAAGAAGAATTATATTTGATATTTGTTCCCACTTCTTAGCACAGAGCTCCTACAACTCTTGTAATTTCCTGAGTGATAAAAGTATCTTTTGTCATTCATAGGAACACCTGATTTTATGCTAATAAACCGACTTAGGGTAGGGCCCCTGGGTGGCCTCAGGATGGGGTTGGTCACTAGAAAGACCAAGTGATGAGGGGGTTAGGACTTTCAGCCCCACCCACTGACCTCTCAGGAGGGGAAGGTGGGGGCTGGAGATGAAGCTCTAAAACCTCTTGAACAAGGATGTTCTGAGGGCATCTGTGATGGTGACACAGAGAGGTGCTGAAAGGATGGTGCACCCGCAGAGAGCACGGAAGCCCCTATGCTTCTCTTCCACTTGGCTGTTCCTGAGTTGTGTCCATTGTGATAAACTGGTAAACATAAGTCAAATGTGTTCTTGATTTCTGTAAGCAATTCTAGCAAACTGTTGAACCTGAGGAGGAGGTCATGGGAACTCCAATTTATAGCTGGTTGATCAGAAGGTGGTCTGGGACTAGCATCTAGTGTCTGAAGTGGCAGCAGTTTGTGGGACTAAGCCTTTACCCAGTGGGGTCTGTACTAACCCTGGGTAGTTACTATCAGAACTGAATTGAATTCTTGGACATCTGGTTGGTGTCTGAAGAATCAGAGAATCTGTTGTTGGGGTCAGAAAACACTCCATCAACTTTTATCAGAAACAAAGATAATGGGATTTTATCAGAAATAAAGATAATTTGGATACCCCTCTATGGTAGATTCTATTTTCCAAAGATGGCCACAGTACTATCTTCCTCGCCATATGTGTACTCCTAATTAGGGAAAAGGAATCTGGCTGGTGGAACCAGGAGAAAGCAAAGAGAGAAAGCAGATAAGCTATAGGTCTGCCTTTGTTTATGGCCCAGGACATATAGCCCTCCTGTGCAGATAACATACAAAACTCACAAACTTCCTGCTTATCATCAAATGCTTTGATTTATCATCAAACACCTTGGCTGACAGAAGAATGCAAGTTAGCTCCCTGCTACCTTGGTGTTATCAAGTAGCCCAAGAACCATCCTATAAAATCTCCAGCAAGCCTTTGTTTCCTGGCAGTCAGCTCCTCCCTTGCTGGCTGCCATTGCTTTCTTGCACTGAATATTCCTGCTTTCTCTAATAAATCTGCCTGTACCTACAACTGTCTTGGTAAATTCTTTTACCCCCATGCCACCAGCCTAGTTATGCTCTTCAGCAATGTGAACCTCTACTACCCTTTCAAGAGGTGGAGCTTCTTTCTCCATCTCCTTGAATCAGGATGGGCCCTGTAACTACTTTTATGACCAATGGAATATGGCAGAAGTAATGCTATACCAGTCCCAGCTGTAGCTCTTAACTGGCCTGGCAGCTTCTTCTTCCTAGCTGTTGGTATACTTGTTATTGGAACTCTCCCTCTCAGAACAAGCCACCACATTGTGAGAAGTCCAAATCACATGGAGAGCCCACACACAGGGTTTCCAGGTGACAACTAAAACTCCTAGTTGATAACTGACATCCCTGACTCCAGTCAGCACACACTGCTCCCTATATGAGTAGGTATCCTAGGTTGAGCCTTCAGATGAATATAGCCTCAGTCATGTGGATCTGACTTCAACGATATGAGATGCTCCAAGCAAGAACTACCTAGACGAGCCTTGTTGACCCACAGAATCATAAGAGATAATCATAAATTGCTTTAAACCACACATTTCAGGGTGTTTTGTTATGTAGCAATAGGTAACTGTAATACCTCTGCCCATATTTTTTTCCTTATCTCTCCACTGGTTCAGAAGTTTAGCAGGGAAGAGATGTGATATTTATTGAGTCCTCACAAATCTCCAACAGGAGACTTTTTAAAAATGAGAAGGAGGCCAGGCGCGGTGGCTCACGCCTGTAATCCCAGCACTTTGGGAGGCCGAGGCGAGGGGATCATGAGGTCAGGAGTTCAAGACCAGCCCGGCCAAGGTGGTGAAACCCTGTCTCTACTAAAAATAATAAAAATTAGCCAGGCGTGGTGGCACGTGCCTGTAATCCCAGGTACTCGAGAGGCTGAGGCAGAGAACTGCTTGAACCCGGGAGGCGGAGATTGCAGTAAGCCAAGATTGCACCACTGCACTCCAGCCTAGGTGACACAGCAAGACTAGATCT
>NW_016809053.1:6137-11174 GCF_001698545.2 Rhinopithecus bieti
TGATCACCTGCTCCACCCTGACTCATTCTGATCACCTGCCCCACCCTGACTCATTTAGATTACCTGCTCCACCCTGACTCATTCTGATCACCTGCCCCACCCTGATTCATTCAGATTACCTGCTCCACCCTGACTCATTCAGATTACCTGCTCCACCCTGGCTCATTCAGATTACCTGCTCCATCCTGACTCATTCTGATCATCTGCTCCACCCTGACTCATTCTGATCATCTGCCCCACCCTGATTCATTCAGATTACCTGCTCCACCCTAACTTATTCTGATTACCTGCTCCACCCTGACTCATTCTGATTATCTGCTCCGCCCTCATTCTCCACCCTGACTCATTCCATAACCACTTTTCCCGCCAGACCATTCAGCCCGTCACTCTCTTTAAATTAGCCAATCAGAATTAGTTTAGCCTGTGTGGTCTAACCCTAGCCAATAGCGGAACGACACGGCAGCAGGGGCCATGTGAGTCAGGAATGAGAACTCCTTCCCCTCTCTGGCCTAGGTGTGCTCTCGCTATTGTTCCATCTGCAACTGAGCACCCTTTCTGCAGAAAGTAAAGATGGCCTTGCTGAGATATCATTTGTCTCTGTGCTGACTTTTCTTCCTGGCACCGATTGTCTATTTCTAACATCACTGAGGAATATAAAAATCTTTTCAGCATATAAACTTTCTACTCAGTTTCTAAAAGTTCCATCTGCTTAACAATTTTCTACTGCTATTATAATTCCTGGAGTGAAGAATTAATGAATGGGACCAGGATGAGCTTCCTCTTGCGAAGACCACTAGTGTGAAATCCAGTGGTACCCTAATGATAAATGTGTCCATGTGTTTATTGCCTCTCTGGTCCATTGGGCTGGACATGGAAATGGCAGAAATCTGGAGGTGGAAATTCACCCTCTCAACGAACACCCTTCTGTGACCAAGCACTGCTTGAAGCTGAGGGAATACAGTGGCATAGTGTAGTAAAATAATAGAGACATAATGTGGCTATAAGATTATAGGTAGCCATAAAGTTAACTTAAGCATCTCACAGGGCTGCCACTATGTATCACTTAGCAGTATGATGCAACCTAGTCCAGGGATTTCCAAGAGACAAAGGTCATTCAGCACAGATGTAACTTTCAGAAACCTTAAAACAAAGCTTACCCTTACAAGAATAGCTTAAACTCCCTTTATGAAAGAAACACCTAGTAACCGACGTGGATTGAACGTAAGTATTAAAAAGGGGAAAGATTCTCCAAACTTTGAGAATGGTCTCCAAATAAAGACCCTCCTGGCCAGTTGGTCATCTGAGATGTGAGCAAGCCACAGTGCCCTGGAAAGAGGATTTATTTTAAATGGGGGAACACAGAGGGCTGGCTGGTCAAGGCATGAGTCAATTGAGCTGGCACTGAAGGATGACTAGATTTCTCATGATCAAGAGCATCATAGGCAGAGACAACTACATAAACAAAGGTATGGCATCAGGGGAACCAGCCCCCAATATTTCAACGTAGGTCCTTTCTATTTTCCCTAAGTGTCAGCCAGTCTGAGAAACAGAGAAAGAGAACAAAGAGAGAAATTTTATAGCTGGGCCTACAGAGGTGTTATCACATATTGGTAGGACCGTGATGGCGACCTCAAGCTGCAAAACCAGCAAGTTTTTATTAGGGATTTTGAAAGGGGAGGGGGTGTATGAACAGGGAGTAGGTCACAAGGATCACACGCTTCAAAGGGCCATAAAGGTCACAAGGCAAAGGCAAAATTAGAATTACTGATGAGGGTCTGTGTCCCGCTGTGCACACATTGTCTTGATAAACATCTTAACAGGAAACAGGGTTGGAGAGCAGAGAACTGGTCTGACTAGAACTCACCAGGCTGGAATTTCCCAATCCTAGTAAGCCTGAGGGTACTGCAGGAGACCAGGGTGTATTTCAGTCCTTATCTCAACCACATAAGACAGACATTCCCAGAGCTGCCGTCTATAGACCTACCCCCAGGAATGCATTCCTTCCCCAGGGCTATTCCTTGCTGGGAAAAGAATTCAGCGATATTTATCCTACTCACTTTCTGCAAGAAGAAAAATATGGCTCTATTCTGCCCAACCCTGCAGGCAGTCACACCTTATGGTTATCTTTCCTTATTCCCTGAAAATCGCTGTTATTCTGTTCTTTTTCAGGGTACACTGATTTTGTATTGTTCAAATACACATTTTACAATTTGTACAGTTAACACAATCATCACAGGGTCCTGAGGTGACATACATCCTCAGCTTACGAAGATGACAGGATTAAGAGATTAAAGTAAGACAGGTGTAAGAAATTATAAAAGTATTAATTTTCGGATCTAATAAATGTCCATGAAATCTTCACAATTTATGTTCAGAGATTGCAGTAAAGATAGGCATAAGAAATTATAAAAGTATTAATTTTGGGAACTGATAAAAGTCCATGAAATCGTCACAATTTATGTTCTTCTGCTGCAGCTTCCCTCCATTTGGGGTCCCTGACTTCCCACAACAGTATGGAGAAAACTTTCAAAAGAAAAGAGGGACAGATACAAAGGACAAAAGGGAGCTGTATGTCTGTGCCCCACCTTCTCACTCTTCATTCTAATCACCAAGGCACACAGTATTCAAATGATGTACTGTTCCTTTAACCTTGAGAACTTCTCCCCTGTGAATGGAATCTGCTGGTATATAAAACTCTTCATATATATCCACCTAGATAAGATTTGCAAAAAAAGGCCTTCTGCCTTCATCCTTTTTGCATCCCTCATGGTATTTTACATAATAAGTATTATGGTTGTTAGTATTTTGGTTATTACCTAAATTGAATTAAGGGCAAGCTATAACATAACTGTAATTCAGTTCCTTACACTTTTCTTGAACTTGAAGTTTTCTTGTACACATGACCTCATCCACAAGCTGTCTCCTTGCCTCCTTTTCAAGTCTCAGCTCCTTGTCCTTCTCAGCCAACTTCTTTTCCTTGTCTTCCTCTAATATTCTGTCAAATTCTTTCTCCTGAGCTTCTTCTTCTTCACGTCTCTGTGCCAAATATTTATGGTATATCTTCTGTTCTCTTATCATATCTTCCTATGTAACATAAAAATTCATATTGTTAAAATTTTTTTGTGTGATAGTGATAGTAAGGATACATTTAAAAACAATCTTTAAAAGCTCCAATCCCAATCTTTTAGAACTATGTACTGAAACATTTACAGATGTATGTCTGAAGTTTATTCCAAAATACTCAAGAGTAGGGGGGAAATAGGTAGGGATATAGAAGAGACAAGAATGGCCATTAGTTGACAGTTGTTAAAGTGAGGTGATGGACACATGGGGACTCATTGTGCAATTCTTTGTATTTGTTTGAAATGTTTGATAATAATTGTTTGAATAAGTTAATTCAAATACTTTCCCAAAGTGTTTTTCAAAGTAGTTGCCAAATAGTTTTCAATGATACAGCTTTATTTTCATTTACTTTAATTTAGGTATATGAAATCTTAATCGGATCAACAAAATAAGTCATTTCTACTATTATAGCACTGTCTCTCTGGCTGGTAGTCATTTTGTACTTTATTACAGCAATTATAAATCTTAGCTACACTTTGGAACCACCTGAGGAGCTTTAAAAAGTATCGAGGGCTGGCCGGGGGTGGTGGCTCACACCTGTAATCCCAGCACTTTGGGAGGCCAAGACGGGCGGACCATGAGGTCAGGAGATCGAGACCATCCTGGCTAACGTGGTGAAACCCCGTCTCTACTAAACATACAAAAAATTAGCCTGGTGTGGTGGCGGGCACCTGTAGTCCCAGCTACTTGGGAGGCTGAGGCAGGAGAATGGCATGAACCCAGGAGGCAGAGCTTGTAGTGAGCAAGATTGCACCACTGCCCTCCAGCCTGGGCAACAGAGCAAGACTCCATCTCAAAAAAAAAAAAAATGTACTGAGGGCTGAGTCCCACCCCAGAAATTCCTATTTAATGGATACCTTTTAAGTTCCCCCAGGTGATAGTAATGTGCAGCTAAAGTTGAGACCTGCTATTTATTTAGTGCAAGCATTTTTAGCTGGCTCCTGCCATGTTGCAGTAATTATCCGACAGCAATGAGTTCATCCAACACCAAGGTTCTAGATATTATTAAATACCTGATACAGTTTGGCTCTGTGTCCCCACCCAAATCACATCTTGAATTGTAATCCCCATGTGTGAGGAGAGGGACCTGGTGGGAGGTGACTGGGTCATGGGGGTAGTTTCCCCCATGCTGTTCTCGTGATAGTGAATTCCCATGAGATCTGATGGTTTAAAAGTGTGGCTTTCTTCATTCCTTCCCTCCTGCCACCACATAAGACGTGCCTTGCTTCCCTTTCCACTGTGATTTTAAGTTTCCTGAGTCTTCCCCAGCCATGTGGAGCTGTGAGTCAATTACATCCTCTTTTTTTAATAAGTTACCCAATGTCAGGTAGTTCTTTACAGCAGTGTGAAAAAAGACTAATACCATTTCCCACTAAAAATAACCAACAATCCTTGGGAAAATAATCAATTATAAGACTGGAGCAGAAACTGAACAGGATGAACCTGGGACATCTTATTGTGTTAGAATCAAGAAAACTATCAAAGTCTATTGGAGGACAGCATCAAAAGAACAAGACAGCCCACTTAAAGGACTCCCACGATCTAGAATCAGGCAATCTGAGCACCAAAAAGAAGAGTGAACTAATAATCCACTAAAAAACTACTGAAACTTGGCCAGGCACAGTGGCTCATGCCTGTAATCCCAGCACTTTCGGAGGCCGAGGTGGGTGGATCACTTGAGGTCAGGAGTTGGAGACCAGCCTGGTCAACATGGTGAAACCCTGTCTCTACTAAAAATACAAAAAATTAGCTGGGTGTGGTGGCACAAGCCTGTAGTCCCAGCTACTTAGGAGGCTGAGGCAGGAAGATCGCTTGAACCCGGAAGGCAGAGGTTGCAGTGAGCCAAGAATATGCCACTGCACTCTAGCCTGGGTGGCACAACAAGACTCTATTTAAAAAGAAACAAACGGCCGG
>NW_016809053.1:11452-27667 GCF_001698545.2 Rhinopithecus bieti
AAAAAAAAAAAAAAAAAAAAAAGAAACAAACTATTAAAACTACAAAATGAGTTTAGCAATGTTGCAGGATACAAGACCAATATACAAAAGTCCTTGTATTTCTATTTGACAGCATCAATCTAAAATGAAATTAAAAATTTTATTTCCAAATAGAAATGCTATCCTTAGGAATAAATTTAACAAAGTGTTAAAATGTATACTCTGAAAACTAGGAAACATTACTGAAAGAAATTAAAGAAGACCTAAATAAATGGAAAGACAGCCTAAGTTCATGAATCAGAAAACAATACTGTGAAAATGGCAGTACTTCCCAAATTGATCTACAGATTCAACACAATTTTTATCAAAATCTCAACTGGCTTCTTTGTAGAAATTGACAAGCTGATCCATGTAACTTCTAGATACACGGATATGCAAGGGAGCCAGAATAGCCAAAACAATTTGAAAAAGAACAAAGTTTGAGGATTTACATTTTCTCTCTCTCTGTCTCTTTCTTTTTTTTTTTTTTTTTTTTTGAGACCAAGTTTCACTCTGGTTGTCCAGGCTGGAATGCAATGGTGGAGTTTCACTCTTGTTGCCTAGGCTGGACTGCAATGATGCGATCTCAGCTCACTGCAACCTCCACCTCCTGGTTCAAGCGATTCTCCTGCCTCAGCCTCTGAAATAGCTGGGATTACAGGTACGCACCACCATGCCCAGCTAAGTTTTGCACTTTTGGTAGAGACAGGGTTTCACCATGTTGGTCAGGCTGGCCTCAAACTCCTGACCTCAGCTGATCCTCCCGCCTCAGCCTCCCAAAATGCTGGGATTACAGGCGTGAGCCACTGTGCCCAGCCAGCATTTATATTTTCTGATTTCAAACTTACTACAAAGCAACAGTAATCAAGACATGTAGATTTGTTATACTGGACTAAGGATAGATATATAGATTGATGGAATAGAACTGAGTGTCCAGAAATAAACCTTCACTTTACTGTAATTGATTTTTGACAAGGGTGATAAGACAATTCAATAGGGGAACAATTAGACAATTATTTCAACAAATGATGCTGGAATAACTTGATATCCACATGCAGAATAACGAATTAGGATCCTTATTTCATGCTATATACAAAACTTAAAATGGATCAAAAGCCTAAATGTAAAAGCTAAAATTATAAAACTCTAACAAGAAAACAAAGGAGTACATCTTTGTGATCCTAGACTAGGTAACCAGTTTTAGATAGGACCCCAAAGCATAAGCAACAAAAAAAAATCTAGCTAAATTGAACTTTGTCAAAATTTAAAACTTTTGTGATTCAAAGGACACCATCGAAAAAGTAAAAAGACAACATACAGAATGAAAGGAAATAACTGCAAGTCAGTTATCTGGTAAGAGACTTGAACCTAGAAAATATAAAGAACTCTTGGCCAGGCGTGGTGGCTCATGCCTTTAATCCCAGCACTTTGGGAGGCTGAGGTGGGCAGATCACCTAAGGTCATGAGTTCAAGACCAGCCTGGCCAACATGGTGAAACCCCGTCTCTAACTAAAAATACAAAAAAATCAGTCAGGCATGGTGGCAGGCACCTGTAATCCCAGTGACTCGGGAGGCTGAGGCAGAAGAATTGCTTGAACCTGGGAGGTGGAGTTTGCAGTGAGACGAGATTGCACCATTGCACTCCAGCCTGGGCAACGAGAGTGAGACTTAAAAAAAAAAAGAGAGGGGAAAGAAAAGAACTCTTACAACTTAATAATAAAAGGACCAATAACCCAACTAAAATATGGGCAAAGGACTTGAATAGACTTCTCTAAGAATAGAGAATAGCCTTCAAATAGATTTCTCCAAAGAAGATCTACAAATGACCATAAGCACAGGAAAAGAGGCTCAATATCATTAGTCACTAGGGAAATACAAACAAAAACCATAATGAGATACTACTTCAGATGCGTTAGGATGGGTAAAATAAAAAAGACAGACAATAACAAGTGTTGGTGAGCATGTGGATAAATCAAAACCCTCATACACTGCTGGTGGGAATGTAAAATGGTCCAGCCACTATGGAAAATATTTTGGCAATTCCTCAGAACTTCAACAGAGTTACCATATGGCCCAGTAATACTACTTCTAGTTATATGTCCCAAAGAAAATAAAACATACATCCACACAAAATTTGTACATGAATGTTCATAGTAGCATTATTCATAATAGCCAAAAAGTGGAAATAACCCAAATGTCCATCAACTGATATAATGCATAAACAAAATGTGGCATATCCATACAATGGAATATCATCCAGCCACATAAACAAATAAAATAGCAATACATGCTGGATAAACCTTGAAAACATTATGCTAAGTGAAAGAAGACAGTCAACAGGTCACATAACATGTGATTCCATTCATGTCAAAGTCCAGAACGGGAAAATCTATAGAGACACAAAGTAGATAAGTGGCTGCTTAGGACTGGAGGTGGGAGGTGAGGAAGACGGGATAGTAGGATAGTGAAAATGTTCTAAAATAGAATGTGATGATAGGGGCGCTTATCTGAGAAAACAGTAAAATCCACTGAATTGTATGGTTTAAATTGGGGAACTGAATGTCATGTGAATTATCTCTTGAAGCTATTAAAAAAATAAATAAAATGATTTAAATGTGAACAAACAACTCAACAGGAAAAAACAAATCAAATAAGCAAGTCAATTAGATAACGGGCAAAAACCAGGAGTTGGAGGCTGCAGTGAGCTATGATCATGCCACTGTACTCCAGCCTAAGTGACAGAGTGAGATACTGGCTAAACAAAAAGAAAACAAAACAGAAAATGGGCAAAAGACATGAAGAGACATTTCATTGAAGAAGACATACAGATGGAAAACAGGCTCATAAAAAGTTGTTCAAAATCATTAACCATTAGGAAAATGTAAATTAAACCACAATGAGATGTTACTACACATCTATCAGAATGGTTAAAGTGAACAATAGTGATAGCACCAAATGCTGGTGAGGATGTGGAGAAACCAGATTGCTCATGTATTGCTGCTGGGAATGTAAGATGGTACGGCTACTCTGAAAAACAGTTTAGCAGTTTCTTTAAAAAACTAAACATGCAATTACTATATGATATAGCAATTGCTCTTCTAGGCATTTATCTCATAGAAATGATGATTTGTGCTGGGTGTGGTGGCTCATGCCTGTAATCCAAGCATTTTGGGAGGCTGAGGTGGGCGCGTCACTTGAGGTCAGGAGTTTGAGACCAGCCTGGCCAACATGGTTATATCCCATCTCTACTAAAAATACAAAAAAAATTAGCCGGGCATGGTAGCCACACCTCTAATCCTAGATACTCAGGAGGCTGTGGCAGGAGAATCACTTGAGCTGAGCTGAGTGAGCTGAGACCACGCCACTGCACTCCAGCCTGGGTGATGGAGCGAGACTCTGTCAAAAAAAAAAAAAAATTGAGAATGTGTTGACAGAAAAACCTGTACTCAAATGATTATAGCAGCTTTACTCATAATAGCCATAACCTGGAAACAACTCAAATGTCCTTCAACAGGTGAATGGCTAAACAAACTGCAGTAAATCTATACCATAAATACTACTCAAGAATAAACTGGGAGGCCGAGGCGGCTGGATCATCTGAGGTCAGGAGTTTGAGACCAGGCTGGCCAACATGGCAAAACCCTGTCTCTACTAAAAAACACAAAAATTAGCCAGACGCAGTGGCACACGCCTGTAATCCCAGCTACTCAGGAGGCTGAGACAGGAAAAGCGCTTGAACCTATGAGGCGGAGGTTGCAGTGAGCTGAGATCACTCTATGGCACTCCAGCCTGGGTGACAAGAGCGAAATTCTACCTCAAAAAAAAAAAAAAAAAAAAAAAAAATAAAAGAAGGCTGGGCGCGGTGGCTCATGCCTGTAATCCCAACACTTTGGGAGGCCAAGGCAGGAGGATCACTTGAGCCCAGGAGTTCAAGACCAGCCTGGGCAGCATAGTGAGACCCCATCTCTACAAAAAAAAAGAAAACTAGCTGGGCATGGTGACTTGCGCCTGTAGTCCCAATGACTCAGGAGGTTGAGGTTGAAGTTATCAATTGAGCCTGGGAAGCTGAGGCTGCAGTGAGCTGAGATCACACCACTGCACTCCAGCCTGAGTGACAGGGCAAGACTGTCTCAAAAAAAAAAATTTTTTTTTAAATAAAATAAAATAAACAACTATTGATAGATCCAAAAAGTTGGACAAATCTCCTGAGGGTTATGCTAAGTGAAAAAGGCTATCTGAAAAGATTTCATACTATATGATTCTACTAATATAACATTCCCGAAATAATAAAATTATAGAAATGAAGAACAGGGTTAGGAAGGGGGTGGGGCAAGAGGGAAGTAGGTGTGACTATAAAAGGTCAATATGAGAAATCCTGGTGCTGATGAGATGTTCAGTATCTTGATTATATCAATGTCAACATCCTGACTGGGATGGTACTATAGTTTTGCAAGATATTACCATTGAGGGAACCAGAGTAAAGGGTACAAGGAATCTCTCTGTATTATTTCTTAAAACTGCATATGAATCTACAATCATATCAAAATGAAGTTTATCCAGGCACAGTGGTTCACACCTGTAATCCCAGCACTTTAGGAGGCCGAGGTGGGAGGTTCACTTGAGCCCACTCCAGACCACCCTGGGCAACTTGGCAAAACGCTGTCTCTACAAAAAATACATAAATTAGCCAGGCTAGGTGGCGGGTGTCTGTAGTCCCAGCTACTCGGGAGGCTGAAGTGGGAGGATTGCTTGAGACCAGGAGGGCGAGGCTACAGTGAACCATGATTATGCCACTGCACTCCAGCCTGGGTTACAGAGTGAAACTCTGTCTCGAAAAAAAAAAAAAAGAGAGAGAGAGAGAAGCTTAATTAAAAAACAAAGCACATGCACACTAAGAACCAGGTAAAAACAAGAAAAAGCACCTGTGGGAGAAACAAAACACTCTTAAAAGTTCAATCCAAATTCCAAAGGTACAGGTAGCTAAAACAATACTGAATGCCTTTCCCTACTCTTTTTGCCTGACTAAACTTCACATCTCCTTTAAGGTTCAACTCAAATGTCACTTTCTCAGTGATGTCTTCCTCAAATTCCAGGAGTTCTCAAACTTTAGTTAGCATCAGAATCACCTGGGGGAGTGTGCTGAAACACAGATTTCCTGTCCCTGTCATGATTTTGATTGAGAGATCCTGATTCTGGAGCCTGTGAATTTCTGTTTCTAACATTTTCCCAGATGGTGCTGATGCTGTTGGCTCATGGACCACACTCAGAGTAGCACTGTTATATATTTGTAGCCATCTTCCAAAAGACTGAGAACTCACAAATCCCTTCCAGCAAGTAGTAGGCATGAAAAAAAAAAGTCTTACTCTTTTTTGTTTCTTTTTATCTGCCTCTTCCTGTAAGTCCTGAAGGGCCCTTTGCACGAGCTTCATGTTCAAGTCCTGTTCTTCTCTGTAGTCCTGCTGAATATGTTCTATCCTGTCCTGTAGGGCTTTTTGCAAAATGGTCCTAGTTTCCTGCTTTGCCTTCTGTTTCTTTAGCTTATCCTGTTCATTCTCATGTTTAATCTGTGCGTTGTTACTTTCCTAAGGTAGAATCATAATAAAGATAATGCATCAGTACAGTTGGACCAAGACAAGTTAGTGCATTTGATTTAGGAGACAGGAATAAAGGATTTCTGGAAATACACACACACCTGGATTTAGAGAGGCTATAAGAAAGAAAACTTGCCTTTTCATAGTTGAATCAGCAATAAAACTGTGAAAATTGCCGGGGTATGTGTGATTATAATGTAATAAATCGTTGTAGAGTTGAAAACAGGAAAGTATAAAGAGAAACCACTTTTAATCCCAGTACCCATCGTCTACCACCATTCGCTGCCTGTGGGTGTGCTGGCCTTCTACACGTGACTCTTCTACGTACTCTGTACCATACATTTGGATACATTATTAAACAGCACTGAGAGTCTAAAATTGGAAATGTCCCTGTGAACTAGCCCAGGCCATCAGACAAACTGTACAGTAACAGGCCTGCAAACTGTGCTGTGCCCATGGCATTGATCACCCTCGAACAAGTATTTTAAAGGCCCACCACGAGGCGCGCCTCCTCTTCCTTCAGCAGCTGTGCTGCCTGCCTTTGTGCCTTGATGCTGGTGATCTGGGCATTCAGCCCCAGGCGTGTGTTCTCCATCAGCTCTTTCTGTCTCCTCGCCTCTTGGGCTTCTCGCTTTTCCTTGGCTAATCGGTCTTCCTCCCAGAGCTTGGAGAACATCTGCTCTTCCACCAGCTTTTGCCTCCTCAGCTCCTCATTAAATGCAATCTGTGCTTTCCGCTCCTCACACACCTTCTTCTGATGGATACAAAACAATTCAACACGGAGCTCCTCACAGCGTTCCCTGAAAGGAAAATTTTAAAAAGACAAAACACAGCCTTTCATGAGGCACTGCTCTATTGAGGCACACATCTGTACAGTCACACAATGAAGCAAGAAAAAATCAAAGACCTGGATGCAGGCCATCGGAGCACAGGAAACATAAGGGAGCAGCAGGGAGGCAAGCACCAGGATGGCACAGTCTGACTATGAAAACTGGAGTCAAGTAAAGGCAGCCCTGATTCCGTTTCCTGTGTGACCTTGGATCAAAAACTCAACCTGTTAACCCCAATGATTGACCTATTCACTTGACTTTGAGAACCTCTAATTTAGGGATGCTCACATTCTTTTTTTTTTTTTTTTTTTTTTTTTTTGAGACAGAGTCTCACTCTATTGCCCAGGCTGGAGTGTGGTGGCACCATCTTGGCTCGCTGCAAGCTCTGCCTCTCAGGTTCATGCCATTCTCCTGCCTCAGCCTTCTGAGTAGCTGGGACTACAGGCGCCCACCACCATGCCTGGCTAATTTTTTTGGATTTTTAGTACAGACGAGGTTTCACCTTGTTAGCCAGGATGGTCTTGATCTCCTGACACTGTGATCTGCCCGCCTCAGCCTCCCAAAGTGCTGGGATTACAGGTGTAAGCCACCATGCCTGGCTGCTCACTTTTTTTTTTTAAGAGACAAGGTATCACTGTGTCGCCCAGGCTGGAATGCAGTGGCATGATCATGGCTCATTGTATCCTTGAACTCCTGGCCTCAAGTGATCCTCCCACCTTAGCCTCCCAAGTAGCAGAGACTATAATCACATGTCACCATGTCTGGCTAATTAAAAAAAAATTTTTGTAGAGACAGGGTCTCACTATGTTGCCAGCGTGGGTCTCGCTATGTTGCCAGGGCTGGTCTCAAACTCCTAGCCTGAAGTGATTCTCCTGCCTCTGCCTTCCAAAGCGCTGGGATTACAGGCATAAGCCACCACACCAGGCTGAGATGCTCACTATATATAGACAGGATATCTGGCCAGGCATGGTGACTCATATCTGTAATCCCAACACTTTGGGAGGCCAAGGCAGGAGGATCCCTGGAGACCAGCACTAGCCTGGGCAACACAGTGAGAACTTGTCTCTACAAAAATTTTTTAAAAATTAGCTAGGCATGGTGGCACACACCTGTAGTCCTAGCTACTTGGGAGACTGAGGCAAGAAGACTACTCAAACTCAGGAGTTTGAGGCTGCGGTGAGCTAGGACCACACCAATGCATTCTAGCCTGCACTCTAGGTCAGTAAGACCCTGTCTCTAAAAAAAAATAAAAATAAATTGAATGATAGAATATCTATTTATTCTAATGATAACAATCATTGATAAGAGGAAAACTTTATGTTTGTGACTGCTTTATAGTTTACAGCTAGCAGCTATCATCCCCATCTTAGAGTTAAAGCAACGGAGACTCAGGGAGCCTAAGTGTCTTCCCAAGTCACACAGCCAGTAGTAGGAATATTATTAGCAAAAGTTATTAAGTGCTTATTATCTTCCAGACACTATTCTAAGCACTTCAACACATATGAACTCTTGTAATCTTCATAACAATCAATATGGCAATGAACATTACTGCAAGTTCTTTTATGTTATTTTTATTACCCTTGGTTTACAGATGAGGAAATGGAAGCACATAGCAGTTAAGCATCTTACCCAAGTTTGTCCATTTCATATGTGGTAGAACTGGAACTGAAAGCTGGCAGTGTGGCCCTGGAGTTTGGATTCCTTGGTGCTTCATTGTATCACCTCTGCCAGCAACTGACAGAGGCAAGACTACCTCTGATCCACAGGCATTCTGACCAAATATCCTAGGTTATTCGTTAATAAAAACACCTCAAAACAAACCCCCGAAATGCCTACCTTAATCTGAGGTCTAATCATTAACTGTGTATAATTACAGAGCATTTAAAAAGAAATTTCATAATGTACTAAAAAGTACAATGCATAAAAGAAATATTGATAAATTTGATTTCATTAATATTAAAAAATTTTGCTCCGTAAAAGATCCTTTTAATAGGATAAATAAGACAGGACTGCTGAATGACTGGGGAAAAAAAGAAAAAACCATTTAAAACATAAGATAAGCTATAGTCTAGGGGAAAAAACCACATATCGGACAAAGAAGTTCTATCTAGAATACATGAAGAATTCTCAAAACTTAACAGCTAAAAAAAAAAAGGTAAAAACTTAACAGCTAAAACAATCTAAATTCTAAAAATCTAATTAGAAAATGGGCAAAAGATATAAAGAGATATTTCACCAAAGAAAATGTACAGATGGAAAATCAGCACATGAAAAGTTGCTAAACATCACCAGCCATTAGGTAAATACCAGTTAAGCCCATGATGAGATATCACAGCATGCCTGTTAGAACAGCTAAAAACAAAAACAAAATAAAACAAAACAAAAAAACAATAACGCCACCACCAAAAGGACCAGGATGTGGAAAAATTGGATCTCTCATATACTGCTGGTAGGACTATGAAATGGTATGGCTACTCTAGAAAATAGTTTAGTGTTTATTAAAAAAAATATACATTTACAGCTGGCAGTCATGGCTCACGCCTGTAATCTCAGCACTCTGGGAGGCTGAGGCGGACGGATCACCTGAGGTTGGGAGTTCGAGACCAGCCTGACCAACATGGAGAAACCACACCTCTACTAAAAATACAAAAATTTAGCTGGGCTTGGCGGCGCATGCCTGTAATCCAAGCTACTCGGGAGGCTGAGGTAGGAGAATCGCTTAAACCCAGGAGGCAGAGGCTGCAGTGAGCTGAGATCACGCCATTTCACTCCAGCCCGGGCAACAAGAGTGAAACTCTGTCTCAAACAAAACAAAACAAAATTTGCATATGATCCAGCAATAGTATATGATAATTTTCCTCAATAAATGAAAACATATGCTCACACAAAAACCTGTACACAAACATTCCTGTCAGATTTACTTATAATAGAGCAAAATAACCGAACTGAGGTACACTCATGCAATGGAATATTACTCAGCAATAAAAAGGACAAACTAGCAATACCTCCAACAACTTGGATGGACCTCAAAGGCATGTTGAGTGAAAAAGGCCAATCTCTAAAGATCACATATTGTGTGATCCCATTTATATAACATTCTTAAAATGATGAAATTATGGGGATAGAGATTAGTTGTTGCCAGGGTTAGGAATGATGGGGGATAGGGGTGAGACTAGTGAGCATGACTCTAGAAGGGTAACATGAAGGAGATTTTTGCAGTGATGGAATAGTTCTGTATCTCGATTGTAGTGGTGGTTACACAGATCTACAGGTGATAAAATGGCACAGAATTTTACACACACCTTGCACGACTGTCAATTTCCTTGTTTTAATATTGTGTTATGATTATGTAAGATATAACCATTGGGGGAAGCTAGGTGAAGGGTAAATAGAATCTCTGTACTATCTGTGCACTTTCTATAAACATATAATTATTTAAAATTAAAAACTAAAAACAAAACAAAACCACTGGTAATTTTTTCTTGTCATTATTATCCATTTCATTTCATTATTATTGCTGAAAACAATTTTGCTGTATAATAGGGATCACTAAAAATGATCTACTCCAGGTATCAAATATTCTACGAATGCCACTGAATATATCAAAGAGAAATGAATGCATATGCCATCAAAGGACATGTCTATTCATCGTAGCTTTATTCATAAGAGTCCCAAACTGAAAATAACTGAAATGTCTGTCACCAGGAAAACAAATAAATTGTGGTATATTTACACGATGGAATACAAAAAAAAAGCACAAGAAAAAGAAGAGGAAACTTTTCATTCTGCTTTAATATACATATTAAAGCCTCAACTATATTTTCAGTAATAGGGTCTAATAACGCATCCTTACTCAAAAGTATGTTTGCTAATCTATGTTGAGGAATTGGCAGTGTTGCATTCAAAACATTAAAAACAATTTGTTTTCAAATTACATCACTATAGGATACATTTGTTTCTTTAAAAATTTTAACAATTCATCTAACTAGCAAAAACTCAGTTATACAAGTGAAATCTGTAAAATGTTGCTAAATCCATACATTTTAAAAGCATAACCACTTATGAACCATTTGGTTTTCTTACTGTATTAAGAGAAATTTACTAGGGAGTAGAAAATATATGAATGGTCCATTGAAAGTCACTTGGCTAATATACCATTTTCCACCCACAGCATCTTTTCCCTCCAGCAACCAGTAGCAAAGATGTCCAAATCCCACTTGAGGACAGGGTATGAGTGCATGCTTTACACAGGCTTGAAAATCCAAGTCTAAATTAAGACCTAGACAAATCCCTACCTGTAGAACTCAGTAATCCATTTACAAGCCAAGTAGGGTGGCAAGTTGCTTCTGGCCCTGTGCATTACTACACTGGGTTTCTTCACTGCCCTCCTTCAGCAGCTCCCCAAGCCCTGAAACTTCCAATTCCCTCTCCTTTTAGCGGTCTGAATTTACTTTTAGTGGCTGCATCTGCAACTTGTATCCACTACTCACTGTAATGGCTTACTTTTCCTTCTGGCCTCTGGTAGGAGGGTTGAGGGTTTAGGGCTGTCCACATTATTAATAGCGACTTCATGGCAGAAAGAGCAGATGGAAGAAGCTTTTCTCTGCACCATGTCTTGATCCCTCCACAGACTTCATTTTGTTGCTTTTTCACGTCTGTTGACCTTTGGATTTCTGGTCTACTCAAATTTTGAGTGCTATGAAAAATGAACTTTTCTATTCCTTCTGTATTCCACCAGATTTAAACTCAGATATTTTTGGATCATCCATTCTTGAATCTGGCTTAACATGATAGACACCCTGCCCCACTCATACTAGATGACCTAACAAACTAAAGGACACTCACTGTCACAGAGCCTGGCATAAAGTAGGAGCCCAAACATATTTACTGAATGAATGAATGCTAATGGCTAAGTTTTAAACACTTCCAAGTAATATTTGGACTTTAAAAATCCCTTCTGAATATAAAAACCCTTGCCAGTTACTCTAAAATTAAAAGACAGATGAAATCGAAGATTTAGGGCATTCCATGGGTCATATCATGTGATCATCACTGCACTGAGAGATGTGTCTGAAAAAAAGGGGCAAAATGCACCATCACTACTATTATTCAACATAGTACTGGAAGTCCTAGCTAGAGCAATCAGACAAGACAAAGATATAATGGACATCCAAACTGCAAAGTAAGAAGTCAAATTATCCTTGTTTGCAGATGACATAATCTTATATTTGGAAAAATCTAGACTCCACAAGAAAACTCTTAGAACTGCTAAACAAATTCAGTAAAGTTGCAGGATACAAAATCAACATACAAAAATCAATAGCATTTCTATATGCTTACAGGGAACAAAGTGAAAAAGAAATTTAAAAAGTAATCACATTTACAAAAGCCACAAATAAAATTGTATTTAACCAAAATTGTATTTAACCTAGGAATTAACCAAAGAAGTGAAAGATCTCTACAATGAAAACCATAAAACACTGATGAAAGAAATAGAAGAGGACACCAAAAAATTGAAAAATATTCTATGTTCTTGGATTGGAAGAATCAATATTATTAAAATGTCTATACTGTCCAAAGCAATCTACAGACAAAATGCAATCCCTATTAAAATACCAAAAACATTCTTCACAGAAATAGAAAAAACAGTTGCTCACGCCTGTAATCCCTGCACTTTGGGAGGCCAAGGTGGGTGGATCACTTGAGACTAGGAGTTCGAGACCAGCCTGGGCAACATGGGGAAATCCCATCTCTATTAAAAATACAAAAATTAGCTGAGTGTGGCATTACACATCTGTGGTCCCAGCTACTTGGGAGGCTGAGGCAGGAAAACTGCTTGAACCTAACCTGGGAGGCAGAGGTTGCAGTGAGATGAGATCCTGTAACTGCATTCCAGCCTGGGCAACACGCACTCCAGCCTAGACAACCGAGTGAGACCCTGTCTCAAAATAAAATGAAATAAAATAAAATAAAATAAAATAAAATAAAATAAAATAAGAAAAGACGAAAAGAAAAGAAAAAACAATCCTAAAATTTGTATGGAACCACAAAAGATCCAGAATAGCCAAAGTTATTCTAAGCAAAAATAACAAATCTGGAGGAATTACATTACCTGACTTCAAATTATACTACAGAACTATAGTACCTCAAACAGCACAGTACTGGCATAAAAACAGACACTTAAACCAATGAAAAAGAATAGAGAACCCAGAAACAAATCTACACACTTACAGTGAACTCATTTTTGACAAAGGAGCCAAGAACATGCACTGGGGAAAAGACATATATCAATATATGATGCTGGGAAAACTGGATATCCATATGCAAAAGAATGAAAATAGATCCTATCTTTCATAATATACAAAAATCAAATCAAAATAGATCCAAGACTTAAGTTTAAGACCTCAAACTATGAAACTACTACAAGAAAACATTGGGGAAAAATCTCTAGGACATTGGTCTGGGCAAAGATTACTTGAGCAATGCCCTACAAGCACAGACAACCAAGGCAAAAATGGACAAATGGGATCATATCAAGTTAAAAAGCTTCTGCACAGCAAAAGATACAATCAACAAAGTGAAGAGAAAACCCACAAAATGGGAGAAAGTATTTGCAAACTATCCCTCTGAAAAGAGATTAATAACCAGAATATATAAGGAGCTCAAACAACTCTATAAGAAAAAATCCAATAATTCAATCAAAAAATGGGCAAAAGATTTCAACAGACATTTCTCAAAAGAAGATATACAAATGGCAAACAGGCATATGAAAAGGTGCCCAACATCATGAATCATCAGAGAAATGCAGATCAAAACTACAGTGAGATATCATTTCACCCCAGTTAAAATGGCTTATATCCAAAAGATAGGCAATAACAAATCCTGGTGAGTATGTGGAGAAAAGGGAACCCTCGTACACTGCTTGTGGGAATGTAATACAACCACTATGGAGAACACTTTGGAGGTTCCCCAAAAAACTAAAAATAGAGCTACCATAAGATCCAGCAATCCCACTGCTGGGTATAGGTCCAAAAGAAAGGAAATCAGTATATTAAAGAGATAGCTGCACTCCTATGTTTGTTGTAGTGCTGTTTACAACAGCTAAGATTTGGAAGCTACCTAAGTGTCCATCAGCAGATGAATGGATAAAGAAAATGTGGTACACATACACAATGGAGTACTATTCAGCTATAACAAAGAATGAAATCCAATCATTTATAACACCATGGGTGGAACTGCAAGTCATTATGTTAAGTGAAATAAGCCAGGCACAGAAAGACAAACATTGCATGTTCTCACTAATTTGTGGGATTTAAAAATCAAAACAATTGAACTCATGGAGATAGAGAAGGATGGTTACCAGAGGCTGGGAAGGATAGTTGGGGGTTGGGGGTGGAGGTGGGGACAGTTAATGGGTACCAAAAGAAAAAAATGAATGAATAAGACCTACTATTTGATAGCACAACAGGATGACTATAGTCAATAATAACTTAATTGTACATTTTAAAATAACTTAAAGAGTATAATTGGATTATTTGTAACTCAAAAGATAAATGCTTGAGGGAATGGATACCCCATTCCTCATGATGTGCTTATTTTACATTGTATGCCTGTATCAAAACATCTCATGTGCTCCATAAATATACACACCTACTATCTACTCACAACAATTTTAAAAAAGAAAAGAATAAAGGGGCAAAATGAACAAAATATACTGAGAAGTATAATGGCAATTTTATTTTTTTAGTGACAGGGTCTCAGTCTGTTGCCCAGGCTAGAGTCCAGTGCTGCAGTTGCAGCTCACTGTAACCTCGAACTCCTGGGCTCAAGTGATCCTGCTGTCTCAGCCTCCCAAGTAGCTAGGACTAGAGGCATGTGCTACCATGCCCAGCAAATTTATATATATATAACAAATATGTTTGGAATTGGAGAAAAAAAAAAAAATATATATATATATATATATATTTTTTTTTTGACAGAATGTCACTCTGTTGGCCAGACTGGAGTGCAGTGGCACGATCTCGGCTCACTGCAACCTCTGCCTCTTGGGCTTAAGCAATTCTCCTGCATCAGCCTCCCGAGTAGCTGGGATTACAGGCATGCGCCACCATGCCCAGCTAATTTTGTATTTTAGTAGAGACGGGTTTTTACCATGTTGGCCAGGCTGGTCTTGGACTCCTGACCTCAGGTAATCTGCCTACCTCAGCCTCCCAAAGTGCTGGGATTACAGACGTGAGCCACCACGCCTGGCCAATTTTTTTATTTTTTGTAGAAATAAGGTCCCACTATGTTGCCAGGCTGGTCTCAAACTCCTGGCCTCAAGTGATCAAAGTGCTGGGATTATAGGTGTGACCCACTGTGCCCAGCCAAATAACAGCAATTCTTAATGTTCGGACTCTTAGAAGTATCAGAAGCACTGAAAATATAACTGAGGAATTATAATAACATTATAAATATATAATAGCTCTTGCTCTAAGAGCTGTAGCTTTAGGGAGGGAGACTTTTTAGTATATTTTTGCTTTAGAGGTAAGGAAGGTCTTGGTTTGTGATATTAAAAGCACCTGCCAAGCTTCTAATTATATAACACTATAGATCATCTCAGAGGATCACTCTTGGGCACTCCCATACAAATCTTCCCTCTGTAAGTGCACAGTAGTGGGTAGTCTATCAGGGCATAGACTCAGAGTATCCGATGATGGAAAACCACAATGAAAAGGGATATGGAGGCAACCACAGGACCAGACTGACTACAATAAAGACCAGGGATCTGAAAACTGAGGATCACCATGGGTCTGAGTCAGGAAGTGCCTTGTAAGTCCAGGTGATCAGACCCAGTGATCAGAATACCAGGCAAGGAAACAGACAATAAAGAAGAGAGGAGAGAGCCGGGCATGGTGGCTCATGCCTGTAATCCCAATACTTTGGGTGGCTGAGGTAAGTGGATCACTTGAGTCCAGCAGTTCAAGACCACTCTGCGCAACATGATGAAATCCTCATCTCTACAAAAAATACAAAAAATTAGCTGGGCATGGTGGTGCATGCCTGTAGTCCCAGCTACTTGAGAAGCTGAGGTGGGAGGATCACTTCAGGCTCAGGAGGTGGAGGTTGTAGTCATGATCATGCCACTGCACTCCAGCCTGGGTGACAGAGCAAGACCCTGTCTCAAAAATGACAAACAAAAAAAACCTGCCACACGCCACAAGCACACACGCAGCACAGGTAGAGACTATAGCAGTAGGGGGAGAGCCCAACTTTACCAAAGATTTCTTGGCATAGGAGCTTTTGAAGAACTTCCTGCCAACAGCAAGGGTGAGGTTGATACCTAAAGTTCAGTAACATAATCTCCTTTGTTACTTCCATTCTAATTGAGAAGCAAGCACAGAACATTAGAACATAGTTCTCAAGCACACATTGTATTATTCAATGATATGTAATATACTGCCAAGACTTAAAGTTACTACTGTGTATATCCTAAGACTAATTTACTTTAAATTAGCATTCTCAAATCTATTTTAATGTACCAACTTTGGATTCTGTTTGTGTGTTTTCTGATTTCATTACCTGAATTGCTGGTCTAGCTTTTCAGCCACAAAATCCTGCCTCTCTTTTTCATTCTTCTCTTTTAGTAATTTAGTTTTCTCTCTCATCCTATCTCTTTTCTCCTCAATGGTTTCTTTCTTCAATTGCATTTCTGTAAAATACTCATTTTCTTCTAATGCTAAAAGTTCACGTAGCCTGAAACAAAAAGCCAAAAAAAAAAAAAAAAAAAAAAAACT
>NW_016809053.1:29481-62844 GCF_001698545.2 Rhinopithecus bieti
CTGTTGGTTTTTTTTTTGTTTTTTTTTTTTTTTTTTTTGAGACAGGGTCTCGCTCTGTCACCCAGGCTAGAAATGCAGTGTGATCATGGCTCACTGCAGCCTTGACCTCCGTGATCCTCCCACCTCAGCCTCCTGAACACCTGGGACTACAGCCAGATGCTCCTATGCCCAGCTATTTTTAAATTTTTTTGTAGAGATGGGGTCTCACTATGTTGCCCAGGCTGGTCTCAAACTCCTGGGCTCAAACAATCCTCCGCCCTCAGCCTCCCAAAGTGGTAGGATTATACACATGACCCACTAAGCCCAACCAACTGCACCATATTTTATTTGGTCACATATAAATAAGATATGAAATATATATTTTTAACAAAAGAGTAAAATGAACAGATTTCAATCAAAATAATGAAACATGAAACAATATATTGTTCTTCATCAAAACATAGGTTATCACAAGAAAAATATTAAAAATATTAACCAGCAATAGCTATGGATTTAATATATCTCAGCCATGATCTTCCTAAATTTGATTTTTGACTGGTCAATCTCAAATTGTGGTTTTAGGAATATTTCATGGCTTGGGTCCCAGGTTTGTGAGCCTTACTTATTTCGTCTTTCTTCAAGGTTAATGATAAACCCTTGCATGGCATCCTTGATTCTTGCTCGCACAAGGCTGTCCAAAAACTTGCAGTCACTGTGCTGGTCCCACTCAACTTTCAAGCGATCCCGCTCATTTGACTTAATGGAAGCCAAAATAGCATTATGCTTCTGATGGCTGCGTCGGATTCTTTCTAGATGGTGCTCAGCCCCTTGGCCTTTAGGAGGCTTGGGTCTCTGAAAACAAAAACCAACTATCACTCATAATAAGCCAAAGAATCAACTGCATATTTTCAATTAGTTATGCTCTCAATCAATACTCATACTAAATAAAATTGGATATAAAAAACTAATACATCCTACTACAACTGAATACAGCTTAGGCACCTAAAGAGTAACTTGTTTCATTTTCTGAGCCTATACCTAAGATGTAATCAAAACAGTCTCAAATATTTCTAAAGTGTCATTTGGAAAAAAGTTGATGGAAATTACAAACTTAAAAATGTGAACAGGACTCTGTTGAGATTATCTAGTCAAACCCAGAGACATTAAGTGATTTGCTGAACTTGCTTCAAACAGGGCAGATAAAACAAGAATTAGAGGTCTTCTAATTCCTGACCTTGACATAGCCACCCATTATTCCACATTATTTCTCCTGGTCGGACACCATAGTTATCACATCAAAATACTTTCAATGAAAAGATGCTACTACGTGAATATATAGAATATATGTGTATATACATGTATATATGTGTTTATATATGTGTATATGGATATGGATATATAATGAGTTGTGACAATAAAAGATCTTTTACTAAGAAGGAAGAAATGAAGTGAGGGAGGAAGAAAGAAGGAAAAAGAAAAAAAGCTGGTGGTAGAACTTTATTCCTATTTCTAGGGTGCCCAGAAGTTTTAATGCAAACAGTGTGTTCCTGATCTTTTGGGCTACTTTGAATTTCTGTAAATGTATTGTTTTTACAGAAATGTCCACTAAAAAAGTTAGAAATGCATGTACCATTTGAATATATATAGATATACTTAATGAAATCACATAGACTATATCTTTTTCCTTTCTGTATTCCTAGCATTGAACATAATGCCTACTACAGTGAGGTTCTCAATAGAAATGAATGAATGAATGAATGAATGAATGAATGAATGAATGAATAAAAGAAACAATGTTTCTGGGTGGGCTTGATGCAATTTCTGCACCTCCTGGAGCCACCACGAAATCCATAGTCTTGAGCTTTGTATTTTCAGGAACAGTTTTATCAAGTCATCCTTAGGTGAGTTGTGAGACACTGGGGTGCTGATTCATAGAAACAAAACTCTTAAGAGGCAGAGAGAGACAGTCAATCTGATCATTTACACTTAGAATATCACCATCAGGATTACCAGAAATACTAGAGTTACGTGTTTGTAATGAAGTCTCCTGAGGAAAGGAAATCAACATTTGAAGACGGTTTAATGAAAAGATCCAGGGCTCAGGGTAGGCATGAGGTAACCAGATTTAGCTGAACAAGGTAAGGCAAGCCTGGGGTGGTAAGGAGACAGAAGATGATATTGGGGGTTATATCACGGAAAGTAGCTAATCCATGTCAGAATTATTTGGAGCCTACAGCCAGTTAATTAGATGACTGTTCTCCAAAACTGATAGCATTTTATTAATATAGATCTGTGAAAATAAAGCAAAGGAGGATCACAGTGGCACCCTGGGCAGCATACACAGCAGGAATTAAGGCTCCCAGTGTGAGCTGAGAACAGGAACGAAACACCAAGATAATCTAGAAACACTGGCTCCAGTTGTCAGGACAGGAAACAGGGCTGAGGTATATTTTGGTTGAAGAGGTCAGAAACACCATGAGCAGTACCCATGGGGTCAGGAAGCCTTTTAAGGCTTGGGAATCATGTGAAGGACTCCAGTCTGGGAAGGACCCAATCTCTTGATAAGTTAGGGGTATGACCTGGAGTTCTCAAAAAAGGTGATGCCAATCCCAGCACAGTCGTGGCATTGTTCAAAATCTGTACTGTTCAATATAAATATAATGCAAAACAGGTATGTAATTCTCAATTTTCAAGTGGCTCCATTTAAAGAAGTAAAAAGAAACAGGTAAGTTAATTTTGATAGTATATTTTATTTAACCAATATATCCAAAATATTATCTTGTCAATATGTGACTCTAGGCACACTTCAAGTGCTCAAATGCTATGTGTGACTAATGGCTACCTATTGGACATCACAGCTCTAAACCATGCTAAAGTCAGGAAAACACAGGATATTTTACTAACTACTTTGGGTTTTCAAGGTCACTGAAGGCTTTTTGTTACTGTAGCATCTCAAATTATAGTTATTAGGATTACAATTTATAGTTCGGTTGTCTTAAAGAACAATGCTTTACATCCTAGGTTTGATTCTGGCCTCTGTCCACTACTAACTGAATTGAGCAAGTTACTTAATCTCTTTGAATCTTAGTTTTCTCACCTGTCAAATGAGCAAAATAAGTATCCTCCTAATGGGTTCTAGGAGACACTCATCAAATAGCTGCTCCTTTCGATGTCCCATTACTTCAGACATTACATTTTTCATAGGTTTCTCCTGGGGAATTGTTTAGGACCCAATTCTCATCTGTTGGTGGCTTTAATTCTTGCAACACAATTCTGCTACCTCTAACTATCTTTCTTATCACACTCAGACACTGGAGGAGCAGATGCATCAACTCTAACCTCTTCCTTTTCCTCTTAATTCTTCTCAAGTGCAAAGTATTCAACAGGCCCGCTTCTCTGGTTTAGTGTTTTTGTTTGTTTTTTGTTCCTTATTGGTTCCCAACACAAGTAATAGCACCCAACAATGGCTCAGCCCCTGAGCCCTGTGTTTGGATACAGAACCCAAAGTAGATCTTCTGTCCTTCATGAAGTGTGTTTATAATTATCACCTTGAACCCTACAGCCTACTAACGTGTCCCATCGACTGCTTTCCAGCTCCAGATCTTACAGTACTCAGACCTAAAGAAGGAGCAGGTCTATAGGTTGACTGAAGTTTGCTCTGTGCCCTGTGGAGCATAATACAACTGAATCACTGATCTTTCTTCCATAAACTGATATAACAGACAATATAGCACATCATTATTTACCATGTTAACCTTTAGTGGTTTCATTATACATAATTCTTTTTTGCAATTGGATTACAAGTTGAGCACCCCTAATTGGAAAATAAGAAATCTGAAATGCTCCAAAATCTGAAGCTTTTTGAGCACCCACATGATGGCATAAGTGGAAAATTTCACACCTGACCTCATGTAAGGGGTCACAGTGAAAACGGAAGCAAACAACACATATTTATTCAGCACCCCCAAGGGGAAAATAAAATTACCTTTGAGGTAATGAAATATAGATAAATTCAGTGTTTAGACTTGGGTCTCCTCCCCAAGATATTACATTATGTATATGCAAGTTTTCCAAAATCCAAAAAAAATCTGAAATTCTAGACATTTCTGGTCCCAAGCATTTCAGATAAGGGATACTTAACCTGTATAAGCTCCTTGAAGGGAGGGCTCAGGCTTCAATAAAGGGTTAACCTTCCAGGATCATTGTATCCACCCCTGTATCGCCCACAATACTGCATACAAAGCAGGGGCTCAAGCAATAACTCTGCCTACATGGCAGTTTTCTGGTGGGTAGAAACTAGTTTGTAGAAATGAAGGAATCTACATGTATGGACCAATAGTGTCTGAGGTTCTCAGCAGGAACCATCAAATTCTACAGCAAGCATATTTCCCTGCCCTACTACCACTCTAGCCTTAGAGGCAGGAACCTGCGTTTTTCCCAGGTCTGAAGGGACACTTCAGTCCAGCAATGGTTACTGGTTGAGTTGGCACAGGAAAGGCGTTGGGTGCTATAACCTCTCACAACCTAATTCCCCTTCCCCAGACGATTTTCCTAGGAGTGAAAGACCAGCTCCAAATCGTAGGCCAGCCCTGCCCCCAGATCTGTCTCTGGGCTGGGTGCCCTTTCCATAACACACACTGGCCACTGCATGGGGGACAGACATCCTTCCGGTGTCTTGGAGACTGAAAACCCTAAGATCCCTAGTAGTGATTCTCCAAAACAGAACCTAAATATTACAACTTTGGGGGCAGATGAAATGCTGTAAGCATGGAAATAGAGGGGGATGAGTGGGTGAAAGGTGGGGTAGGTAGGTGAGCGACCTTATCTTCCTTCTTTCAAAATTCAACCCACTGCATCAGGCGGCACCCGTTCTCCTCAAGAAGGCCCCGGGTGGGGGGCCGAAGTGGGATAGGCCAGGCCTGGAGAGCGCAGAGATGGAGAAAGCTGAAGGGTCCAGCAGACACATCCTGTGCTTACCACGATCACCACTTTGGGGGTGGGGCCCTTAACCTCCCGCTGTACGATGCCAAACCGCTGGCTGTACATTTTCGAGTCCCCTTCGGGATGAGGGCGGCGTCCGCCGCGTTTCCCCCAACCGTGGCGACCTGCGGGACCCGCTTCCGCGACGCAGAAGTCTGGTTGCCATGGTGCGCCTCGCGGGGTTAGGGGAAGGTAGAGGTGGGCGGGTCGGACGGAAGTCGGTCTGGTCACCATGGGGGCCGCAGACGCCTGCACTCGCGACTTCCTCTTCCAGCCGAGAAGCTGAGTCTGCGCGGTCCTCACCCCGCCCCTCGGCCAAACCCCACCGACCTTGCTCCCTTCCTCTAGGGTTTATCAGAATGGCAGAAAAAACCTCTAGCCCAAGAAAAATCGAAGCTCTAATTACAATTCCAGTTGACTTTGCTATTTATATCCTGTAATGGTCTAAAGGTATGAGAAAGGTTAGCGAACATTTTTTGGGAAGCTTAAATTTTGCACTATCTCTAGGTTAATCTTGATGACGGTAATGATCACAGGAAAATCTTGTATTTGTGTAGTTCTTTACAATTTCCAAGATATTTTCACACACACAACCTTTGAACCTAACAGACTTTTTTTGAGCCAAGGTCTCGCTCTGTCACCCAGGCTGGAGTGCAGTGGCGTGATCATGGCTCCCTGCAACCTCGTCCTCCTGGGCCTCAGCCTCCAGAGTAGCTGGGACTACAAAGCCTGCGCCACCATGCCCTGCTAATTTAAAAACAAATTTTGAAGAGATAGGGGGTCCTGCTATGTTGCTCAGGCTGGAACTCCTGCTCCTGGGTTCAAGCGATCCTACCCCCTGCCCCTCCCGCCGGCCTCCCAAAGTGTTGGAATTACAGGCTGCGCTACCGCGCGTGGCCACAAATATCTTATACGGTTGATAGAATAGCAAGTATTACTATCCTTATTTTCCAGCTAAGGCAAAGCTCAGGGAGCCTGAGTGCCTTGTCAAACCAAATAACCAGTAATAATAATAATAATAAAGGCTGTTAATAAAATCTTCCCGTTTGCCATTGGCAGAAACCAGGGCTTAGACTCAGGATATCCTAGGATGGGGACAGATCAGATGGACTAGTGGGGCAGTGGCACGACCTGGTGGGGCATAATTAAGAGTCTGAGGGTCACAGTGGAAGGATCAGGATGTGGATCAGAAGTCCAGTAACTGGTTTCTGAGAATCAGGATTCACGCAGAACAGGAAACACAAATCAGAGAACCAGGACGGACCTGCAGCACAGGTAGTAACCACAGTTGCATTTCCAGTCAAGAGTAAGGTGGTAATACCTAAAAGCCAATTAAGAATGACACTTTGGTACTCCCAAAGTGGGGGTGAGCATAGAACACTTGAGCACATGCAACAAATCAGTACCTACGTCAAACTGACGTATAATAAGCACAACTAATGTGTATACCCTCCTTAAGGACGCAATTTACTGTAAATTAGCATTCCTTAATCATACGCAAACCACCCACTTCGGCTTTTGTATATGGTACGTTTCTAAATATGAATTCCATTTCCTGAATTGCTGGTTCAGCTTTTCAGCCACGAAATGTCTTTCTTCTCTTTTAATCATCTTTTAATAATTCTGTCATTTTGTGTTTTCAATTGCAGTTCAGTAAAACACTCATTTGCATTTACTAAGAGTTTACGTGGTCTGAAACAGAAAAGAAACAAATTAGGTGGTCGTCTCGGTTTCCTGGAGTGTCCAAAGGGGCGGTTCTTTGATCTTCAACGGGCCCCGGGCCCGCCCGTCGGTCTGGGCGGAACCTCCCCCACCACACCTCCGGGAAGGCGGCAATGAAAACGCCTTGGGCCCGGAGCAGGGCTTGGGAAAATCGGCGGAGATTCGGGACCGCCCACTGGGGATTCCCAAGGTTGTGCAGCCCAGAGGGCCTGGTCACAATTTCTGAGGCGATGGGGTAAACCGACCCTTGGCGACACCCAGCAACACTTGAACGTCCTAGGTCGTCGAGCCCCGCCCTCACCCTGGATGAGCTCCGAAATTTAACCCCGGTTCAGTTGTGCCTGTTTTACCACTATTTGAAGAGGGGCACTCAGCTTCCCTCTGGCCCTAGCCCAGGTACTGGGGTTTGCGCCGGGCGGATGCCACGCCCCAGGGCCGCCAGGCCACTGGTGATGGGTGACGGGGGGGTGCCTCCAGGGCCCCGGTGGTTCCCCGGCCGGGAACTACGGCCTTTCTCGCCCCGGCGCCCCCTGGCGGGCCCACCAGCAGCTTGACGGTGTCCCGCCAGTGCTGCGCACCAAGAGCCTCAGCTTTCAGTGAACCCCCCCGCCCCCGCGGCCTAGGGAAGTGAATCTCTCAGGGTCCTTGGAAAGAAGTGACCTTGATCTTCCCACCCACTATCCCAGTTTCTCAGAGGCAGTCAACACTGTTCCCACCAAACCACTCCCAAAAGAAACACTGAGCAGGTAAGTGGGACAATAAAAATTTAAAAATAATTTTAAAATAGAACAGCTTAGAGATAGAAACTAAATTATTTCCAATTCCTACTGTGCCCCAAACAAGGTTCACAAAAGGGCTGTCCTCCCAATAATTTTCTGAATTCTATATATTCAGCATTAAATTCCATGATAAAGTTGGAAATCCATTCACCATTTGTAATACATATTGATGCATTTAATAAAATTGCATGGGCCGTATCTTTTGCATTTCTGTATCCTAGTATTCAGTACAGTGCCTACCACAGGGCTGGTTCTCAATACTTGAATGACACAAAAATAGCCAGGACCAGCAAGTTTTTTCTGGGTGGGCTTCATAGAATCTCTGCACTTGCTGGAATCACCATGAAATTCATGGTCTTCAGCTTTGCATTTTCAGCAAGTTATATTGAGTTATCCTCAGGTGAGTAGTGAGACCCTTGGGAGCGGATTCATGGTAGGGCGGCTTTGTAATGTGTCACCTTGGTGAGGCTGTTTCCCAGAACTGTCTTCCAGTAAGATGGGCCACAAGAGACATTTTGCTTGATAACTGGAGCGCAGAAGTGAAGCAGCAGCATATTGTTTTTACACTTGGAAGGCTGGTGCTGGGGCACCAGGCGCTGTTGCAGTTCACATATTGTCATGTATCTGCTGGATCACCTCGTTGGTGTGGGCAGCAGTCAGGCCTGCAGCCAGGCCTGCAGCTGCTCCACCTTCCCCAGGATCATCTCTTCAGCTTCTCTAATTCCTGGGCCAGATGCATATTTAACTCTGTGAGGAAGGGCACCAGCTTCTTCTGCAGGACACCCACATCATCGAAGCTGGAGGTGGTGAGAGACTGACATGGGTTCCGGGCCATCCTCGTGGGTTCCAGCTCGTGCTCGTGGGCTCCACTGTGTCCTCGGTCTCCCACACTTTACATCCATCTTCCCTTCCCGAGTGCCTGCCCTGCAGACTTCAAGCTCCAGCATTAGATGCAAAGATAACAGCCTTACAGAGACTGTTTAACCAGCTCCCACAATGGCATGCAGTCAGATCTCTATAATAAATCCCTTAAAGTACATATATACATAATCTTTATCTTAGTGGTTCTGCTCTTCTGATTGTACCCTAACATACATGGTAGGCAGAAGCTTAACTCATGAGTCTAAATGTCAATCAAATAAATTTCATATAGCTCACTGTCAAAATTACCAGAATGCTGGGGTTGGGTGGTTGGTTCCTGGGGGAAACAAAGCAGTATCAGTCTATCCAGTCTTGACTAGGGCTGAACTAGTTAGGGTGGAATAAAGGAAGGGGTGGGGAAGGTGGCAGAGGCTGTATGATAGAACTGGGAAATGGCTCATCCATGTCTGAATTACTTAAAGCTGCAGGGCTGGGACTAGGGTAAGGCAAGGGAGGCACGTAGGATACAAAGTTTAAGGAGGCACTCACTCAGTCCTGGCCCTGTAAAGCTGGCTAACAAATTACAGGTCTAATCTTTTTGGCACTTTATGAATGAAGAATTGGAAAGAGTGAGGTAGGGCTGAGCCAAGACTGGCCCTTGGGCAGGACTCGAAGCAGATATTCAGCCTCCTAGAAGACATTTGGGCTGAGGGCAGGAGCCAAGCACAAAGGTCATCAGAGGGCAGGAGATGCACGTTGTCAGGAAAGATGAGCCAGGCTGGCAGCTTTAGTTACAAAGACTGCTCTAGCTGAAGAGGGGGAGTCAGGGTAACAAGCAAAATGGACAGCAGCCAGTGGGGAGATATATCCCGTAGGGTTTGAAGAATCCTATGCAGCATCTGGGGTCTGCAGGAAACCCAGTTTCTGTATGAACAGATGCTCTGACAAGGTGACCCCATCTACATCGAGTCTTGGCACTTTCTAAACCATGCTAGAGACAGGAATGTAAGGGATTTATTATAGTACTTATAGTAATCTGTGTTTTGAAGGTCACCGAAAACTCCTGTTAGTGCATACAGGATTACAGGTTACAGTTTAGTGGCTTAAAGAACAAGGGCTTTAAAAGCTGGGTTTGATTCTAGGCTCTACTAACACCAGCTGTTCGACATTGGACAAATTAATGAGTCTCAGTTTTCCCATTCACAAAAATGGGCAAAATCAATGTCTTCCCAAAAAGATTATTTTAAGGATTAAATAAACTGGGTCCACAGAGGAACACACCAAATAGCAGTTCCTTTCCTTATTTATTCAATTACATTTTCAATTGCTGTCTCCCTGAGGAAGTATGTAGAGACACTGCCAGGTCTCATCCAGAAGCCACTTACAATTATTCATGAACATGGCTTGTTTAGGTTGTTTTGTGGTGGTTTTAATTATATTACCTTTCCCCATCCCAGCTCCCCCACCCTTAAAACCCAACTTCTTATACTCAGGCTCTTGGGGAGGAGAAGATGCACCAACTTTCTACTCTTTCTCTTCCTTTCCCGCTTACTTCTTCTAGAAGCTCAAAGTACTGTTAGGCCTGCTCCTCTGGTTTCGTGGTAGGTTTTTCCTCCTAGGGTTGATTCACACACAAGCCCTGGCAACCAATCTAGGGTCCAGCCCCTAGTAGATCAGTGTTGTCTCTCATAAAGCCAGTCTGCAAATATCACCTTGAATCCTACAGTCTGTAGAAGCCTCCAGTCTACTGCTTTCTAGCTCCAGGTTTTTTAAGGTCTTTGGACCTAGGGAAGAGGGAGCAGGTCTGTATGTTGAATGAGGTTTGCTATGTGCGAAATGGAGCATTACAAAACCATTTCCTAGTATTCTGTGTCCTCCATCCACTTCCCCTTAATTATACCTTTATCTTTTTTTATATCTTCTGAAAACTACCATTATAGACAGCTTGTCCATAGTCAGATTATAAGCTCCCTGAAGGTAGGTATCCTGTGTCTCCTGACACAGGATATAAGCTTTGCAGGGCTCATTGTCCTCAATGCTGTGCACCAAGCAGGAACTCAATCAGTACTTCTGTAATTGGCCAAGCATAGATGAAAGGGTTTCCAGCCTGGTAGGCTAGTTTGTAGGAGCAAAGGAATCCATGTGCTTGGCCAATAGTTTACATTGCCAGTGTCTGGGGCTCTATGCAGGGTCTGTCAACATTCTACAGGAGTCAGCATTCCCCTGCCCTCCCAACCATTCTAGTCCTTACAGGCATCTACCCTTCGTCCTATGCCAGGACTATAGGGACAGTTCTGCATGGCATCTGAAGTTAATAACCTCAATAGGCTCAGGAAAGGCTCAAGAGATCCAGCCCAAGCCCCTCCACAGAGATAGCTCCAGGAAGTACAGGGCAACCAGAGATCACACAACTATGTGTGAACCCAGCTCACAAAGCCAGCTCGGAACCCAGATCTCCTGCCCATCCCACTGCCCAGGCAAGCCCAGCACCACTTCTCTGATACACATTGCTCAACGTCAAGCAACAGCCCACCCAGAGGTCTCCTGGAGACTCCAAAGGCCTTCAAGACCCCAAATGATTATTCTCTGAACAAGAATTTATATATTAAAGCTGACCCCTATAGATATTTCTTAGGAAAATAGGGACCAGACTCCCTATCTTTTTCTTTCAAATCTCATGATAGAGTGTCAAGTCTTCCCCCTACCCCCAAAGGAGAGTCCTAACCTGGAATGCTATTGGGCTGGATCTCCGGAGAAATCTCTATGGTCCTACACACATGCCCCTCATTAATTGTGATCAGCATCATGGGTATGGGCCTTTACCTCCCACCACACCATGCCAAACTGCTGACTATACTTTCAAAACTCAGGGCCCACATCTGGCCAACACCCACTCCCTCCCCACCCCTCACTGTGTGGGGCACACCTTGGCAACCAGACCGCTGTATCTCGGAAGCGGGTTCCACCCAGGCTGAAAATCTCCGTGATCTAGAGAAGAATTAACACCATAGGTCAATGTGGTTGTTGGGGCTATGGCAGGGTCAGGGCAGGGTGGGGCATCCCCAGGACTGACCACGGGTGTGCCAGCCCCTCCTGCCTCTTCCTCTGGGGGCAATTTGGAGGCAGAGTCATCCTTGTTGTCCTCCTTGTCCTCCTCAGGGTCAGGTGGCTCTTGCTTCACAGATGGCAGGCCTGGGTCTACTGCCTGGGAGAAGTAGGAAACAGGCAGCCATTAGAAGGGCAGAGTTAGCCTGAGGAAAGTCTGTATCAGCCAACCCCTCACTGTGCTGATAAATCCTACTTCCATCACATTTCAACACAGAAAGGCCATCTCTGCCTATAAACCTTTCCCATTCCCATTCCTCACTGACCTCCATTTTTCTGTTAGCTGGATAGCAAAGCGGGCAAAGCTAATTGCCTGCGGGAGGTAGGGTGTCTGTTAGACAGGCGGGGTAATTCTGCAGAAAGGTCGCAATCAGCACATCTATTGCTCTGCTCAAGAGAACCATCATGGCTCATCATCACTCTGCTTACAGACCAGCCTGCTACGGCATCAACAGAACATCCATCACTGCCCCCACCTTGCTAGGGCAGCCAGGCACCAATACGGGAGAAGTCAGGACAGCTGTGCCTGGTGTCCACTCGTCCTGGGTATCCGCCTTCTCTTGCTTCACCTGGGGTAAGGCCACAACCCAACTCAGGCCAGAGCACTGGGCCTCCTGCGTGAGGGAGGATTGCAGCAGACTTGGTCTCAGCTCCCTGGCATGAGGCTGGGTGGGGCTGGGAAGGGCAGGACAGGGTGGGGCCCTCACCTGCAACAGGGCTTCTGTGGAAGCTGCAACAGGGCCTGGCACCTGCACAGGACTGCTTGCGCCCTCCCGTAAAAACACAAGGTCAGTGCCAGGCGGGGGCAGCACAAAGCCACCACCTGCTTCCTGCTTCGTTGGAGCCTGGGTATGGTCTGGTTGGGCTGTGCGTGTAGCCAAGGTGGGCTTCAAGGTAGGCCCAAGATGGTGACGTCGGGCAGAGCTGGGCCTCTTTCGACGACGGTAAGGTGGGGGCGATCCTGCCCCATCCTCAGACTCTGACCAGACACTGGGCAGCAGCCGCTTCTATGAGGAAAGATAGGGTGCTATGGCTACCTGGTGTCCTGACCAGTCACATCCACCCTGCCCGGCTCCACATGCCTGCTAATCTCCCATCGGTCCCAGCACGGAATCTGCTTACGTATGAGCCCTTCGTCATTGAGCCTGCTAGTCTCCTATTAGCAACACCAATGCCACCTAGACTCATTAAGCCAAGCACAATGTCTGTTAATCCTCAACCAAAGCTACTGCGCCACCCACCCACCTACCAAGCCTGCCCACCACTCCCAGGCACTGGGGCGCCTGGCCCAACCTATCCCGGCCACCTGACCCTTCCTGCCCCACCCACCATGGCAAACTGCAGGCATTGGCGCCAACGACACTTCTGGCGCTTCTGGTTGCTGCCCCCGAATTTGGGCTTGTCGCAGCAGAAGTCGCAGCGGCCACAGTCCATCCGCCGTAGGCAGGCTGCACAGGCCCCGCACTTGCGGTTCTGCCGGCGGTTCGTGTAGGGCTGCTGGGGTGGGGGGAATGGGTGGTGCTGTCAACTAGGACTAGGAGAGGCCATCCTCAACGCCTATTCCAGTGCTGGTCCTGGTGCTCCTCTAGCCCCATAAGAAGGAGCTACTTGCATACTAGTCTCAGCCTCCTGACTCCCGGCTAGTCACTCCTCAGCATTTGCTAGTTCAACATTGGCCACTATCGCTGTGCGAGCTGGCCCTCGATACCATTAGGACTGTGGCTGCTCCACTACAATATCCAGTGCTGTATTTCCTAGGCCACCACTGGCTACCAAGAAAATGTCTCTAAACCCCTTTTCCAGCAACATTTTGTTAACTCTCTATTAGCTCCCATCACTGTGCCTACTCTGTCTGCTCATCCTATGTGAACCCCAGTCATTGTGCTAGTTGCTCCTCTATCAATCCCAACTGTGTCGATTAGTCCTGCATCAGCCACCAGTGTTGATACATGTGACATGAGGCACTGTCATTGCACCTGCTGACCTCGTATTAGTCCTCCATTATCTACTCATTCCATCCTAGGACCCATTATTGTGCCTTGCTGTTCCCCAATAGGCTCATTCCAGCATCTGCTTCTTTGAAGTTAACCAAGCGTCCTGAGAGTCTAGGCTTATCCAGGTAGGGTGGGGCCACTCACTAGCTCGTCCTCGTCTACACAGTAATAGATGAATTCGGCAGGTGGCGAGGGGGCCAGGGCTCTGGGGTGCTGTAGAGGCAAATGGGGTGGGGTCAGGGCAGGTACTGGGTAAGGTCAGGGTTGTGCTTTCCCTCCACCCACTGGGGCCTCACCGGCTCTGTGGGCTCTGGGGACTGTGATGGGGGAGGTGGAGGCAGTGGCTGGGCTCCGGGGCGCCTCCTGGCAGCCATCTTGGAGTCACAGCCTCCCTTGCGGCGGGCATGTTTACCCTGGGAAAGACCAGAAAGGGTGGTTTCAGCTTGGTGGCACCAGGCAGACACAGGAACTCCCCACTCCCTAAGTGCAGAAAGCATGCATGGGACAGGCAGACAGAGGGTGGCATGAGGCACTCACAGTTGGGGGAGCCACAGCCAGGGGAGTGCGTCGCTGACATCTCTGATGACGGCGACGCAGGCGGTGAGCAAGGTGCTGGCAGACAGGGGCAGGCAGGCGGGGCCAGAAAGGTGAGCGTGGGGTTAGGCAGAAAAGAAAGACATAAGGTAGGCAAGGCCAGGTTGAAAGGAAGCAGAGGTAGCGACGATTTTAACAGCAGAATGAGCTCTGCTCCCTCCAGCCTGACTCACCCGTAGGCAACGTCGCTGGACACATTTCCACTGGCGCCTGAGACCAGGGCGGGGAGGGCGAAGGCAGATGGGGCAACGGCCACAGTCCTCTTGGGTCTGACAGCCCCGGCATACTCCACACCCTCGGCTCTGTTGGAGGGGGATGTGGGAGCAGAGGCATGAAGCATGGGGCCAAGCCCACGAGGGCCAGGGGCCGAGGTGAGCCTTGGGCTCTTTCCACTTGCCCGACTCACCCTTTCCACAATCCGGAGGCAGCGTNCGTGTACCTACATCAGCTCCCATCACCAGGACTTCTAGTCGCCCATTAGCCTCATCACTGACGCCATTAGTATGTCTACTGGTCCCCTGCTAACTTCAACACTGTGTCTACTAACGCACTAATGGTAACAGGAATTAATTAACCCATTAATTCCCATTACTGTGTCTGCTGACCTATGGAGAGCACCCTATAAAATGACTTCATCCGGTGGACCTATCATCATCCCTTAGGACTCTACCAGCTCGATCACATCCTGCTCCCACTGCAGAGGTGTGAAGAGAAAGCAGGTTGTGCTTACCTTAAACATTCTCTGTTCTCGGTTGAAGGCGATTCTCTGTGCTGTGGGGAGGAAGAGGGAAGAAGAAAAGTGGAAAGAAAGCAACAGACATCTGACTGATTCACTCACTGCCTGTGCCCTGACTTCCACCATTCAACCTCTACCCATGCCTGCTATCTCCAGTATCCAACCTCCAACCAAGCCAGTAGCCTCTGTCCTGACATCTACATTCAACCCCCAGCCTAGCATGACACTGAACCTGCTCCAGCTCCTATCTCCTGATGCCCCATCCTCTGGGGGTCACTCACCTCGACAGTCTTTGCACAATGTTTTGAGCCGCTGCCTTTGGGTGCCATCCCCTGAGAAGCTGATTCCACAGTTCTCACAGCATCTGGAATGGGAAAGGCAGGTGAGGAGTCCAAGAGCACCCCAAACACAACCCTCACCTATCTGGCTCACCTCAGACCAACACTCACCCAGGAGCAGGGAATGAAGCTGGGGCTGTGTCAGTGTCAGCCTTGGTCTCGTCCCTTGGGGCCTCCTTCCTGACCTCACCACTCTGGGGTTCAACCTGACGTTTCCGAGTCTTGGCTGGCCTTGAAGGCTTCTTTCGCTTCTTGCTGGCAACAGCCACAGGATGGGCCTGGAAAGTAAGGGAAGGAGGAATATGGGTCAGTGGGTGGGTGTTGAGTGGTACAGCCACCCCTACCTAGGCATCTCACATTGTGAAGTACCTTGGGGGCTGGATAGCACAAGATGCCTTGTTTGAAGTCGAAGAGGGTGAGATCACACGCAGGGCCCAGGTATCGAGTCAGCTCAACTTTGCTTCGGATCCTGTCTCCTGTGGGGCTAGGGATAGGCCATGATGGGTTAGCACCCAGGTGGAGCCAATGTCATTTCACCCACACAACCTTCCGACAGGGCTGCCAGGATAGAGGAGGCAGCCTGGAATTGGCCTGTGAGCCCTGCCCAGCCCCACCTCAACTAACCTTAAAAACATAAAAAAATTAATATAAATACTAACACAAATACAAACATCAGAAACAATATAAATGTAAACAGATGAACATATTTACAGCATATAATATTAGTAATACTGGAACTATTTCACGTAAGTAAAAATAGACACAAATAGGAACAGAAATATATTAAATAACATATAAATATGCTAGCACTGGCCGGGTGCAATGGCTCACACCTGTAATCCCAGCACCTTGGGAGGCCAAGGCGGGCGGATCACGAGGTCACGAGATCAAGACCATTCTGGCTAACATGGTGAAATCCCATCTCTACTAAAAATACAAAAAAAATTAGCCACGCATGGGGGCGGGTGCCTGTAGTCCCAGCTACTCGGGAGGCTGCGGCAGGAGAATGGCTTGAACCCGGGAGGCGGAGCTTGCAGTGAGCCGAGATTGCACCACTGCACTCCAGCCTGGGCGACAGAGCGAGACGCTGTCTCAAAAAATAAATAAATAAATAAACAAACAAATAAGTTACCATTATGTACCCAGTATATAATCAAGTAAAGAAAACAACACAAATATGTTTTAAAAACATATAAACAAATGCAACTACACACAAATTAAAGTGTAAGTAATTGATTTTGGGACCCCCAGTTTCTTGCATTTCTGTACGCCCTCCAAGAGAGACACCGATTGTCCTTTTTGATAAACTATCTTTCCAAGGATGTTTGTAAAGCCAACAACCTTGGAAGATAAGAGACAGGATCTCCTTCCATAGTAAAGGGAAAGCATACTTACTGTCCTAATGTTATAAAAAAAACTTGATTCTCTAAGCTCAGGGTTCTTTTCCTATAATAATACAACCCTCTTCGTGTCATGCTGTAGGAATTGGGATTCAGGAAACTGGCACAAAAATAGTAATACAGTAATTCCCCCTCTCGTCAGGGCATACATCCCAAGTTCCCCAGTGGATGCCTGAAACCGTGGATAGTACCAAACCCTAATGTAATATGTACTGTGTTTTTTTCTACCTGATAACTGAGATGGTTACTAAGTGACTAACAGGCAGGTTGTGTATAGAACATGGATATGGATATGGATATGGATATGGACAAAGAGATGATTCACCTCCTGAGCAGGACGGAGCAGGATAGTGTGAGATTTCATCACGCCACTCAAAACGGCACACAATTCAAAACTAATGAATTGTTTATTTCTAAAATTTTCCATTTAATATTTTTGGATGGTGGTTGACTGTAGGTAACTAAAGCTATGGAAAATGAAATTGCAGACAAGGGGGAGACTTATTCTGGATCCTGCAACTGTTGTAATAAACTGTCTTTGATCTGTAACCCAGGAGTCTTACCTCTCCTACCAACATCTACAAAATTCTGACAAATTCACTATTATCTTGTCCTAAGAATGAAATCTCAGATCCTTCATAGTTCCTGACAACTGCACTTCTAAGTTTTGAAAGTTTTATACAAGTACATAAATATGTGAATAAATTATAACTAAATACAAACAAAAAGTAATTTGTAATTTGATATTTACCTGCAAAATGGCAACTTAGATTTTAAAAATCAGAACGAATATAGAAACATAATAATTATTGTAGCCTAAACACATGTAAATGCTTATAAACATCTATGCTGATTCTCATTAGTTATGGTAGTTATGTTCTACAAAGTTGCCATGAACATTGAATACAAAACCATTGCTCCTAGAGGAAATACAGGGTTAGGTTCCTGAGAGCATCTGAACTTCTGCTTTGTGCGTGTTTCTGTTTAAATACACATTACTTAATATATATTTTTTACAAATGACTATTTGCATGGTCTTTGAATGACTCAAACCAGGGGCTTTGGAGGCCATATGTGTTCTGTAGGTTTGTTTGCCAATATTCTTGTTTAACAAGCCAATCTTATTGGCATTGAAAACCACTCTTCTACACAACCCCTTTCCTATATAACACTTAACAGGTATTTTTAAAATTCTTCGGAAGACTCCTGATAGGGAGAACCTGCATTGCATGCAAGTTTAACATTTTTCATGCCATGTTGCCTTTTGAAATGTGCAAGTCAGCCTGCACTAGCTGATACAACCTTAATATTTTCCTAACCCAGAGTAACGTGACTTTGGCTTTCCTCAACAATGCTGTCCACTATGCTTTATTGATCGTCATTTCATGAATCCACCAACGTAGCTGCTTTCTCACTCTTCCATAGCTTCAAGCCCATAAATGCTTTCTGTATTTTCTGAATCAGCCTTGTGCACATACTGGCAAACTTCCTTCTTTTTCTGGTTGTACCATAATTCTGATGCATAACATTGAACTTACAGCCAACAGCATTGTAACTCAGATAACCAACAAGGTTTATCTGCCTTGTATTTTCTCCGTAAGGCACGACATAGCCTTCTCACACTCAGAACACTAAACAGCACCTCAGCACTACGCTTGAGGACTATTTTAAAAAGCAAAATCACCAACAAAACATACAAACGTTAGAAAAATGTGACACTAAACAGACCACGAAAAGGACACTTGTTTACAGTATTAAAGCTGAAATAAAAAGGGCTCCTTCAGTCTTAGCTAGAAACACATGCATTGAGTGACAGTTTTTCACTGCTCTGTGCATATCCTTCAACAATCACAAATGCACTGTGAGTAGTGACTTTTAAGTTAGAAATACATTGTATTAAGAAGGTGAAATTGCAAACATAAAATCCACTAATAAGGATTAACTGTTTGTGCATAATTTAAACTCCATCCATAAATTTATCCGCACTATTTGATTTTACCCTAATCAGGCTCTACCCCACCCCCACTCTGCCCACAACCCACCCAGTACCTCTGGTAATAGGTGTCTGAGCGTCCACAGGTGGCCCCTGACTTGCGAAAGACTTCACGGCGCTTCCAGCCAGGGCCCAGGGCCGGGCAGTCCAGCCAGTCCTCAGCCATGGAGGCCACAGGAAGCAGCAGTAGCCTGAAAGGGAGTTGAGGGGATGAGGGAAACTGAGGCTCTAGGAAGGGACAAAACGTGCCCCAGGCCACACAAATCACTGGTATCCATTAGTGCTTGCCCAAGACCTAGGACCTGCCGCAGGCAACCAGCCCATATATGGAAAAGAAACCCCTCATATTCTCACGCCATTCTTTCCTATTCTGGGCCTAGGAGATCCTCATTCCTCAACCCAAGGATCTCTGCTTATTATTCTTAGTGTCCTAATCCCCTACTCTCTATCCTCAGACTGACAGCCCATCATTTCGCCTCACTACCAATCCAGAAACTTTTCATCTTCCCCCCTCATTCCTCCCTGTCACTGACCTAAGGGCCTCTATCCCTCTATTTTATCACCACAAGACCCCCATACTTCCCATCCTCAGCCCCAAAGGGCCCCATTTCTCTTGCCCTCACTACTTGGCTTCAGTAGTCTCTCATTCCCCCCTTCCTCGACCCAGGAATTCCTAATTTCCCTCCTTCAGTGTTTTAACCATTCCATTCCTTCTCTGCCTGATGTCCTCTTATCTTGCTACCTCAGTGTTACAACCTCGACTTCCTCTGCGAGACACAACTGCTCCAACCCATGGCCTGAATAGCCCCTCATCTTTTCCATTCCTCACACTGGAAGCCTCCCATGCCTCCCCTTCCTCAGCCCAAGAGCTCCCCCCTTATTTTTCTTCTCTTTCAATGTTCTGGCCCACAATTTCTCCCCAGTCTCTGCCCCCAAACCTTCCTGTTTGTCTCCTTCCTCTACATCCAAAAAGTTCCCCACTTCTCCCTCTCCCTGTTCTCATTCTCCATTCCTCCCTTATCCTGAGAGACCCTAATTTCTCCCCTCAGCATTCCGAACCCTCCCCCATTCTCTCTGTTCTTGTCCTGGGATCATGCCATCCCTAACTGTCAGCGTTCTGATCTCCTACTGCTCCTCGTCCTCTATATAGGGCCTCCCATTCCTCCCTTTCAGCATTCCAACGCCTCCATTTCTCCTGTCATCAGCCTGAGGGCCCCTCATTTCTCCCGCTCAGAGTTCTGAACCCCCATTTCTCTCTCAACTTCAGATGCCCTGATGTCTCCCTTTAGCGTTCTGATCTCCGCCATTCCTCTCCGTCCTCGTCCCAGGATCCCGACACTCCTACCTGTCAGAGTTCTGAGCTCCATTCCTTCCTGTCCTCAGCCTAAATTCCCCCGTTTCTCCTCGTCAGTATTCCGACGCCGCCATTCCTCCCCCTCATCGGCCTGAGGGCCCTTGATTCCTCCCCGTCAGCGTTCTGAGCCACAATTCCTTCCCATCCTCCGCCTGAGCACTCTCCACGTCCAGCCCCAAGGCTGTCTCACCAGTTTGGCACCACGCCGGTATCTTCCGCCACTCTAGGCCCTTGGACCCATGGCGAGGGTCCCTCCTGCACCTTCCGCCTCGCCCTCCTCCCCTTCTTCCTCCTCCGCGGCCGCCTCCTCTGAAGCGGTAGCTGTCGCCTCCGCGGCTGTTCGTTGCTCCCGGAACCGGAACTCCGCTGCCTGCCTCTCGGGCTCCGCCTCTGGCTAAGCACCTGCGTGCTATTGCCTCGACGTCGCGTGCCCTTAATAGGGAGGCTCCCGCGCCTGCGGGCTGGCGCTCTGCAGCGGGGTGCGCGCCCCCCGGCCGAAAACCAGTTGCATCTGCGTGCTGACGTTCAACGACAGGTCGCGCCCCATCGAAGGCGGGACCTGCAGTCGGGGCTCTACTCGCTGACCATCTAGCTTGCGCATGCGCTCTCCAGTCTAAACCTGAAGGGAAGTGGTCGGGGAGGGTTTGCGCCTGCGCCCTCCCTTCCCTCCCGCGGTCTCCGCAGCGGATACCCACAGCGGCGAGGAAGCTGCTTCGCGCCTGCGCACTCCCTGGCCCAGCAGGCACTCTCTTCTCCCATCTCTCGCTGGGGTCTATCCTGTGCTCGCCGGTCAACCCCAGGGCGGTCTTGTCCCGCTCCCTCCTCCCCGCCGAACAGCAGCTGGAGCGCGTGGGGCGGGGAAAGGGGCGGTGACGCACCGCAGGTAAACTGAGGCACGCGGGAGGGCGCGCCCCTGCAAGAGGCGGATCCCCAACGTGGGGATTGTGGGGAAAAGGCAGGGCCTGGCGTCCATAGCGGACGACAGCTCTGGGTGGGAGACAGGAGCACGCGTGGGCGGCGTCACCACACTGAATGCGTGCTGCGTAGGCTCTCTGCCCGTGGGAGGCTGGGAATGTGGGTCCCTGGGCTCTCCCCGGGTGCAGGCGCCCCCCATCTTATCCAGGAGTCTGGAACAGTTGCAACCGCAGCAATGTGGACACAGCTTCCTTGGTTTCTTCAAAATTTTATTAACAAAACCCAGGGAGAGGAGGCAAGGATGAGTGGACTCCGCAGCCCCACCAGGCACTGAACATGTCGACGGGGACAGACTCTCTGATAGAGGCAGACGGGCGGTCAACCAGTGGATGGGCACAGGAGAACCAGAGAAACAGATGAGTGGAGGAACGGACACATGGGCACCGGGCGGCTCCCCCATCTGGAATGCAGGGTGTGAGGGGTCCGGGCCAGAAGGCTCAGCGGTCGGCACTGGAGCGCAGGTCGGTAGTGAGGGGATCGTGCTGGATCGTCTGGTGCAACATCAGGGCCAGCAATCCCGCGCGGTTTGTCATGGCTGTGCGCACATTGCGCTCCTGCTCAAACAGCTCGTCCAGCTTGTACCACTGCCAAGAGAGTGGCAGGAGTCCTAAGCAGGAACACCTGAAGCCCCGCCTGCCCTCGGCCACGTCCGGCATGGAAACCTACCACATGCACCACGGAAACCGCAGGGAAACCTACCACACGCACGCGCTCCAAGTCCACTTCTGCACGCCGCAGCTTCTCCCAGCAGTAATGGCGATTGCACTGGCGTTTGGGCAGGCGGCAGAAGTCACCCGTGAGCTCAAAGACATCACGTACAAGGGGGCACCCGCATACCTCGTCAGCTGGCACCTGCAGGGAGGCCAGGTTGGAAGGATGAATAACGGGGATAAGGGAGAATAGGAATGGGGGCTCAAGGAGGGAGAAGGTAAAGATTGGAGGGTTCAGGGAACGGTGAGGAGGCATGGAAAAGGGAGGAATGGAGGGTGAAGCACCAGAGAAGGTGAGAGGAAAAAGTGAAGGAAAAGTGAGGTGAGGGAGGCAGGGATGAATGTGGGACAGCGAGGCAGGGAGGAGGGGCAAAATGGGAGGAGCTGAAGGAAAACCTTACTTTGGGGTCCCGTGAGTGCTCGGGGCACAGCACCTGGAGCCGCTTACAGTATGTTTTGCTCTGAGGATTATACACATCACAGAAGAGTCGTGTGGCCCTGGGGGTTTGGAATAGGGAGAGGGTAGTAAAGGGAGGTCCACCTGTCCTTGCCTGTATTCTGTCCCAGTTCCACACACATCCCACTTCTGACCTCCGCCTTAACCCCCCACACCTCTCACTTCGCGTGGCACCCTCACTTACCCTTCAATGCGTGTGGGGTACATGGACCCAAAGGATGTCTGGCTCTCATACTGGAGGGATGAGCACAAATGGAGGGAACTGTGGATGTGCGCTGCATGCCCTCCCAAGACACCACCCAGACAACAAATCTGTCCCCCACTGGCCCACTGATGTTCCCACATGGTCTGCCCCCTCAGTCTGACCCCCAACCTTGGCATAGCAGCGCTCCATGTGGCGCAAGGCAACACGTGGGTTGATGGGGTGCCCACAGGAAACACAGAAGATCTGCAGGTCTGTGTCATCACTGTCACCCTCATTGCTCTGCAGGGGGTGGAAGGAACAATAAGGCTAGGAAGGACAAAGTACCGGCCCTGCCCCGCTGCGCCGCTGCTCGCTCACCTCCTCATCCTCGCGCACAGCCTGCTGCTTGGCACGCAGAATGATGGCCTCAAGCTCATGGAATCGGCGTTCCATTTCCTGAAGGCGAGTGCGGGCACTCTGCTGCTCTCGGCGAATGCGTTCCAGCAGCTTCTTGCCGTGCTCTTCAGCAATGCAAGGGCTCTGCTGCCACTGCTGGATGCGCTGGGGGAGGATCTCATAGATGCGGCTGCAGGGAAGGTAGCAAGCAACAGAATAAGTGAGGTGATCAGTAAGTGAGGGTGGGAAAATAGATGCATGACTAAATGGCAAAAGGAGAAATAAACAGGTGACTGGCGGAATGGTGGCTGGATGGACACGGGCGGATAGATGGATGGCTGAGTGAGTAGTGGCTGTTTGGTGACTGAATGGTGGACAGCTGATTGACTGGTAGACATACAGAAGGCAGTGGTCAGGCCCTACCATGCACTTCCTGACTCCCTTGAACCCCTCAGTAATGACTCACTTGGCTGCCAGCTTCATGCCACAGTCATCTGAGCAATACTTGGAGCTGGGCTGGGCGGGGCGCACACAGCCGGGCCCCAGGCACTGGGGCAGCGATGCAGGGTCCTTGGCATCAGCCCTCTCTGGGTGTTTCCATTTATCCTTGTGCTTCTGCTTCTGCCGATGCCGCTTGTATCGCTCCTCCTTCTGTTAAGCAAGACAGGTCAGGTCAGGGTGGAGTCAAAGTCAGCCCCAGACCCCAGACTCCTGCTCCATTCTAGCCCTTTCTGGCTCTTGCCCCATTCAGCCTCTGACCTCTGCCTCTCCCTCAACCCCACCCTCTGCCTTTCCACATCCATTTTACCCTCTCCATCACCTTCTTCTCAGACTTCTTCTCCCGACGCTTCACATGCTTCACTTTCACTGCCCTCTTCCGCAGCGCAGGGTCCAGGAATGGGGACTCTTCTGTGTCGCTCATCCAGGGCTGCAAGCAGGGCATGCACTGACCCACCTGCCCCGCTCATGACAACCCCACCACCTACTCATGTCCCATATCAGCCTTCCATACCCTCTGTCTCCTCATTACGGATACTCTCTGCTTCTGTAACCTCCACCCTTCCACCAGGGATGCTCCTATCTGCTCACCAGGCCGTGGTCATCAAAGGCCCCTGCACAGAAGTCCTGATACAGGTCAGGATCCAGAGGTAGGTCCTCATCTGAGAGTGGCTCAGGCGTGGCTGTAGCCTCAGGAGGCTCCTTGACTGCTGATGATGCCACTGCTCCCTCATCTTCACGGATGCGCCCTAACTTCTGAGATGGCTGTGGCTGCTGTTGGGTGGGCAGTGGCCGGCGGGGCCTTGGCAGGGACTCTGAGGGCGTCACTGGTGAGAGCTGCGGGGCAGAATCTCAGGACTGGCCCTGACCGCCCTGCCCGCATGCCCCGCCCCACCCTGGGGAGCTGGACTCACCGAGGAAGGGAAGTACTTGTACGATTCCTGTGCCGGCAGGAGGAAGGCCCAGGTCAGCCCCAGGTGGATGGAGGGCGGCCTTGCCCAACCCCACCCACCTGGCCTGGCCTTACCTCCCCAGACACACCTCCCCACTACCCCTTACTACCAGGAATGCTCACCCCTGTCTTATCTGTACTGACATGCATGACCACCTGGAAACGCCTGACCCCACTCTGTCCACCCAGGGTTGGTGGGGGTTCTGCCAGCCCAGCATACCAGGTCATGCCCCATTCATCTGGACATGACAGGTCCCTTCCCACCTGTCTAGATACAGTCAGGCCTAATCCCACCTGGCTTAGCCATGCCTAGACTTCACTAACGATGCATGGACCCACCAGCTCTCCCACACCTGACCCTACCCAGCTCTGTCCATGCTCACCCGGGCCCGCAGCTGGCACTGGCGCAGCCGGCACTTCTGCCGGATCTTGTTGGGGCCCCCAAACTTCTTCATGTCCCGACAGAAGTCACAGTGACCACAGTCCTCAGTGCGCCGACATGCCTCACACTCACCACACATGCGGGCTGACCGTTTGATCTGCTGCTGCTGCTGGTGATGCTGGAGGACAGGGCCCAGAACAGAAATTATGGACCCAGGTAGGACTGAAACGGAACCACTTTACACATCTACTCACTTTATGCAGCCACTCACCTGGCTGGGTGTGGCCACCAAGGGCTGCGGCGAGGATTTGTGGGGCGAAGCAGAGCCCCGAGCAAGCATGGCCCCAACCCCTGTCCCTGACCCTGCCCGGCGCTGCAGGTCTGGATCGGGGACAGGCCTCTTGCGCCCTCCACCCTCATCCCGGGGCTCACTGCCGTCCCGCTCATTGCCATCCCGCTCCCGTGACTTCTTGTGCCGATAGCGAATCTCTAGTTTGGGGTCTTTCTCTGTGGGGCAGAGAGTAGGGCCAAAGTGAGTGAGCACTGGAGGGCCTGAATGGTCCCAAAACCTCTTTCTTCCTCTTTTCTCCCTTACTATCCCACCCATCTACTCTGCACCCCTGTCCAGGGCAGAGCTGCCTCTTCCCGTGGGATCTTCTATTACCACTCACAATGGAGACCCCAATCCAGCTCACCACAGACGTGTATCACTACTCCCCATGACCCCCCATTATGGCTCCTCCTCCTCCCTTGAAGCCCCACCTGCCTTCCCTGTCCATCCATGGCCCTCACCTCTGCACTCCCGACAATACCACTCCCGGATGGCCTTGGCCATCTTCTCAGTGATCCGGATGCAGTCCCCATGGAACCACTCATTGCAGTTGTCACACCCGCTGCGGAGGATGGGGCAGGCGGTGGAGATGTGAGGGGCGCGGCCCATCGGCCTCACCCCACCCTGCCAGTGTCTACCCCGCCCACCTCTCCCGGGCTCACATCATGAAGCAGTTGATGTCTGGTTTGCGACAGATGCAGTAGATGGGCGCATTCTCTCCATTCTCCGACTTGCTATCCTCCCCAGCATCTGGAGGCTCTGGGTCTGAACCATCTCCCTCCTGCAGGACACCCCCATTACGGATCCTTAAACAGCCCCCACCGTGGCGGCTTATCCCATTACAGCTCCACCATGGTCAGCAGGGATCCCCACTCTGCCTGCAGATTTCACATCGGGGCCCCCCAAAAACCTCTCCATCACAGTCCCCACTGACCTCCATCCCTTCCCCTGACATCCTATTACTTTGCTCCATACTTCCCATCACGCACCCACCGACACCCGCTCCCTGCGTCCACACTCGCTAATGGGGCATCGCGACCCTCCATCGTGGCGCCTCACAGACCCCGCGTAATTCACTGCGGACTTCCCATCGCGGTTCTCTACGCACCTCTCCCTGTTTACCTCATAGACCCACCTGGCACCCGCACCCACCCCCAGTCGCGGCTGTCCACGGATCCCCGGACACGAACTCCTCGTCACGGCTCACTACAGACCACCCAATGTGACTCCTTACAATCCCCGATCACGGTTTCCCACGGAACTGCCACCCGTTGTCCCCACTAAACTTCTATTACGGACTCCCCCACCGTGGCTCACCATAGAACTCCCAGATGGTTCATCATTCTGCCCACAGACTCCCGCCGTTCAGTCCACAGACTCCGGTTACGGCTCACCACAGACCCCTGAGTCGGCCGACAGACCCTACTGTTGCCAACCCCACCGACCTCCACCGCCGAACCCCTCCCTGAACCCGGTACTCACCATATCTCCGCTCCCGGCGCACTCCCTCGCGACCCCCGCCAGCAACCCGCGAACCTGCACAGACCACTCGGCGGCGTCCCAGGCGGTTGCAAAGGCGCCCACAACTACTTCCGCTTCTGGTCACGCCTCCCAGGCAGGGTACTCCTATTGCGCAGGCCCCGTGCGTCGTCTCCGCCGCAAACCAGTAGGTCGCTCGCCTAGAGCCCCCGAAGAACTCTCAGGCGCCGCCATCTTGATTATCGTATCCGTATGGTGGCCGAATCCACACGTTCGCCCGGAACATGGCCGCGCTCACATTGTGGCTTTCCCGAGGGCGCCACCACCTTGTCACTAGAGTCCGTACGGCGGCTGCTAGTACGGCCTGAACGTACAGGCAACATGGCTGCACCTACTGCGTGACTTCTTCATAGATGCCGTCATCTTGGAATCTGATTCCGTACGAGGGTCGAATTCGTACCTTCCTAGGCGACACATGGCGGCGACCTAGTTGCGGATTCCTCAAGGGCGCCGCCATCTTGGTGGTTGATTCCGTATGTTGGCCGCTTGTCAGGCAGAGAGGTTAACAGGTAAAGCGGCCGCTCCCGANTGGCTTTCCCGAGGGCGCCACCACCTTGTCACTAGAGTCCGTACGGCGGCTGCTAGTACGGCCTGAACGTACAGGCAACATGGCTGCACCTACTGCGTGACTTCTTCATAGATGCCGTCATCTTGGAATCTGATTCCGTACGAGGGTCGAATTCGTACCTTCCTAGGCGACACATGGCGGCGACCTAGTTGCGGATTCCTCAAGGGCGCCGCCATCTTGGTGGTTGATTCCGTATGTTGGCCGCTTGTCAGGCAGAGAGGTTAACAGGTAAAGCGGCCGCTCCCGAAACGCTACCTGGATCAAGTTGTATTCATTCGTCCATTCAGTCTCTTTCCCCTTCCACATGTATTGATGGGGTGTCGGCAGGCTGTGTGCCTTGCGGGGCGGAGGAAACCAGTTCCTCTGTCGTCTCCGACTTCACCTGCCACCACTCTTTCCGGCTCTCACTCCTCCCACTTGTCATTCTTCTGCCAGGCCTGGCACGGTTCGGCTTCTATTTATTTTATTTTTATTTAAAAACAATTGTTAAACTAACATCAAATCTTATTTTAGTTCTATAAGCTGCACAATAAGCCTAAGCACAGTTTACTTATCCATTTATTTATTGTTTAGCATGTAGAACATTTTGAAATATTATTCTAAATAAAGTTGCAGCGAACATTCTTAAACATAGATCTGTATGCTCATACCTGATTATCTCTTGTGAAATGTGATATACAAAACGGTGTCACTCTGGTTAACAGCTGTAAAATGGAGCCTGGAAGCCATTCTTTCTAATTTTTATTTATTTATTTTCTTATTTTTTGAGACGGAGTTTCGCTCTTGTTGCCCAGGCTGGAGTGCAATGGCGCGATCTCGGCTCACTGCAACCTCCGCCTCCCGGATTCAACCTATTATCCTGCCTCAGCCTTCCGAGTAGCTGGGATTACAGGCTTGCGCTACCACGCCCGGCTAATTTTTTGTATTTTTAGTAAAGACAGGCTTTCACCGCGTTGGCCAGGATGGTCTGGATCTCCTGATTCGCCAGCCTTGGCCCTCCAAAGTGCTGGGATTACAGTCGTGAACCACCGCGCCCGCTCCGCCTGGAAGCCATTCTAAGGACTCCTTGCAAACTTGCAAAAAGGAAAACAAACCAAAACTAAAACACAATAGGAACTTGCCTCGAACCTTGAATTGGTCAAAACTGCAATGACCACACCGTCCTGGAAACCAGCTATATTTCACTAGCGCTTCATCTCCTGAACAACAACCAATGAACTATGGAGTGGTGCTGGCCAGCCGCCTCCACCAATAATAATTTCTTTAAAATAACTTGTGTAATCCTTAGCTTCCTTTTATTTTCTTAAAACTCCTACTCCCCTTCCTCTTTTTTGGAGTACAATTTGACTTCGAGCTGAATCTGTGTCTCCTGAATTGCAGTTCCTAATGCCCCAATAAACTCCTGCATTGCAGCTTGGTCTCTTGCCTCTTCTTAGTTGACACTCCTTAGAGATAGAATTACTTTGTAATTAGCTCTAAATATTGTTCGACATGTTCAAATTTATAGGTAGCCATTGGTTTGGACAGAGCTCCTGCTCTAGGTCCCACCAAAATGGAGTCACTCGCGCTAAAGTTCCATGCCACCAAGCCAAAACTAAATTGTTGATCTGACCTTCCAAGAAATCAGGAGAAAGAGACAGAATAATAGCTAAATCCCCAGACAAGCCACTTTTAGCTTGAAAGCCCCCTCTGCTTTAATCTTTATAAAAAAGTAACCTGAAGCAACCTGATGTTAACCAATCAGCTTTAAAAAAATGTTCTTTTTCCTTCCTCCCACCTTACAAAATTCACCACTCTGCTATTTCCCAGGAGAAGCTCTCATTCTATTTTGTATAATGGGATCTGCCCCAATTCATGAATTGCAAGTAAAAGCCATTACATCTATAACTAAATTTGTTGCAATTTTGTCTTTTGATAGTTGATACATATATTTCTACCAGCAGTGTACGAAATTTCCTTTATCAGAGCCTTATTAGGTTATTAGATTAGTGCGAACTTTTGTTGTTGTTGTTGTTGTTGTTGAGACGGGGTCTCGTTCTGTCACCTAGGCTGGCATGGAGTGGGCAATCTCGGCTCACTGCAGCCTCCACCTCCTGGGTTCAAGCAGTTCTCCGGCCTCAGCCTCCTGAGTAGCTGGGATTATAGGCACATGCCACCACACCCAGCTAATTTTTGTATTTTTAGTAGACATGAAGTTTTGGCCAGTCTGGTCTTGAACTCCTTACTTCCAGAGATCCACTCCCCTCGGCCTCCCAAAGGGCTGAGATTACAGGCGTGAGCCCCTGCGCCTGGCCACTGCAAACTGGTAAATTCATCACCCCTGTCAGTAAAAAACTGTCAGTATTTACAGCCATTTTATAAATACTACACATTACCACACTAATATAGTGTAAAAATCAGAAACCACATAAAATACATATTTAAAGGGATGAGATAAAAATAAATATGAACGTCTCTCCTATTTTCTCAAATACCCAGCACCATCTGAGATGCTGCCCTTGAGGACCTCCCAATTTACACTATTGGTGCTCACTTTGGTCTGTGTGCAGTCTGGTAGGGACATGATGAAGCAAACAAAGATTAGTATTTTGTCAAATAGTACATTTTTCATAAGTCTAGCTTGATGATGATGGTAATAGTCATAACTTTAAAACCCTTCTATTTGCTTAGTGGTTTATAGTTCACAAGACACTTTCTTCGCACATGACAGCTTATCTGATCCTAATTGCCTTATACAGTGAATGGAGCAGGAGCCTTATTGTCCCCACTGTGCAGTGAAAGCAATTGAGACTCAGGGAGCCTAAGTCCCTTGCCAGGTCACACAGCCAGTAATAATAGATCTGATATTAATAGTAAAATCTTCCTACTGTGAGTGTTGGGCTGTGGGCTGAAATCAGGGCATAGACTCAAGGAACCCCCAGGATGAGAAAAGTTAGATAAAAAGGTTCATGAGGCAAGCACAGAATAGAGCAGATTCTGAAAGCTAAGGGTCACAGTGGACCTGAGTCAGGAAATGGATCAGAAGTCCAGGGGATCAGACACCAGGAATCAGGATTAGGATCTTAGGCAGGAGAACAAACAACACAGAATGAGAAACCAAGTACAGGATCTCAGCACAGGTGGGGATCACAGGAAAGGGAAAGGAGAGCCCAACTCTACCAAAGATTCCTGGGAGGGGGACGGAAGTCTTCCAGACACTTCTTGCAAATAGCAAGCATGAGATAAATATCTGAAATTCAATGACAAAACCATGCTTAGCACTTCAATTCTAATTCGCCAGCAAGCACAGACAAAATCAGTACTGGAATCATTCGCTGAGGAATACACAGTTTGGCTTTCTGAAGTTTTAGTTACCCATGGTCAACCACTGTCTGAAAATATTAAATAAAAAATTCCAGAGGGCTGGGCACAGTGCTTCATGCCTATAATTCCAGAACTTTGGGAGGCCAAGGAGGGAGGATCCCTTGAGCCCAGGAGTTCGAAACCAACCTGGGCAACATAGCAAGACCTGGTCCCTACAAATAATAAAAACATTTAGGCTGGGCACAGTGGCTCACACCTGTAATCCCAGCACTTTGGGAAGCTGAGGCAGGTGGATCATGAGGTCAGGAGAGCAAGACCATCCTGGCTAATACAGTGAAACCCCGTCTCTACTAAAAAATACAAAATACTAGCTGGGCAAGGTGGTAGGTGCCTGTAGTCCCAACTACTCGGGAGGCTGAGGCAGGAGAATGGCATGAACCCAGGAGGCGGAGCTTGCAGTGAGCTGAGATCGCGCCACTGCACTCCAGCCTGGGTGACAGAGCAAGACTCCGTCTCAAAAAAAAAAAAAAAATTAGCCGGCATGGTGGCATGTGCCTGTGGTTCCAGCTATGCAGGAGGCTGAAGTAGGAGGATTGCTTGAGCTCAGGCCGTCGAGGCTGCAGAGAGCCATGATTGCATCACTGAACTCCAGTCTGGATGACAGAGCAAGATCCTGTCTCAAAAAAGAAAAAAAAGAAAGAAAATTCCAGAAATAAACAATTCATAAGTTGTAATTACCATGCCATTCTGAGTATTGTGATGAAATCTCACACCATGCCATTCCATCCCACCTGGAATAGAAATTATCCCTTTGTCCAGCATATCCACTTATTTGGTTTAGTTGAATTCTGTTTTTTGGACCAGTCTGAAAATCATTCTATTATAATGACTATTAAATTCATTTATTGACTTTGATATAATGTTCAAATAAACTCAAAATTGGCTTAAAAAAATCAGGGCTCAAGTTATCTATAGATGCCTAGACTCAGTGTGGATTAGGTAGGGCAGGGCTGGGGTCGGGAGAGAGCAGAGGAGCATAGCAGAGGGCTAGGTCGCATTGAGTTAGAATTGGGAAGTGACTATGCCATATCATGATAGTCTAAAACAGTATGAAAAACAGACTGCGGCCCTCTAATCTTTCTGGCATTTTGTGAATGCGGGAGGCAGGGATTGGGTCAAGACTGGACCTTGGGCAAGAATCAAAGCAGGTACTCACTCTCCAAATGGACATAGGGGCTAAGAGCAGGAACCAAGCCTAGAAGTCATTCAAATGCAGGTGAATTGAGTAAGGAGCAGGGAGGAGCCAGGATGGGTGACAGTGGTACTGACAACCACTTTGGCCCAGGAGAGAGAGTGGACTTGAGAATCAGCAAAAGCAGCAGCCAGTGGGAGGAATATCATTTAGAGCCTGGGTCATTCTATGCAGCATCCCTAGTCTGGAAAGGACCCAGAATCTGAATGGAAAGGAACTATTGTAGGTCTCTCATGAGGTTGATGTTCATTTGGGCACAGCCTTAGAATTTGCTGAAACATGCCAGAAAAATAAGACCTAGGGATTCAATATCTATCTTATGTTTTCATTGACAATGAAATATTCTGTGGCTATTGCAATATCTTAAGTCATAGTTTTTAGAGGTATATTTTACAGTTCATGCTTTTAAGAACAAAGTGTTACAGCTTGAGTTTGATTCTAGGCTTTACCAATACTAGCTACTTGACATTGTGCAGTTTAGTTAATCTTTTTGAGACCTTTTTCTCGTCTACAAAATGGGCAAAATTAACATCCTCCTAGAAAGACATCTGAGAGAATATGAATTAGGTCCAGAATGGGAACTCTCCAAATAGTGTCATGCAGTAAAAGATTAACTCAGGAGGCCTTGGTTGTTCAAACCTCCACATTAAAAAAAAAAAAAAAAAATTCTGGTCTTTGGCTCTTGGGAGATAACCTTAAAAGTGCTCAGAATTACTTGCCTAATAAGAATGTTTGGCTGGGCACAGTGGCTCACACCTGTAATCCCACTTTGGTAGGCCAAGGTGGGTGGATTACCTGAGGTCAGGAGTTCAAGACCAGCCTGGCCAAGATGGGTAAACCCTGTCTCTACTAAAAATACAAAAATTAACCAGGCGTGGTGGCAGGCACCCGTAATCCCACCTACTCAGGAGGCTGAGACAGGAGAATTGCTTGAACCCAGGAGGTGGAGGCTGCAGTGACCCCAGATCACGCCATTGCACTCCAGCCTGGATGACAGAGCAAGACTCTGTCTCAAAAAAAAAAAAGAAAAAAAGAATGTTAATATTTACCTAGGATCTTGGGCCACACCAAATAGTTTATGATAACAATGTGATTTGTGGTAGGGACCTTGGGCCACAGGATATCAATATGAACTCTGGAGAGGCCAGAGACTGAGTAACCAAGGTCAGCAATGGCACCCTCCATACCCATGTAACCAATCCCCTAATAAAAACCCAGGACACCAAAGCTCAGATGAACTTTGCTGGTTTGCAATACTTCATTCATGTTGTCACAACACTGTTTCTGGGATAGTTAAGTGCTGTTCATATGACTCCTCTAGGAGAGGACAACTGGAAGCATGGCCTTTCCTGTACTATAGCCTATGACCTTTTTGCTGATTCAATCTGTATTCTTTTGCCGTAACAAACTGTAATTGGGAGCTTAACAGTGTTTTCGTATTCTGTGTGTTCTTCTAGTGAGTCATTGAACCTGAGGATGGTCTTAGGACACCTGACACAGATGTCCTTTTTCCTCATATATTATACTTTCAAGCTGATCTCTCTGAATTGTTTAAAGACTGCCAAATGTCATGAACCAGTCATTTAATATCATTTGTGAGGAGGACTTGTTTAAGTCATTTTGGTAGCTTTAATTCTAATCTGCTCCCTCCTTGCTACAGCTTCCCCCATCCCTAACATCCACATTTCTTTCTTTCTTTTTTTTTTTTTTAGATAGAGTCTCACTTTTGTCACCCATGCTAGAGTGCAGTGATGCAATCTCAGCTCACTACAACCTCGGCCTCCCAGGTTCAAGCGATTCTCTTGCCTCAGCCTCCTGAGTAGCTGCGATTACAGATGCCTACCACCAAACCTGGCTAATTTTTATATTTTTAGTAGAGACGAGGTTTCACCATGTTGGCCAGGCTAGTCTCGAACTCCTGACCTCAGGTGATCTGTCCACCTCAGCCTCCCAAAGTGCTGGTGTTATGCCCAGACCGTTT
>NW_016809054.1:0-2771 GCF_001698545.2 Rhinopithecus bieti
TTGCACTCCAGCCTGGGTGACAAGAGCAAAATTCCGTCTCAAAAAAAAAAAAAAAAAGATTAGCCTGGGCAACATAGTGAGACCTCGAGACCTCTCTATTAAAAGAAAACAAAGTATCAAGCTTAAAAACATAATACTGGGCCGGGCACGGTGGCTCACACCAATAATCCCAGCACTTTGGGAGGCCAAGGTGGGTGGATCATGAGGTCAGGAGATCGAGACCATCCTGGCTAACACAGTGAAAGCCCGTCTCTACTAAAAATACAAAAAATTAGCCAGGCACAATGGTGGGCGCCTGTAGTCCCAGCTACTCCTGAGGCTGAGGCAGGAGAATGGCATGAACCCGGGAGGTGGAGCTTGCAGTGAGCCGAGATAGCGCTACTGCACTCCAGCCTGGGCAAAAGCGCAAGACTCTGTCTCAAAAATAAAACAAAAAAAAACCCATAATACTGGCCAGGTGCGGTGGCTCATGCCTGTAATCCCAGCACTTTGGGAGGCCGAGGTCAGGAGATCGAACCATCCTGACCAACATGGTGAAACCCCGTCTCTACTAGAAATACACAAATTAGCCGGGCGTGGTGGTGGCCACCTGTAATCCCAGCTACTTGGGAGGCTGAGGCAGGAGAATGGCTTGAACCCAGTAGGCAGAGGTTGCAGCGAACAGAGATCACGCCACTGCACTCCAGCCTGGCAACAGAGCAAGACTTCATCTCAAAAAATAAAATAAAAATATTAATAATACTAGGCCGGGCACAGTGGCTCACACCTGTAATCCTAGCACTTTGGGAGGCCAAGGCAGGCATATCACCCGAGATCGGGAGTTTGAGACCAGCCTGGCTAATACGGTGAAACCCCATCTCTACTAAAAATACAAAATTAGCTGAGCGTGGTGGCGTGCGCCTGTAATCCCAGCTACTCGGGAGGCTGAGGCAGGAGAATTTCTTGAACCCAGGAGGCAGAGGTTGCAGTGAGCCGAGATGGCGCCACTGCACTCCAGCCTGGGTGACAGAGTGAGACTCCCTCTAAAAAACAAAACAGAACAAAACCAAATAATAATAATAATAATACTAAGTGAAAAGAAACAGAACAAGGAAACACAGACCTGCATGAGTTAGGATTGCAGTTCCCAAACTGTTGAGGCACCTCAGAATGCCATAGTGAATTCTCAGGGACGCTGCAAGATGCTTTAAATTGTTTGAGGGAAATATATGGGTACTCAACATATCGGATACATCATAAACTATTCAAGGGAGTTCAAAGTTTCAAAGTTACATTGAACTACTTTTCTTTCAATGACATCTCTTTGCAAAGCTGGGTTTACAGCAGTTACTGTGATAAAAGCAAACACCTGACAAAATCAGCATGGATCAACTCATTTAGGTGATATCATACAATCTGATTAAGGTTTGGGAAGGTGTGCAGAGTCTAACAAACATGCATCAATTAATAAGCAATTGTAGTTATTTAACAGTTTTTTTTTTTCTATGTGTTGTTGATTTTCTAAAATGTTACTTTTTTTTTTAGGACATAAATAGGTATTACATGTTGGTCCAAGCAGGTGGTGGGAGCAGGGTAAGTAAAAAAAAATTTGGTCCAAGAAACAGAAGTGTTAGGTATTTGTTTTGAAAAAAATAACATATGCATACACTCATGAAACCATCACCATAATCAAGATAGTGAACATATCATCATCTCCAGGTTTCCTCATGCTCATTTGTAATCCCTTCCTACTGCCCCACCTCATCCCCAAGCAACCATTCATCTGCTTTGTTACTATGGGATACACAATATAACAAAGCATAGAAAATATACTTTGTTATATTTTGCCTTTTTTTTTTTTGAGATGGAGTCTCGCTCTGTTGCCCAGGCTGGAGTGCAATGGCGTGGTCTCACTCACTGCAACCTCTGCCTCCCAGGTTCAAGCACTTCTGCCTTAGCCTCTGGAGTAGCTGGGACTACAGGCAAGTGCCATCACATCTGGCTAATTTTTTTGTAGACACAGGATTTCACTGTATTAGCCAGGATGGTCTCGATCTCCTGACCTTGTGGTCCACCCGCCTCGGCCTTCCAAAGTGCTGGGATTACAGGCGTGAGCCACTGTGCCTGGCATATTTTGCCTTTTTAAGAGCTTTATATAAATGCATCTGAATATGAACTCTTTTCTAAATTCCTTCTTTCTTTCTTTTTGAGACGGAGTCTCACTCTGTCACCCAGGCTGGAGTGCAGTGGTGCAATCTCGGCTCCCTGCAACCTCCACCTCCCGGTTTCAAGTGATTCTCCTGCCTCAGCCTCTGAAGTAGCTGGGATTACAGACGTGCACCATCACACCCAGCTAATTTTTATATTTTTGGTAAAGATAGGATTTTGCCATGTTGGCCAGGCTGGTCTCAAACTCCTGAGCTCAAGTGATCTACCCGCCTCAGCCTCCCAAAGTGCTGGAATTACAAGCATGAGCCACTTTTATAGAGTCACTCTATAAAAGTTATTGGAGGCCGGGCGCAGTGGCTCACACCTGTAATCCCAGCACTTTGGGAGGCCGAGGCGGGTGGATCACGAGGTCAGGAGATGGAGACTATCCTAGCTAACACGGTGAAACCCCGTCTCTACGAAAAATACAAAAAAAAATTAGCCGGGCAAGGTGGCTGGCGCCACTCGGGAGACTGAGGCAGGAGAATGGCGTGAACCCGGGAGGCGGAGTTTGCAGTGAGCCGAGATCGCGCCACTGCACTTCAGCCTGGGCGACAGAGAGAGAGAGAGAGAGACTGTCTCCA
>NW_016809054.1:6754-9715 GCF_001698545.2 Rhinopithecus bieti
CCTCCCAAAGTGCTGGGATTACAGGCTTGAGCCACCACGCCCGGCAATCCCAGCATTTTGGGAGGCCAAGGGGGGCAGATCATTTGAGGTCAGGAGTTCCAGACCAGCCTGGCCGACACAGTGAAACCCCATCTCTACTAAAAATACAAAAACTAGCCCTGCTGTGGTGGTGCACGCCTGTAATCCTCATTACTTGGGGGGGCTGAGGCAGAAGAATTGCTTGAACCCAGGAGATGGAGGCTGCAGTGAGCGGAGATCATGCCACTGCACTCCAGCCTGGGCGAAAGAGCAAGACTCTGCCTGGTGGGGGGGAGGGGAGAAAAGACAAATAGCCCAAGGGCAGTCTGAGCTATGTAAACTATGCAAAATTTATCAGTCTCAGAGAGAAAGGAGCATCTCAGCTCAGTCACATCCTCCACCCACCCACCCATGCCCAGGGGCAGTTGTTTATAAGAGATGTTGTTTGGCCAGGCACGGTGGTTCACGCCTGTAATCCCAGCACTTTGGGAGGCCCAGGTGGGCATATCACTTGAGGTCAGGAATTCGAGACCAACCTGACCAACATGGCGAAACCCCATCTCTACTAAAAATACAAAAATTAGCCGGGCGTGATGGCACGCACCTGTAATCCCAGCTACTCAGGGGGCTGAGGCAGGAGAATCGCTTGAACCCAGGAAGCGGAGGTTGAAGTGAGCCGACCTGAGCAACAAGAGCGAAACTCCATCTCAAATAACCCTCTCTTGGGGTCTGGATCGGGACCCCTTTCTGGTAATAAAGGAGGGACACTAATATTAAAGCTGGCACAACTGGGTCTGAGCAGAGTAATTTTTACCTTACAGATTTGTGTTTTAGGTGTACACTTTCAGTTTACATTGGAAGTTGTCTCCCCAATAAAAAAAAAAAAATCATGTTTCGAGGAAGATTTTCTCTGAGATATAGATACAATTAATTTGCACAAGTCTGGAATACCTAAATTTTCATCCAAGTTTCCACAGATTGGAATATTGTCCTTTTCATTTTATTTACGTATTTATGTTTAGCGACAGAGTCTCACTCTTTGTCACCTAGGCTTAAGTGCAATGGCCCCATCATGGCTCACTGCAGCCTTGGCCTCCTGGGCCCAAGCAATCCTCCCACCTGGACCTCCTGAGTAGCTGGGACTAGAGGCACACGCCATCACTCCCAGCTAACTTTTAAAATTATTTGTAGAGACAGGGTTTCACCATGTTTCCCAGGCTGTTCTCCAACTCCTGGGCTCAAGCAATCCGCTCGCCCTCGGACTCCCAAAGTGCTGGGATTACAGGCATGAGCCACTGCACCCAGCCTCCTGATTCTTTTTATGCCAGGTAATCTTTGTTTGGATAACAGACATTGTCAATTTTACCTTTTTAGGAGCTGGGTCTTTTTTTATTCCTATCAATCTTTGTTATTCCTAAGGATCTTTTCCGGTCTTCTTTTATGATGTGTGAAGTGAGCCTGGAGCAATACTAAGTCTAGGGCTAGTTACTCCCCACAACTGAGACGAGATGTTCCTGTGTACTCTATGCCCTGTTGAATTGAGTTTTCCACTCTAGTTGGTGGATGCAGGCACTATTTTCAAAAGCTCCATGTGAGCGTCAGGACCTGTTCCCTCCAATCCATTCGGATGGTTCTTTTCCTGGCCTTAGGTAGCTGCCTCATATGCATGTGTCGATAAGTACTCTGCTAAATACTGAGGGGCGACCCTCTGCAGATCTCTGCGATTCTCTGTGCTCCTCTATCCTGACATTCTGTCCTTTTAGCTACAGCTGCCCATGTCTCTCTGGACCACCTCAACTTAGGGAGTCCACCAGGCGCTGCCTCAGTTTCCCCTTCCAGTGCCATAGCATGGAAGCTCTCCAGGCAGTGTGCTGGGACAGTTGTAGTGTTCACCTTGATTCCCATCTTTCAGGGATCACTGTCCTTTGGTGCCTGATGTCTAATGTCTTAAAAATCATTGTTTTGGCTAGGCGCAGTGGCTCACACCTAATCCCAACACTTTAGGAGGCTGAGGCGGGCAGAATACCTGAGGTCAGGAGTCCAAGACCAGCCTGGCCAACATGGTGAAACCCCATCTCTACTAATACAAAAATTAGCCGGGCATGGTGGCAAGGCGCCTATAACCCCAGCTACTCAGGAGGCTGAAGCAGGAGAATCACTTGAACCTGGGAGGCAGAGGTCGCAGTGAGCCGAGATCTTGCCATTGTGAGATTGTGCCTGGGCGACAAAGTGAGAGTCCGTCAAAAAAAAAAAAAAAAGAAAATTATTGTTTCATGTATTTTGTTTTTTTGTGGGGGGCAGAGTTGGTTGTTTCCTGTGAGAGGGCAAATTTGGTCCCTGTTATTCCACTTTGACACAGTGCATGACACCTTTTTTTCTTGTAGAGACAGGGACTTGCCCAGACTGGTCTCAAACTCCTAGCCTCAAGGAATCCTCCCACCTCAGCTTCCCAAAGTGCTGAGATTACAGGCATGAGCCACCATGCCCAGCCCATGATAACTTTCGACAGTGGGACCAACAGAATTTGCCAATGAAAATATAGGGGAATCAGCTGGGCGTGGTGGCTCACGCCTGTAATCCCAGCACTTTGGGAGGTCGAGGCAGGTGGATCGCCTGAGGTCAGGAGTTCGAGACCAGCCTGATCAAGATGGTGAAACCCCGTCTCTACTAAAAATACAAAAATTAGCTGGGTGTAGTGGTGGGAGCCTGTAATCCTAGCTACTTGAGAGGCTGAGGCAGGTGAATCGTTTGAACCCAGAAGGCAGAGGTTGCAATGAGCCGAGACCACGCCATTGCACTCCAGCCTAGGCAACAGAGCAAGGCTCCATCTCAAAAAAAAAAGAAAGAAAGAAAAGAAAGAAAAAAGAAAAAGAAAACATAGGGGAATTAAGCATGATATATCTGCTCTTTGACTCAAGTAACAAAATATATTTTTATTTTTAT
>NW_016809054.1:12437-25988 GCF_001698545.2 Rhinopithecus bieti
GGGGGCAGGGGGTGGGGAGAAAGAAAGCGAAATCTGTTCCTTGGCTTCCCGGAGCCAAGGTTTCACCACTTTCGAGGTCTCCAGGTCCGCCGCTCCCTGTAGCCCCCGGCACCGCCCCTTTGGAAGCCTGGGAAGACTGTGTGTTGCGAACGGGGGCGGATACTCTCGGTCGCCGCGGAGGTCCACATCTTGTTCGCAGGGAAGGTTTACTCCCCCATCGTGGGTGACCGAGGGGCTGAGGGCTCGGCCGGTTTCGCTCTGCTGGGGGCAAGACACGCTCTCTCTCCCCACCCTTCCCGGTTCCCTCAGACAGTCTCGGCCTTGAGGAACACCCTTCGCCTCCGGTCCCGCACCCGACCTTCCTCCGCTCCCCACGCCCTCCCCGGAGGACCCCGCTGTCACTCGCGATGCTCCGAAGACCCGGGAACTGGGCGAGGAAGGCGGTGGCCGCCTTTTTCCAGCTGGGGTGAGTCATTTCCTGCGACAGGCTCCCTCCCCCGGAAGTAGGGCCCGATGTAAACACCCAAGCCGGGCTCCAAGGCCCGGGAGGTCAGAAAACCGGGCCGCGGGCGGCACCGACAGCTGGGGCCCGGGTCAGGGACACGCGGAGGTCAGGCCGGTGAAGGCGGCAGGAAGCTGGAGCACGATCCCAGGGTTGGTTGGGGTCTGGGGGAGGCTGGGAGTCTTTCGAGTAGGGGTCTAAGGCAGAGGTCTTGAGTGGGTGCTGGCGTTGGAAGGAGCATGCTGGTCTTGGGAGAGGGGCGAGGCATCCCGGACACAGTTTGGGGTGTTGCGGGCGTTTGGAATGGAGGTGCAAAAAAGGGGTCTTGAAAGTTGGAGCTGTCCAGAGAATAACTCTAAGGCAGAGCTGTCCAAAGAAAGAGCATGAGGTATTCCAGTGGAGGGTGTAACTGAAAGAAAGGAAGATTTGGGCTCTTGGAGGATGGGGAGGGAGTGTGTCTGGCCAGAGGTCTTGGGGAGTTGAGGGTTTGAAGGGAACTTGGGGACTCTATGGCAGTAATCTTAGTAGGGGACTGCGCAGGCATCTTAGGGGTTGAGGTTCTCCTAGGTAGGAGTTTTGGGTGGTTTGTTTTGGGCAAGCGTCTTAGAGGGTAAGGGTGCCCTGAGGCAGGGTCTTGGATAGGGGTCTAGAAGGGAATCTTAGGAGGATGGGTGGGGTTCCTGGGGTTGGGTCCAGGCCAGGTTATGTTGTAGTCAAGGACAGCAGAACACAAGGAAGGAGATGTCCCGGGGTGGAAAATTTAAAGTGCTAGGGGGAATCCTAGGGTAGAGTCCCCAGGGCATAAGCCAATCTAGGGAAGTGTCCAGGCTGGCCCTGATGGGTAGTTACCAAGGCATGAGAAGGGGCATCCCAAGGTAAGCATCCTGAAGGGGTTTGGGGAAGCTGGTGAGGGGGAAAGGTGTGAGAGGACTCTGGGGTGGTAGAATAGGTTGGGGCAGAGTCAGAAGGGTGGGAGCAGAGGAGTTCCTGGGGATGGCAGACCAAGCATAGCAGTCTCAGGGCCAAGTCAGGGAGGTACAAGTGGATCTCCTAGCCCACTTTTGTCTATTTATTGACAGAGTCCCGTGCTAGGTCGGGTGTGAAGATGAGAAATGGGTTGGGAGTGGTTCCAGGCCATGTCTGGCATTGGGATCAAGATTGTTTGGGGTGGGGAAGATATCACGGGGCACCCCTATCACATTACTTCCTGACAAGTCAGTGAGGGCCAGCATGTAAAAAGGAAGTGTGGGGTTCACGTCAGTGTGGGCCTGGAGCTTGCCAAACCTGAAAAAGGGAGGGTTCCTGGCCACGCTGTTTGGGATCTTGGGAGCTTAGAGCAGAGACCCTGAGACTCTCTCTGTTTTATATTTTTTTTTTTTTCCCCCGAGACGGAGTCTTGCTCTGTCACCCAGGCTGGAATGCAATAACTCGATTTCAGTTCACTGCAACCTCTGCCTCCTGGGTTCAAGTGATTCTCCTGCCTCAGCCTCCTGAGTAGCTGGGACTATAGGTGTGCCCTACACCTGGCTAATTTTGTATTTTTACTAGAGACGGGATTTCACCATGTTGGCCAGGCTGATCTCAAACTCCTGACCTCAGGTGATCCACCCACCTCGGCCTCCCAAAGTGCTGGGATTACAGGCATGAGCCACCACACCCAGCCTGTTTTTACCTTTTTTGCAGTCGCTCCAGAGTCAGTAGTTAGCAGAGTGGGAGGAGGAGGAAATCAGGTGAGGCAGAACTTGGAGGGGAGACTCCAGGACTCTTCTTATCTTTATCCCATTTGTATCCAGGGGAACAATCCTGGACCATGACTCAACAGCCACTTCGAGGAGTGACCAGCCTGCGTTTCAACCAAGACCAAAGTGAGAGAGGCTTGGGCCTGTACCCTTGTGGGAGGGAGCAAGGGAAAGAGGGGTCAGAAGTGGGCCATGGGCCCCCAGCTTCCTACCTGGGCATTCTTTAAGGCAGTCTGGATTCTTTCCATCCCCCAGGCTGCTTTTGTTGCGCCATGGAGACAGGTGTGCGCATCTACAACGTGGAGCCCTTGATGGAGAAGGGGCATCTGGGTGAGCTGTTGGCAGGGGAGGGGCAATGGGCAGAAGACCTGGGCTGGGCATTGGTTCCTACCTCCACTGACACCCTGGTCCCTGTCCAGACCACGAGCAAGTGGGCAGCATGGGCTTGGTGGAGATGCTGCACCGCTCCAACCTTCTGGCCTTGGTGGGCGGTGGTAGTAGCCCTAAGTTCTCAGAGATCTCAGGTAAGTGCCCTCATCCTGCCCTTTGGCCTAGATTTCTCGGATTCCTGGCCTCCCACAGGCACCCCAAGGTACTGGCAGATGAAGATGTCAGAGTACTTCAGAGTCACACAGTGAGGAGGCCTACAGCTTGGAAGTCATGGATCTTATAGCTTGAGAAGCTTGGTGCTTTGTTTTCATTTTTAAAATGCTGATTGAGTGCCTCCTGTGTGCCATGCCCTAGAGCACTTACTGTGAGCCTGGGACTGCCCTAAGCACTTTACGTATATTAACTCATTTAATCCTCACAGTAACTCTATGGGGTAGAGTTATCCCCATTTTTACCGATGAGGAAACTGAGGCCCAGTGCAGTTAAGTGACTCATCCAAGGTCACACAAGCAATAGGTTTTAAAATCTTGGAGCCGTCTTCCCAATACCCACTTGGCTTGAGCCTCAAGTGCCATCTTGCTTTAAGGATTTTTCTTGCTGATCCCATCTGGACAGGGCAGGAGTCACCCTAGGTGAGTCACAGAGCCCTAGGATTCCTCACGGAAATCTCCAGGGTGCATGGACTAGGACCCTGGAGGCAGAAATAGTTACCCAGGGGAAGTTACAGGCCTGAGTGTGAGTCCCTGTTTGGTTGCTGATGGGCTTTGAGGTCCTTGGCCAGCACTCAACCACTTTGAACCTCAGTTTCCTCATCTGTAGATGAGTGTAACAGTCTAGAACACTCCTCTCAGGGATCATGTCCACAAGTGCTCATACTGTGCGAGGATCTCACTGGGTGTTTATTGAAAGGCTAAGTAAGTAGGTTGAGGTCCCTGGGAAGCAGGGGTGGATCCTGTGTCACCAGGGCTGCCCCTTACCCTAAACCTTGGCCCCGACAACCCACCCACCTGCCCAGCAGTGCTGATCTGGGACGATGCCCGGGAGGGCAAGGACTCCAAGGAGAAGCTGGTGCTGGAGTTCACCTTCACCAAGCCAGTGCTTTCTGTGCGCATGCGCCATGACAAGTGAGCCTGAGGAGGACGGGGGTGGGAGGTAGGAGGTTCCCCACAGCAAGTGAGAGGGATAGTCCTCCCTGGGCATCCTGCCGCCCCCTCACGGCCATCCTGTGTTGTGTGATACCCACAGGATCGTGATCGTGCTGAAGAACCGCATCTATGTGTACTCCTTCCCTGACAATCCCCGAAAGCTGTTTGAGTTTGATACCCGGGACAACCCCAAGGGTGAGAGGGCTCAGATACACAGGTGTAAGGACATGAAACAGTGGATGGGACAGAGCGGCAGAGATGAGGAAAGAAAGGAAGGGGCACACACACACAGAGAAATGGGGAAAGAGGCAGGGAGATGCTCACACTCACAGCCTCTCCATCTTTCCAGCCCTCAGCCAGTTCTCCCCACCTGCGGCCCTGCCTCACCCCTGGGTGCCCCAGTGGCAGAGCAGAAACACCTCATGAGGACATGGGTGGGTGTGTCAGGGATCCCTGAGCCTCCTGGGGCTGTTATAGCAGCTTACTAGATTCCACAGCTGCAGAGCAAGGAATGGAATCTGCCTAGCTGGCAGGGCGTGCAGCTGAGGTGAGCTCCCTCAGGGTTCTTTGGGTTAAGCTTATCATGGAGGGTTGAAGTCTGGTCCTCATCCAGCTCTGTCCATTCTGAGATGCTGCCTCCTCTTCAGCTGCCCACCCACCCTCATATTCACACCCTAGGGCTCTGTGACCTCTGCCCCAGCCTGGAGAAGCAACTGTTAGTGTTCCCGGGACACAAGTGTGGGAGTCTGCAACTTGTGGTGAGCCGTCCAGTGGACAAGGGTGGGAAGGTTGGTGGACTGGCTTTCCTTGTGGACTCTTGGCCCCTTCCCTCCATACCATCCCAACCTCAGACTCCTCCCTCCTACCCCAGGACCTGGCGAGCACAAAGCCTGGCACCTCGTCTGCTCCATTCACCATCAATGCACATCAGAGTGACATAGCCTGTGTGTCTCTAAACCAGCCAGGCACTGTAGTGGCCTCAGCCTCCCAGAAGGGTACCCTTATTCGCCTCTTTGACACACAATCCAAGGAGAAACTGGTGGAGCTGCGCCGAGGCACTGACCCTGCCACCCTCTACTGGTGAGCACAGGGTATGCATGGTGGGCTGGTGACCCCATACCACATGACATGTGGGCATCACTGCTGATCTGTCTTCCAGCATTAACTTCAGTCACGACTCCTCCTTCCTCTGCGCTTCCAGTGATAAGGGCACCGTCCATATCTTTGCTCTCAAGGATACCCGCCTCAACCGCCGCTCCGCGTGAGTACCCCCTCCCCACCCTACCGTGTCCCTCCCTGTCCCCCTGCCCGTTTACCATACCTGGGCTTAGCCAGTGCTGCCTGCAGGCTGGCTCGCGTGGGCAAGGTGGGGCCTATGATTGGGCAGTACGTGGACTCTCAGTGGAGCCTGGCGAGCTTCACTGTGCCTGCTGAGTCAGCTTGCATCTGCGCCTTCGGTCGCAATACTTCCAAGAACGTCAACTCTGTCATTGGTGAGTGGGAACAGCCCCTTGGTTGGGGGTACTGCATGGGGCAGAGGCCTGCAGGTTGGACCTGAAAGAATTTTAGGGCCACGTGAGGCTCAGCTTCATCTTCAGTAAGGGGGACAGCACTGGGCAAAGGCCTGGAGGCAGACCCTAGGTCCTGAGATGCCTGAGAGGATTGGAACCTGTGTCTGTGGCAGCCTCTGACCTTTTACCACTCCCCCTCCCCCAGCCATCTGCGTAGATGGGACCTTCCACAAATATGTCTTCACTCCTGATGGAAACTGCAACAGAGAGGCTTTCGACGTGTACCTTGACATCTGTGATGATGATGACTTTTAAGGACCCTGGGGGCTGTGCTAGGGACCTGCAGTGGCAGATTGCAGAGCTGAGCCTTGGCAGTGGGGCGTGCTTGGAAGCCACCAGTCAGCAAGCATTAATGGGGCCGGTGCCCACTTTCCACTCAGCAGAGCTATGTCTAAATAAAGAGCTCACTTCCCCCCAGCACTTCTTGATGACTGTGTGCCCCAAGGGCTAGGCCAGAGACCCAGGAAGGCAGCGACCCCTTGGGATCCCTAACTTGGAGGAAATTGCCAGGGACCCAGAGGGAGTGCCCTAATCCAACCTGGGGATTTTTTAAAAGCTTCCTAGGAAGAGATGATTTCCAATGTGATGAATACGAATAAAAGGCCCTTAATGGCATTTACGGCTTGACCTCAGGAGCGGGGCATGGAGTTTCCTGGAGAAATGTGACCCTTTTGGACGCTGACAGGACGGAGGTGGAATCCAACTCGGATCCTTGTGACAGTCCCTCCTTTCTTATCTGTCTGGCTACTTTGTGCTTGAGCCGCTGGCACCGCCCGGAGCAGCCCCTGCGGCGCCCTGCGCGGGGGTGGATAGCAGTTTTAACGGTTGGGAGCTTCTAGCTCCGTGACCAAGGCTTGATTTCCCGGCAGCCTTTGCTGCTTTTCTGAGCGGCGTGTTGGTTGCTTTTCCGGTCACGTGCATCGCCGCCCCTGCGCAATCCACCTAGGAGATTAGGAAAATAGCTGCCCAGCCCAGACTCCATTTCCCGGTGTGCCCCGCGGTGGCGAGGGGCGTAACGGTTGTTGTAGTCCGGCCCCCTCCTGGCTGGTCCAGCCACATTAACCGGCAGGATGTCGGAGGTACGGCTGCCACCGCTACGCGCCCTGGACGACTTTGTTCTGGGGTCGGCGCGTCTGGCGGCTCCGGATCCATGCGACCCGCAGCGATGGTGCCACCGCGTCATCAACAACCTCCTCTACTACCAAACCAACTACCTTCTCTGCTTCGGCATCGGCCTCGCTCTTGCCGGGTGAGGGAGGGAGGCGCCGGTTGGCCGGGGACGTCTGCAGAGCGTGGGGGGGTAGACCCACAGGTCTTTGAGGACCAGGACAGGGAACCCGAGTGGGGATGCAAGGCCGGGAAGGGCGAAGTCAGTAGAGATGGACGGCCTGAGGGGCTTGGAAGGGAGACCTTGAAGGAGGTGGAGCCTGGTTATGAGGAGGGCCTCAGGGAGATGGAGCCTGGCTGATGAGGAGGGCCTGCGGGGGATGGGGGTCTAGAGGGAAGATCTGGGGAAGATGGAGACAAGTGTGGGACTGAAGGGGAAAGTGGGCTGGAAGGTGAACCGGAAAAAAAGGAGGGCCCGAAAGGGGGACTGAGAGTACTCGAGGGGCGTGGTGGGGGGGTAATGTGAATGATGGGGCCAGATTGAGGCCGACCCTGGAGTACTTAGGGCAGAGACCGGGAAATAGACGGTAAAGTTGGAGGGTTTGGAAGATGTATTTATTGGGGATCCGGTCTTGGAGGGGAGCCTGGCTATGATTGGAAGGCGCCAGGGGCAGGTACCTGTTGGGGAACTTGGGCCCAGGAGGACGATCCATGGTTGGAAAGCGTGAGACCAGAGAGGGATGGAGAATCTGGAGGAGGGACTTGAGCAGTGCTAGAAGTTCAGAGTGGGGCTGACAACCTGGAAGAGGTTCTAGCAATGATGGAGGGAGGAATCTATAGGGAAATGGTAGCCTGGAGAGGGCATTGGGAGGGGAGGAAGCCTGGAGGGGGCTCCTATAAGGACCCTAGGCCTGGGGAGAGGGTAATGTGTGGAGACAGAAGGCCTGGAAGAGGGATTTGCAGGGGCTGGGGTTAAAGGGGGAGCTTGCGGGCAGGCTGATGAGGGGCCCTGTGGGGGTAGAGTCGGAAGGAAAGTCCAGAGAAGTGTTGGGAGCTCGGGGGTGTGGGGAGTCTTCTCTAGCTGGATGGGAGGGCCTGAAGCGGGGACTTGAGGAAGACAGGGCAGTGGAATTGACAGGGAGGAAAGGAGGGGTCTCCGGGGGTGAGTCGGGACCCCTGGCAGATGGGCCTGCTGGAGACAGGGCTGGTGGGAGGATGTGCCGAGCTGGAGTGTCCGGAGACGGGAGACCCTGGCTCTTGGGGCCCAGGGTGGGTGGTGGTCCCGGAGGCCGTCTCTCCGCCCGGCCGGCTAGCTTAGTTCCCTTGTACCCGCAGGTACGTGCGTCCGCTGCACACGCTTCTGAGCGCGCTGGTAGTGGCGGTGGCCCTCGGCGTACTGGTGTGGGCAGCTGAGACCCGCGCAGCTGTGCGCCGCTGCCGCCGCAGCCACCCTGCTGCCTGCCTGGCCGCAGTGCTTGCCGTCGGCCTCCTGGTTCTCTGGGTCGTGGGCGGCGCTTGCACCTTCCTGCTCAGCATCGCCGGGCCGGTGCTTCGTGAGTCTCCACTACCCCGAGATAGCCAGGAAAGCGGCCAGAACATGCTTAAGGCACCAGGCCAGCCCTGCCCCGGTCCCCGGGTTGAGAGGGGGCTGGGAAACCCGAGGGCCTGACCACGCCCCCGCTAAAAGCGCCTTCCCGGACTTCGTTCCCCCTTCTGGGAACACCCCTTTTATTATCGCCTTTCCCATCTCACTCCTGGTGTTAAGTGCCTTCCACTGGCCACGTCCCCGTTACCGGGCGCCTTCCCCGGCCATGCCCACGTTGCCAAGCCAATTACTCGGCCACGCTTTCAGTATCTGAGGCGTCCTGGCCGCTCACCACTCGATTGGCCTGCCTGCGCGCCAATTCCCTTCGGTGGGCCCCGGTTGGCTGCAGGCTGAGGTCTGTTCCACTGACCACCCCTCTCGGTGCCGCCCACAGTGATCCTGGTGCACGCCTCGTTGCGCCTGCGCAACCTTAAGAACAAGATTGACAACAAGATCGAGAGCATTGGTCTCAAGCGGACGCCAATGGGCCTGCTACTGGAGGCGCTGGGACAAGAGCAGGAGGCTGGATCCTAGGCCCCTGGGATCTGTACTCAGGACCTGGAGAATACCACCCCACCCCCAGCCCATAATTGGGACCCAGAGCCCTTTCCCAGCACTTAAAACAGGAGCCTAGAGCCCCCTGCCCAAACAAAACAGGACATCTATGACCACCCTACCCACACGCCAGCCCCAAACTAAGATATCCCTCACACCCAGCCTCCATAACCTAGGGACAAGAGTCTTCCCCAGCCCTGAACCTAGAACCAAGAGCCACCTACATCCAGCCCCAGCACCGGGGCTTCAGGCCAGAGCATCCATGGCCAATTTCAAATTGTGAACCCAGAGACACTCCCATCCACCCTTCTCCATGCTCAGTCCCAAACTGGGGCCTGAGGCAAAGCACTCTCAAATCTTGAATCCTGGACCAAAGCTTTTCCAGACCCCACCCTACCTTCCAACCCAGGTCAAGACATTGCCAAATCTTGAACTCAAAACCCAAGTGTTCCATGCCCCTGTGTGGATGGAGTTGGGTATCCTGACTGTTGGACCCCTGGTCCCAGGTGATCCCGACCCTCACCAGTCCCACTTGCCTCCCTCCAGCTCTGCTTAGGGATTTTGCCCCTCACCCCAATGTTCCACATCATCGACGACCAAGGGGTGAGGTGGGGACAGGCCTCAGCAGGGAATGGGGCATATATGTTAGTGTTGCTGCAACAATAAAGCCTGTTGCATCTCTCATGCCAATTTGAGCCTCCTGGGTAAAGTTCTTATACATTTCAAAGGACAGAAGTGGCCTTCTACTTTTCAATTCTGCTAGACTCTTCCTGAATATGCAGGCTGAAGAGGTGATCTCTGAGGCCCTTCCTTGAAACTTACCTCTGGATCAGCATTAAAGTACAGGGAAGGACAGGTGTGGTGGCTCATGCCTATAATTCCAACACTTTGGGAGGCTGAGACTNGCCCTTAATGGCATTTACGGCTTGACCTCAGGAGCGGGGCATGGAGTTTCCTGGAGAAATGTGACCCTTTTGGACGCTGACAGGACGGAGGTGGAATCCAACTCGGATCCTTGTGACAGTCCCTCCTTTCTTATCTGTCTGGCTACTTTGTGCTTGAGCCGCTGGCACCGCCCGGAGCAGCCCCTGCGGCGCCCTGCGCGGGGTGGATAGCAGTTTTAACGGTTGGGAGCTTCTAGCTCCGTGACCAAGGCTTGATTTCCCGGCAGCCTTTGCTGCTTTTCTGAGCGGCGTGTTGGTTGCTTTTCCGGTCACGTGCATCGCCGCCCCTGCGCAATCCACCTAGGAGATTAGGAAAATAGCTGCCCAGCCCAGACTCCATTTCCCGGTGTGCCCCGCGGTGGCGAGGGGCGTAACGGTTGTTGTAGTCCGGCCCCTCCTGGCTGGTCCAGCCACATTAACCGGCAGGATGTCGGAGGTACGGCTGCCACCGCTACGCGCCCTGGACGACTTTGTTCTGGGGTCGGCGCGTCTGGCGGCTCCGGATCCATGCGACCCGCAGCGATGGTGCCACCGCGTCATCAACAACCTCCTCTACTACCAAACCAACTACCTTCTCTGCTTCGGCATCGGCCTCGCTCTTGCCGGGTGAGGGAGGGAGGCGCCGGTTGGCCGGGGACGTCTGCAGAGCGTGGGGGGGTAGACCCACAGGTCTTTGAGGACCAGGACAGGGAACCCGAGTGGGGATGCAAGGCCGGGAAGGGCGAAGTCAGTAGAGATGGACGGCCTGAGGGGCTTGGAAGGGAGACCTTGAAGGAGGTGGAGCCTGGTTATGAGGAGGGCCTCAGGGAGATGGAGCCTGGCTGATGAGGAGGGCCTGCGGGGATGGGGTCTAGAGGGAAGATCTGGGGAAGATGGAGACAAGTGTGGGACTGAAGGGGAAAGTGGGCTGGAAGGTGAACCGGAAAAAAAGGAGGGCCCGAAAGGGGACTGAGAGTACTCGAGGGGCGTGGTGGGGGGGTAATGTGAATGATGGGGCCAGATTGAGGCCGACCCTGGAGTACTTAGGGCAGAGACCGGGAAATAGACGGTAAAGTTGGAGGGTTTGGAAGATGTATTTATTGGGGATCCGGTCTTGGAGGGGAGCCTGGCTATGATTGGAAGGCGCCAGGGGCAGGTACCTGTTGGGGAACTTGGGCCCAGGAGGACGATCCATGGTTGGAAAGCGTGAGACCAGAGAGGGATGGAGAATCTGGAGGAGGGACTTGAGCAGTGCTAGAAGTTCAGAGTGGGGCTGACAACCTGGAAGAGGTTCTAGCAATGATGGAGGGAGGAATCTATAGGGAAATGGTAGCCTGGAGAGGGCATTGGGAGGGGAGGAAGCCTGGAGGGGCTCCTATAAGGACCCTAGGCCTGGGGAGAGGGTAATGTGTGGAGACAGAAGGCCTGGAAGAGGGATTTGCAGGGGCTGGGGTTAAAGGGGAGCTTGCGGGCAGGCTGATGAGGGGCCCTGTGGGGTAGAGTCGGAAGGAAAGTCCAGAGAAGTGTTGGGAGCTCGGGGTGTGGGGAGTCTTCTCTAGCTGGATGGGAGGGCCTGAAGCGGGGACTTGAGGAAGACAGGGCAGTGGAATTGACAGGGAGGAAAGGAGGGGTCTCCGGGGTGAGTCGGGACCCCTGGCAGATGGGCCTGCTGGAGACAGGGCTGGTGGGAGGATGTGCCGAGCTGGAGTGTCCGGAGACGGGAGACCCTGGCTCTTGGGGCCCAGGGTGGGTGGTGGTCCCGGAGGCCGTCTCTCCGCCCGGCCGGCTAGCTTAGTTCCCTTGTACCCGCAGGTACGTGCGTCCGCTGCACACGCTTCTGAGCGCGCTGGTAGTGGCGGTGGCCCTCGGCGTACTGGTGTGGGCAGCTGAGACCCGCGCAGCTGTGCGCCGCTGCCGCCGCAGCCACCCTGCTGCCTGCCTGGCCGCAGTGCTTGCCGTCGGCCTCCTGGTTCTCTGGGTCGTGGGCGGCGCTTGCACCTTCCTGCTCAGCATCGCCGGGCCGGTGCTTCGTGAGTCTCCACTACCCCGAGATAGCCAGGAAAGCGGCCAGAACATGCTTAAGGCACCAGGCCAGCCCTGCCCCGGTCCCCGGGTTGAGAGGGGCTGGGAAACCCGAGGGCCTGACCACGCCCCGCTAAAAGCGCCTTCCCGGACTTCGTTCCCCTTCTGGGAACACCCCTTTTATTATCGCCTTTCCCATCTCACTCCTGGTGTTAAGTGCCTTCCACTGGCCACGTCCCCGTTACCGGGCGCCTTCCCCGGCCATGCCCACGTTGCCAAGCCAATTACTCGGCCACGCTTTCAGTATCTGAGGCGTCCTGGCCGCTCACCACTCGATTGGCCTGCCTGCGCGCCAATTCCCTTCGGTGGGCCCCGGTTGGCTGCAGGCTGAGGTCTGTTCCACTGACCACCCCTCTCGGTGCCGCCCACAGTGATCCTGGTGCACGCCTCGTTGCGCCTGCGCAACCTTAAGAACAAGATTGACAACAAGATCGAGAGCATTGGTCTCAAGCGGACGCCAATGGGCCTGCTACTGGAGGCGCTGGGACAAGAGCAGGAGGCTGGATCCTAGGCCCCTGGGATCTGTACTCAGGACCTGGAGAATACCACCCCACCCCAGCCCATAATTGGGACCCAGAGCCCTTTCCCAGCACTTAAAACAGGAGCCTAGAGCCCCTGCCCAAACAAAACAGGACATCTATGACCACCCTACCCACACGCCAGCCCCAAACTAAGATATCCCTCACACCCAGCCTCCATAACCTAGGGACAAGAGTCTTCCCCAGCCCTGAACCTAGAACCAAGAGCCACCTACATCCAGCCCCAGCACCGGGGCTTCAGGCCAGAGCATCCATGGCCAATTTCAAATTGTGAACCCAGAGACACTCCCATCCACCCTTCTCCATGCTCAGTCCCAAACTGGGGCCTGAGGCAAAGCACTCTCAAATCTTGAATCCTGGACCAAAGCTTTTCCAGACCCCACCCTACCTTCCAACCCAGGTCAAGACATTGCCAAATCTTGAACTCAAAACCCAAGTGTTCCATGCCCCTGTGTGGATGGAGTTGGGTATCCTGACTGTTGGACCCCTGGTCCCAGGTGATCCCGACCCTCACCAGTCCCACTTGCCTCCCTCCAGCTCTGCTTAGGGATTTTGCCCCTCACCCCAATGTTCCACATCATCGACGACCAAGGGGTGAGGTGGGGACAGGCCTCAGCAGGGAATGGGGCATATATGTTAGTGTTGCTGCAACAATAAAGCCTGTTGCATCTCTCATGCCAATTTGAGCCTCCTGGGTAAAGTTCTTATACATTTCAAAGGACAGAAGTGGCCTTCTACTTTTCAATTCTGCTAGACTCTTCCTGAATATGCAGGCTGAAGAGGTGATCTCTGAGGCCCTTCCTTGAAACTTACCTCTGGATCAGCATTAAAGTACAGGGAAGGACAGGTGTGGTGGCTCATGCCTATAATTCCAACACTTTGGGAGGCTGAGACTAGAGGATAACTTGAGGCTAGGAGTTTGAGACCAGCCTGGGCAATATAGCAAGACTCTATCTCTACAAAAAAATTAAAATTTAGCTGGGCATGGTGGTGTGCTTTTGTAGTCCCAGCTACTTGGGAGGCTGTGGCAGGAGGATGGCTGGAGCCTAAGAGGTAGAGGCTGCAGTGAGCTGATTGTGCCACTGCACTCCAACCTGGGCAACAGTGAGAACCTGTCTCAAAAAGCTGGGCGTGGTAGCACTTTGGGAGGCTGAGGCAGGAAGACTGCTCAAGCCTAGGAGTCCGAGACTAACCCGGGCAACATAATGAGACCCCATCTCTACAATTTTTTTTTTTTTTTTGAGACAGAGTCTTGCTCTGTCACCCTGGCTGGAGTGCAGTGGCGTGATCTTGGCTCACTGCAATCTCTGCCTCCTGGGTTCAAGTGATTCTCCTGCCTCAACCTCCCAAGTAGCTGGGATTATGGGCATGTGCTACCACGCCTGGCTAATTTTTTGTATTTTTAGTAGAGAC
>NW_016809054.1:26381-41520 GCF_001698545.2 Rhinopithecus bieti
TCAATCTCCTGACCTCGTGATCTGCCCGCCTTGGCCTCCCAAAGTGCTAGGATTACAGGCGTGAGCCACCGCGCCCAGCCTACTTTTTTTTTTTAATTAGTGGGTATGGTGTGGTACACAACTGCAGTTTCAGCTATTCAGGCAGCTGAGGTGGGAAGATTGAGTCCGGGAGGTCAAGGCTGCAGCGAGCTGTTATTGCGCCACTACATTTCAGCCTGGGCAACACAGTGAGACATTGTCTCAAAAAAAAAAAAAAAAATTAAAAACAATGCATAGGGAGGTTAAGGACAGAGTCTTTGTTATCATCATTTATATTACCAAGAGTTATTGTTTGAGGTTGGCTAGAAATCTGAGTGCAGACAGGCAAAGAAGTTGCCCCACATCACAAAGCAAGTAAAGTCAAAACAGATGACACTATCACAGGCTATTCCCAAGGTATGTTTTTTTCCTGTAAAAATATATTATCTGGTCCTAACTAGAGGTGTGGGCTCTCAAGGTGAGGCAGACAGAGCAGCAGCAACACATGGGTTCAGTTTACACATTTATTATACAAATCCCCTTCCAGTGTGGGTAATGTCTTGGGCCCAGATCCATTGGTATAAAAGAAAAGTTTAACACCAGGAAAAGGGGTAGGGGAACCCCAGCTCCGAAAGTCACAGACAGGTATCATAGAAAACACAATTTGTGTGGGTTTGCTTTAAAAGTGGTGGATGGGGGCTGGGTGCAGTGGTTCACGGCTGTAATCCCAGTGCTTTGGGAGGCCAAGGTGGGCAGATCATGAGGTCAAGAGTTCAAGACCAACCGGGCCAATATGGTGAAACCTTGTCTCTACTAAGAATACAAAACTTAGCTGGGTGTGGTGGCGTGTGCCTGTAATCCCAGCTACTCAGGAGGGTGAGGCAGGAGAACCTAGGAGGCGGAGGTTGCAGCGAGCTGAGATTGTGCCACTGCATTCCAGCCTGGCGACAGAGCAAGACTCCGTCTCAAGGAAAAGAAAAAAAAAGGGGGGGTGTGGATGGAAGGAAAGCCAAGGAAGGTGTGAGTGGTGAGCGGCCCGCGGCCTGTAGCCAGACCTCACCTGAGGATTTTACTGGCATCTACCAGTGCCAGGTCTGGTAGATGCCAGGTTCAACCCCCACAGGATCCCAGGACACGGCACACCTGATGGCTCTGCCCTTTGCCCCTCCTGTGGGGCCTCCTGACTGGGGGTGGTTAGGGCAGAGGCCGTGGGCACAGACGGGGTTGGTCTCCTTCAGGCATCCCACCCAGACTGCAGTCCTTCCAAGTGTGGGCAGAGAGCCCACTGCCCCAACTGCCCTGGCAATGCGTGGCAGGGATTTCTGTTCACACTGGAGTCTCCTGGCTGCCCTAAATGGCCCTGAGACCCGATATGGTCCATTTTATGGAGGGGGTTACTGAATGGAACCCGGTTGGGCATGGCAACAGGAATGAACCCAACCAGATGAGATCACAGTTTCCCTTTTATAAAACGCCTAGTGTTGGAGGAAGACAGTGAATACCTAAGTCACAACTGTAAACATAAATGGATGAAGGAGCTTGGGGTCCCCATGACATTATCCTCTCTCTTTTAAGCTGGCTGAGGGCCCCCAGTCCCCAGCACAGTGTGAGAGAAGAAGCAGGGTGTCAGACACCTTCCTGGGCCTACGGGGAGCCAGGGGCCTTGGAAGATTAGGTTGGCGCACTGCGCTCAGGACTGAGAGCAACCACACCCCAGGGCCCAGCGAGGTCAGCTATGTGCTCCCCAGATTGGAATCGTGCCCAAGCCAACAAGGGACATATCAGAAGGGGTCAGACCAGTGTCCCCGGGGTCTGGGTGTCAGAACTGGAGGACTGCTCCCCCTCTAGCGTCAGGTCACTTAAACGAGCGCTCAGCTCCGGGGGATACAGGAAGTCCGCGTAGTATCTTTAGAAGGGGTAGCAGGAATCCGGAGGACAGGGCGGGGAAGACAAGAAGAGGAAAAGACAGACAAGACACATAAAAAGAAAGGAAAAGAGGCTCGTTAAAGAGGTGGAGGCAGGCACAGGACAGCACTTTCAGGCTCCACGGCATGGAGAAACAAGGAAGAAAATGGCGAGGGGCATGAGATGTCCCTTCCTCCCAGCACCCTGGCTTCAAGGCTCATCTTCAGCCTATAACTTGATAAAGAATTGCTGCTACCAGTGCCCAAGATCCCCTCCACCAGGACCCCATGGACTAATGCAGGTCATGTGCAGTAGTGACCCTGTGCCATCACGGCAGCTAGTTTCCTCATGGTCCAATTCATTAGCTATCATGACTAGCCACTCCCTGGCCTGGATATCTTCGCCATCTGCCTTAAGAGACCCCTACCCATCAGTAAAAGCACCCCCCATACCTGCCAGAGACAGGGGGCGCCGTGAAACTCCTCGAGTGTGGGAGTGGCGCCTGGCTGGGGGCCCCGTACAGCGCCTGGCCCACCTCATAGCAGCGGGCATGGAGGAAGGGTGGGTGTGGCAGGCCCACGGAGGGGAGCACAGGCCGGCGCTGGGGCCCCGCGGCCAGTCCCGAGTTCCGGATGTACCAGTCCCGCAGCCCCTCCAGAGCCAGGTTCTTGTGGCCACTGCGTTCACCAGCCGAGGGGATACGGGTGGGTGGGGGCATCCACAGCAGAGGGTTTGGATGCACCTCAGGGCCCTCGGCAACCTCTGGGGGCAGGCCACAGGGCTTGGTGCGGGTGGCACGGGTGTGGGGGTCCTTGGTGCGGAGGAGGGGGCTGTTGCTGTCAGCTGCATACACAGGTGGTGGGCCGGGGAGCATGGTGAGGAGCCCATCCCGGCGGGAGAGGGGTCCTGGGACCTCAGCTGCAGGCAGCAGCTCCCCCCAGCCTGCTCCACCACCACTGCGGGGCAGACCTCGGTCCAAGGAATAGTCCAAGAGGAAGTCCCCACACACCGGAGGGAGCCGGGGGGCACCTCGGGAGGCAGGGGCAGCTGAGCTAGGCCGGGCGGCCCGGGGAGGGTCTGGGGGGCCTGCTGTGCGGGAGGAGAAGGCAGAGGTTGGTTGGGGGCGCTCATACAGCACCTCACTGCTCTTGCAGACTGGGGGGCCAGAGGCAGAGGGAGCCAGAGGGGTGGGTGGGGAGCCAGCTCCCCCACCAGCAGCTCGGTCCACCAGCAGGGCCTCAGAGCTGTTGCTGCGGCGGGTGCGAGCTACGAAGAGGGAGGCGCGATCGGAGGCAGGGTCCACCCGGGGGAAGCCCATCTGGGAGTCCTGGCTGCCGGACCACTGACGAGAATGAAGGCCTTCAGGTCTGAGGTGAGAGGCGAGGGTCATGGGAATAGGGTCAGAAAAATCAGGCAGAAGGCGTGCAGTGCCCTCCCTACCCTATCCCTTTCTGAGCCTTCACTTTCACATCTCCAAATGGGCCCAGGGTTGGAAACTGTGTGTATAAAGGTGGCAGGTAGTGACATGTAAAGGGCAGCTGAAGTTCTGTCCTAGGCTAGGGGGTCGGGGGTAGAAATGCGTGGGGGAGGCCTGGCACTGTTAGCTCCAAGGGAGGTGTAAATCTGTGTAGGGACTCAGAGGAAAGGCTAGCAGAGTAGGTGCCGGGCAGGGGGCTCTTCCTAATCCAGCTGACCCCTCCCCATGCTAAGGCCCTTCTCACGGCTCCCATGGCCTCCAGGATTGAGTCCTAGGCCTTAGGGCCCACACGTAAAACGCTGCCTGAATTCTCTATCCGACCATATGTATGAACCACCCAAAGCTACCATCCCAACAGCCACCATTCACAGAATGCAAGCCCCACAAGGACGGGGACTTGGTTTTGTTCAGAGCCTGGGGAAAGTAGGCACTCTATTTAAGAAGCAGAAGACGACAATGGTTAAAAGCATGGACTCTAGAGTAAAACTTGCCTGGGCTCAAACTCCAGGACTTCAGTTTACTAACAAGTTACTTAACCCTTCTGTGCCTCATTTGTCTCATCTATAAAATGGGAATAACAATAGCACCCACCTCATAGGGATCTCATTATGATTGAATGAGTTGGTGCCACTAATTCCTAGCAGGTGGCAGGCACTCAGTATATGTTAACCAGAACTTATTATGTCCATGTTTTTCAAAGGCAGATACTATTATTTCCATTTCACAAATGAGGAGACTGATTCAGAAAAGGAGAATGGCTTGTCCAAAATGCACAGAAAAGCCCATACTCAAAACTTTGATGCTTCTGCCCCAAATCCCTACCCATTATCCACCGAGATGCCTGCTCACTTTTAACTCCCAGCCTTCCATGTCCCACACCTTTTGTTTTTTTGTTTTGAGACGGAGTTTTGCTCTTGTCGCCCAGGCTGGAGTGCAATGGCACAATCTTGATCTCAGCTCACTGCAACCTCTGCCTCCCAGTTCAAGCGATTCTCCTGCCTCAGCCTCCCAAGTAGCTGAGATTACAGGTATGCCCCACCATACCCAGCTAATTTTTATATTTTTAGTAGAGATGGGGTTTCACCATGTTGGTCAGGCTGGTCTTGAACCCCTGACCTCAAGTAACCCGCCCACCTCAGCCTCCCAAAGTGCTGGGATTACAAGCGTGAGCCACCGCGCCCAGCGATCCCACACCTTTTGATAATGCCGTCCTCAAGCTTCCAGTGAGAACTAATGGTTCCCTCCCCTCTGATCCTCCAGGCCACCCTGATTCCCCTTACTTGCAGAGCTGAGGGCCAGCGCCCCGGGTGAGGACTGGGGTGGCAGGCACACTTCGCCCCTCAAAACTGGAGGCACTCCTGGGCAGCGAGCGTGTGGGGCTAGACAGAGACAGGCAGGCCTAGGTTAGAGACTGTACCCACCAGCAGACCCTCTGCCAGCCCAAGCTTGCTATCCCATTCCCAGCTCCCGCGGAGGGGAGGAGGGGCTCATTCTCACCTGGTGGGGCTGGCCACAGAGTTCCGTCGGCTCTTCAGATCCCCGTAAAGATCTGATGGGGGTGGTTTCCATGGGGTTCGCCGCTCAGGGCTCCCCCCGGATACTGCCCGCAGCTGGTCCCAAGCCTTGGGTGGTGAGGGGCGCTCGGCCAGAGAGAAGCAGCCATGGGGGTCCTCTGAATGGAAGAGAGCAAGTGGGATAGAATTCAATGAGGGGGGCCCAGAGTGGGCAGGACAGGCTGGTGGGCAAGGCCATGGGGAGGGGCAAAGTGCTGGGACAGGTTAAGCAGGCTGAGGAGCAGCTAAGGCTGACCAGTAGGTTCTGGGGCTGTGGGGCTGGGGGCTGGGGTGGGGTGAGGCTAAGAAGATGGGGGACCCACAGGAAGATGGAGCATGGCTAAGGAGAAGCTGAAGCAGCACAGGAGGGGCTGGGCATCAAAGGATGGGCTGATCATGCAGGATGTGGTCGGATGAATAAAGGGGATGGGCTGAGGGGACATAGGAGTCGGGGACAGGTTTGGGGGATAGGAGTCCTCACCGTTGTCATGGCTGGCCCCAGACTCTGAGAGGGAGCTGCTCTCTGAGTGCAGAACTACGTCCTCTATAGGTGAGAGGGGGAGAAGTGGGCCTCTCACTCCCAGGCCTGGGTGCCGCCCCCTTACACCACTGGGTGGGCACCTCTACTTGGGCTACCTTCTGGCCAGTTTCTGCCTCATCCTGTTCCCTTCCCAAGAATCTGCTTTTACCAGAGCCCAAGACCACCCCAGCTTGGTTCCTGACTGTCCCGGCAGATATTCATCAGTCCCCCACAGTTTGTCCTTTCCGGTAAGCCAGTTTGTCACAACTCTTCTCACGGTTGGGCCACTTGAGTTGTGCCTACCTCCCGGTTTTCACTGGCCACTCGGCCATCCCAGCCCTACCACGTTCATTTGCCAGTGTCCACTCTCCCACCCTCACCAGGGGATGCTCACCTTGGCTGAGCTGAGTGAGGCGCATGCCCAGGCAGACTCCCTGGGCGGTGATCACTGACCCCGTGGACAGTGGCAGTGGCTGGGGCAGCGGGAGCACTGGGAGGCCAAGGCGGGCCCGGACATCCCCGAGCTGCTCCTCTAGCTCGTGCAGCCTCCTCAGTGCGTCTGCCTGGACCTGGCGACGGCGCCGGCGCTGCTCGGTGCTCAGATCAGGGGCCAGGGCCAGGCGACAGGCGGCTGCCGCGATCTGCTGCTGCACTGACACCTCACGCTCCAGGGCCTCAAGAGCCAGCTCCTGTCGGGCCCATCCAAATGTTGGAAATGGCCAGGAACAGGGACCTGGTGGGGCCAAACCCACTAGAGGCTGGCCTGTACTTCCTGCAGCCTATTCAGGCCTATTCACCTCGGGGAGGGGGCGGGTCAGGGCCTCTCGGTGAAGGGCTGGGTCGATTTATCTTCCTGAGGGTGGGAGGCCTGTCCTGACAGTTAGGGATCAGCATCCTCCCTCATCGCAGGAACCTACCTCCAGAAGCCCTTTTCCTTCTCATCTTAGCCTTTCCCTCACCTGGCCACAAGCCCCTCCCCACACCTTCCTCCTGGCTACTCCTCTGTACCTGTCCCCTCTCCCCACCCTCTTGCTCTCCACACCCATCTGCTCACCTCAGCAGGGCACAAGGAGTGGTGTGCTTGGTTGGGGTGCGGTGGAGGGTAGGCACGGGCTGTGGGGGGCCGCCGGCGGACCAACTGGGGCCGTTCACCAGGCTCTAGTGGGCACTCAGGGGGCAGCTGGCCAGTCAGCTCCTGGTGGGAGGCAGGGGTCAGAGACTACCAAGGGTTAGTTGGAAGGATGGGGTGAAGCATTAATGATCCCAGAAGCTACAGAAGTCCTACCAGGAGCCTGGTCCGGCTCAGCACCCACGCATGACACTCCCCTTCCTCCTCCCAGTATCTCCACCAGGCAGGTGTGCCCAAACTTCAGTGGCCCAAACCCCTGGGGTGGTGGGCATGGGAGGCAGGGAAACCTGCTTTGGAATCCAGAATTGTTTCGTTTTTATAAAGGGGACACCATTGAGATCCTAAGTATTACATAACTCCCTTCAGGGGCTGTGGCTGCATGGTCTGAGCTATAGTATTATTTCTGGCACACTGTGGGCATTATAGTAAGAGGGGTAAACTGAAACTACAGATCGCCCTGTGCCAGTTCAGGTCAGATTGTGCTGCCAAATTTTGGACAGAACCTGTTTTCTGAAGTTTGTTGGATTTGAAATAGTCAACAGTGGGCCTGTATTACCATATTTCTTTTTTCTTTTTTTTTTTTGAGGTGGAGTTCCACTCTTGTTGCCCAGGCTGGCTGAAGTGCAATGGTGCAATCTCGGCTCATCACAACCTCCACCTCCCGGGTTTAAGCAATTGTCCTGCCTCAGTGCCTCCCAAGTAGCTGGGATCACAGGCGTGAGCCACCACGCCCAGCTAATTTTGTTTGTTTGTTTGTTTGTTTGTTTGTTTTTTGAGACAGTCTTGCTCTGTCGCCCAGGCTGGAGTGGAGTGCAGTGGTGTGATCCCAGCTCACTGCAAGCTCCACCTCCCGGGTTCAAGCCATTCTCCTGCCTTAGCCCCCCAAGTAGTAGCTTGGGACTACAGGTGGGGGCCCACTACCACACCGGCTAATTTTTTGCATTTTTAGTAGGAGACGGGGGTTTCACCGTGGCTTAGCCAGGGATAGTCTTCAATCTCCTGACTTCGTGATCTGGGGGCCCGCCTCGGCTCCCAAAGTGCTGCCGGATTACAGGCCGTGAGGCACTGTGGCCCAGACTAATTTTGCATTTTTAGTAGAGACAGGGTTTTCTCCATATTGGGTCAGGCTAGGTCTCGAACTCCCAACCTCAGGTGATCCACCTGCCTCAGCCTCCCAAGGCTGCCTGCGCGATTAAGGGTGTGAGCCACAGCACCCAGCCCTCATATTTCCTTCATTCTAACATATCTAAGGCTGAGCTTTGAGGAGAAAGTGGGCGTGACAGGGAATCTACAGCCAAGACAAGGTGATTGAGGAATTGCCCACCCAAGTCTGTCTACCTTAGGGCCCGCTTCCCACCTCCTCCCAACCTCCCCGCCTGATAACCCTAGGGCCAGGCCCCTCACCGCCTCCTGGGAGACTGCACTTTGCGGGAGCTCCTGAAGTTCAGGCTCAGGGCCTCCTGCAGGCCGTCCGCTGCCGGTCAAGCAGCCCCCGGGCCAGACGCTTCTGACTTCACCTGGGGGGCAGCCTCTCCAAACAGGGGCAGCTGGACACAGAGGGAGCAAAGATCATGGACAGCCAGGGGCATTCTGGAGCAGCTGTGGAGGCAAGGGACCTGACTCTTCCCGAGCAAGCAGGTGGTGATTTAGAGCAGGAGGGCAGCAGGAGGGAAGGGAGCCACAGGACCTGGGCATTGAATGGTAGGAGAGCTGATCAGCTGGACCTTGACTTCCATCTTTGGTGCTGCACAGAGACCGAGGCCGTGGCTGCATGCTGGCAAAGTCTGGCAGTGACACACAGGAGCCATTAAGAAGCACGAATCCCATTGATACCCCCAACCACCAAGACACTTCCCAGCTTCCATGCCGCAGCGGGGAATAATAAGGGGTACCTGGCCCACGTGCCTGCTTGACCTTGCCCTTTTCAGAAATCCGTGTGGATGTCTGACCCACTTGGCCCTGGTACCTTGGCCCTGGTTCCCTCGCATTGAGTTGGGAGCACAGCAAGTGGGGGAGCTGGGCGGACTTACAACGCCTCCTCAGAGGCCCATGGGTCACAGCCACGAGTCTTGCCTGGGGAAGGAGAATTAATGGGCAGATTCAACCAACTATAACAACAATGACATGCAGTCAACACGCTGGGGTGCCTGCAATAGTTACCTATTGATGCACACTAAATCTTCAGAGCCACCCAGAACAGATTCGTATTCCCATTTTAGAGATGAGGATAGGCAGGCAACAGAGGTGAAATAAACTGGCCCACAGCCACAGGGGACATAACCCAGACCCACCCCCCTCTGTCCTATCACTCTCACTCATGAAACCGCTCTAACTCCACCAACTTCTTCCTAAGCTCCCTGGGTCCCTCAGGCCTCAGGTCTTTGCCCTCAGGCTTGTGGCTCTGCCTGAGTGCTTTCTTCAACCTCTCACCACCCCAGCCCTGCATCACACTTATCTTCTGGAGCTTTTTTTTTTTTTTTTTTTTTTTTTTTTTTGAGAGGAGTCTCGCTCTGTAGCCCAGGCTGGAGTGCAATGGCCAGATCTCAGCTCACTGCAATCTCCGCTCCCGGGTTTACACCGATTCCTCCTGCCTCAGTCCTCCCAAGTAGCTGGGTACTTACAGGCGCCCGCCACCTCGCCCGGCTTAGTTTTTTGTATTTTTAGTAAGAGGACGGGGGTTTCACCGTTTAGCCAGGGATGGTCTCGATCTCCTGACCTCGTGATCCGCCGCTCGGCTCCCAAAGTGCGGATTACAGGCTTGAGCACCGCGCCCGGGCTCTCATTCAGTATCACTTCCACAGTTATATCCTCTCACAAACAGTTGTCCAACAAGAGATTGTGCCTCCTGGAACATCGACGAGGACAAGAAACATTATCTGTCCCACTTTCATCAGCATCACCAGCACCCTGAACACGGCTGTACGCAGAAGTGCTCAATGAATGGGTGCCAGCTGAATGAATAAAAGACGGAGTAAACGAATGAGGAGGCAGTGGAGCCAGGGTTCAAGCCCAGATCTGTGGGTCTGTGCTTGTCCCAACTCCATTCTGTAGCTCTAGTGCAGCAAGGAGAATGTTCACTTGACCCAGGATCCCTCCAGCTCCTCTCCCCACGACAGCCTATCCTGAGCCTAGCATAGGGAAGTCCTCCTGCTGGGATTTGTGAGAAGCAAAGTCCACACCTGCAAATAACGAACCACCTGCCTCCTGCCTCCTTCTCTGCCCGATGGCTCAGCTGACCATGGAGCCTGCCTTGGCTGGCCACCCCTCCTCTGGAGTTTGCTCCCTCCCTTCCACATCATGCTCAGTCCCCAGCGGGGCAGCCAAGTAATATCACCTCCCACCACCTGGCCTAACCTAGGTGTCAGGTGACTGCGAGGGCTTTATGGGGCCACAGAGTTCCCGTTATCACCTACCTTGAAGTCGGTAGCTTGTCATGATGTTAGCCTGGTGTGAGGAAGACCCAGCCAACCAAGAGGCATGGGTTCAAGCCCCTTCCCCATCTGTATATTGTGGGGTGAGGCCAAGCTGCTTATAAAGTGTCATGTTTCTCTGCAGTCCTCCTACCTGCCCCATAGGGCATGTACCCCTCTCTTGAGGCAGTGGTGCCCTGCCTTCAACAGCAGGGGTGGGGATCAGTCCCTAAAGCCTTTTGACAAACCTAGGCCCCAGCAGAGGCATTCACATCCCCACTCATCTAAGGTCTGACATTTCCCAGCATGGCAGGGGTTCCTCGACATCCCAGTTCACTGGGGCTCCAACTTTCCAGCCCCCATTTAGGCCCAAGGAACTCTCACAGGGTTCCCTGGAATCTTCCTCCACCCCCACAGGAACCCAACTCTGTCCATGGCTCCCCTTGCCATCATTGGTCCCAATCCCATGCTGGGCTGCTTCAATTCTCTTTTTTTTTTTTGGGGGGGGGGGGGGGGGGGGACGGGGTCTGGCTCTGTTGCTTAGGCTGGAGTGCAGTGGCAAGATCTTGGCTCACTGCAGCCTCCACTTCCCAGGTTCAAGCAATTCTCCCACTTCAGCCTCCAGAGTAGCTGAGATTACAGGTGTACGCCACCATGACTGGCTAATTTTGTATTTTTAGTAGAAACAGGGTTTCACCATGTTGGCCAGGCTGGTCTCAAACTCCTGACCTCAGGTGATCCACCCACCTTAGCCTCCCAAAGTGCTGGGATTACAGGCATGAGGCACTGCACCCAGCCAATCCTTTCTTCTCTAGTTTCTCAGAGCATCCTAGAAGTCCAGACAGGGTCCACACAGGAACCCCAACTCCTCCCGGTCAGCCCGACCTCGGGGGGACATAGTTAGAGCATGAGTCATGGGGTCACTGGGCAGGCTAGACAGTCACCGCCCCACACCCCCACACCCAGTTCCTAAGCCTCTGCCTCCGCTCACCTGCCCTCTGCATACTTGCCTTGGGGCCTCGTCCCCACCCAGATGGTGAGAAAGGGATCCCAGCAAACCCCTCCCCAGCACACCCCCACACCAACCCCAGGTCTCCCCACACCAGTGACCCCATGGCCCCCATCCTATCCCAGGGATGAGCTGCAGCAGGAGAGCAGCAGAGGGCACCCCGCACACCCAGAGGCGGGCCCGGCAGGGTTTTCAGGTCTGCCATTCTGACACCACAGCTGAGAAAGAAATTCCTGGCTGTAATGACTGTTTACAACCAAGATACCTCACCTGGGTGGCACCCCAACACTTGGGGGGACATTTCCACATCCTGCCACTATTAGAGCAAATACAAACTCTCAATGTCTGGGCCATTCCCCTCCCCAGAGCCCCCGCTTCCTCCACTGTAGTGAACAAATCAGGCGTAGGCAGGCAGGTGCCTGAGTAATGGTTTCTTAGTAGCCCAGTCTGGTCTTTCTTGGAGAGCTGGGCCCTGGGTTGGGGGAGGACAGAGGCTACTCCTGGGGGAGGAAAGGAAGCAGAGATAGGGTGGAGAAGGGGGGACTCATACTTCTCTTTTCCCCGATCCCTCCTCATCCATTTCCGGCCGGGAATCAGCTCGGTGCCAGGAAAGGAAATTGGTGTTTTGGGCTTTGCCCCCGTCCTCAGGCCCTCCATTCTCACTGCCCCTACACACACACCCCCGCCCCCTGCCACCCTGCCCTGCATTGTTGGTGTGCCTCTTCCACAGACCTGGCTCTCTAGCGAAGGGAACTTCAGTACACACTGCCCCAGCTCCCCAGTGCCCTCATCCCCCTCGAACCCTGGGCCCACTGCTCCCAGGTGCTCACCAATGCCAGAGAGTGCCGTGGGGTAGCCTCAGATACCTCAAAAATAGTTGTCTCGACCAGGCCCTGGCTCCGGCTGGTAGTGGCAGTGAGCAGCAGTGGCAGATGCCTTAGCCACCTCCCACTAGGTAATGGCCCAGCCTACCTGGCCAGGAACTAGGCCAGCCCACACCTTTTAACCCTTGCCTGTCTGCCACCAGGACTAGGGTCACCCCTGGGGGCAGTTTCAGGGCCAGGTCCACTCACGGTGCCCAGCATGTCTAAGACAGCCTGGGCCAGGCAGGGTAGCTGGTGCCTGTAATCTCAGCACTTTGAGAGGATCGCCTGAAGCCAAGAGTTCAAGGCCAGACTATGCAACATGGTGAGACCCCTATCTCTACAAAAAAATTTTAAAAAACTGGCCAGGCATGGAGGCATGTGCCTCCTCACCCCATACACTTAGCAGAAAACTGGGAAGAAGGGCTGAGAGTGGTGGGAGTAGCAGCTGCCTCTCCTACTGCTCAAATTCCCAGAGGATTAGACGCTGCCCACCCAAGGGACACCTTGGATCTGGGCCATAGAGGTGTAAAGTACATGGGAGGCTTCGGGTGTAAACTGGGTTTTTGTCTCTTGGCAATAAGCATCACATTCTGAGGCGCCTACCCTTTCCTCCCAGGGCAAGGCAGTGGTAGAAGGCCTTGGGGCAATTCCCACCCTCACTGGGGAATAGTTTCCCAAGTTGGGAACAGAGGAAGTCGACCTTTCTAAGGAGAGGCCAGGTCTCAAGATCCTTCTGTGGCTCCAGAAGAAATAATCTCAATAAATCAAGCACAACTTATGCCCTACAAAACACTTATGGGTTTTGACCCTTCTTGGTTCCTACAAATGTAGGAGGATGGCACAGACCCAGCCTCCTCACAGCCATTTTATAGATGCAGAAGCTGAGGCTTGGAAAGGTGAAGAGGCCCAATTCAGATCACAGTGGCAGAAGAGCAAGTGAAATCAGAATTTCCAGGGACTAGGTCCTGGCTGGGAGGCAGACAGAGGCTACTCCTGCTAGAAGAGAAGTAGGGAAGGGGGCTCATGCTTCTTCACATCCACGCTGGGTCTCTCTTCTTCGGAGAGTTAGGCTTCATGCCAGACAAGGAAATGAGAGCTTTGAGTCCCTACGATGTACTGTTCCTGCCTCCCCTCACCCTGCCCACCACCACCACCACCTGGGCTCTGGGCCAGTCTCAGCACACAGCACACATCCTGCGCTCCCTTCAGGACCATCTGCTCTGTGACCTCAGGGCCCAAGTCCCACCTAGCCCCCTGCAGCAGCCCACACCATGACCTGAAGTAAGGAAAGCTGCAGATGGGCCAAGCCTAGAGAGGAGCTCACTCTGAATCAGCAATGCCCCAGACTCACACTATTAAGGACCCCCGCTATCCCTGCCCACCTTTCTTCCTGGGTGTGAGATTTTCAGCATGGAACACAAAGGCCCCTTTCATGGCCCTCCCCCCTTCACTGCCTGGGGCTGGTGGAGGCGGGCAGTGGTAAGGTGGGCATTGAGTGTCTGTGGGGAGTGTCCTCTCGGCCACAGCCTCTCCCACCTCTTGTGGGCCACCAAGGATGTTGGGAAGCGGGACAATAATAAAATCAGAGCCAAGAGGGATGACAATCTGGCTGGCAATGTAGATTGAGTCTTAAAGCTTAGGTCTCCTCATCTGTAAAATGGGTAAAAGGTGGTTACAGGCCGGGCGCGGTGGCTCAAGCCTGTAATCCCAGCACTTTGGGAGGCCAAGACGGGCGGATCATGAGGTCAGGAGATCGAGACCATCCTGGCTAATACGGTGAAACCCCGTCTCTACCAAAAAATACAAAAAAACTAGCCGGGCGAGGTGGCGGGCGCCTGTAGTCCCAGCTACTCGGGAGGCTGAGGCAGGAGAATGGAGTAAACCCAGGAGGCGGAGCTTGCAGCGAGCCAAGATCCGGCCACCGCACTCCAGCCTGGGCGACAGAGCGAGACTCCAGCCTGGGCGACAGAGCGAGACTCCGTCTCAAAAAAAAAAAAAAAAAAAAAGGGGGTTAAAAAAAAAAAGGGGGCCAAAAAACTTTGAAAGGCATTTCAAAGTGCAAGGAAACACACCATGTCATTAATGACTGTTACTAATAACAATTAATACACTCACACAGAGGTGAGCTGTTGTGAGGGTAACTGGGGGAGAGCAGGTAACCGGACCTCCTGGGCCGGCAGACAAATGGGGCAGAGTCACTAGCACACATCATTGCCCTGGTCCATGACTTTTAACAGCCTTGAAGACGACCCAACCTCTAAGCCCCATCCCAGCTGGGTCCTGGGCCTCACGTGACCCTGGTATCACTAGTAAATGGTGAGTCTGGGATTCAACCCAGTTCTGCCACTTATACTGGCTGTGTGACTGCTTGAACAAGTCACTTAACCTCTCTGTGCCTCTCTGTCAATTGGGAATGATGATAACAGTATGTACCTCACGAGGCTATTGTGAGCATTAAATCAGTTAATACATTTAAAGCTTGTGCAGAACAGTGCCTGGGAAGAGCTCAGTTTATGTTGGCTGTCACACTTACAAGTATTCTTCCCCACAGGAAGTCAGGAATCAAGTAGATACATTCAGATACATTTTTTCCAGACAGAGCTAGTGTCCTTCAGTCTCACTTGATACATTTGAAACAGTTGTTTTTCCTCAGATAACTTGTGTGAACTCTTGCTATCCAAAATCAGAGACTAAATGTATTCAAACGCAATTTTTTTTTTTTTTTTGAGACGGAGTCTCGCTCTGTCGCCCAGGCTGGAGTGCAGTGGCCGGATCTCAGCTCACTGCAAGCTCCGCCTCCCGGGTTCACGCCATTCTCCTGCCTCAGCCTCCCGAGTAGCTGGGACTACAGGCGCCCGCCAGGTCGCCCGGCTAGTTTTTTGTATTTTTAGTAGAGACGGGGTTTCACCATGTTAGCCAGGATGGTCTTGATCTCCTGACCTCGTGATCCGCCCGTCTCGGCCTCCCAAAGTGCTTGGATTACAGGTTTGATCCCCCGCCCCCAGCCTTTTTTTTTTTTTTTTTTTAAGACGGAGTCTCGCCCTGTCACCCAGGCTGGAGTATAGTGGCATGATCTCGGCTCACTGCAATCTCCATCTCCCGGGTTCAAGCAGTTCCCTGCTTTAGCCTCCCGTGTAGCTGGGATTACAGGCGCCTGCCACCACACCCGGCTAATTTTTGTATTTTTAGTAGAGACGGGGTTTCACCATGTTGACCAGGATGGTCTTGATCTCTTGACCTCGTGATCCACCT
>NW_016809054.1:41698-44950 GCF_001698545.2 Rhinopithecus bieti
ATAGATGAAGAAACAGGCTTAGCAATGTTTGCCCAAGGCATCACCCTGCTGGTAAATGGTGGGGCCAACATTAGGACCCAAAGTCTGTCTGATGCCAGACTTTTTTTTTTTTTTTTAAGACGGGGTCTCCCCCTGTCACCCAGGCTGGGGTATAGTGGCATGATCTCGGCTCACTGCAATCTCCATCTCCCGGGTTCAAGCAGTTCCCTGCTTTAGCCTCCCGTGTAGCTGGGATTACAGGAGCCTGCCACCACACCCGGCTAATTTTGTATTTTAGTAGAGGCGGGGTTTCACCATCTTGGCCAGGCTAGACTCGAACTCCTGACCTCGTGATCTCCCCGCCTCAGCCTCCCAAAGTGCTGGGATTACAGGCATGAGCCACTGCCCCCGGCCTCAGATCCATTTTTGAGACAGAACTAGTATCCCTCAGCTTCCAAATCCTACTTGCTAACTAGACACGGTACCCTCCCTGCTCACCAAATGAGACATATTTGAAACAGCTGTTTTCCCTCATGATTCAACCTGTCCTTTCTCAACATCAAAAATGCAGGAACCAAATACATTCAGAGAAACTATCTGAACTCTCACCATACAAATGCAAGAACTGAATGGATTTAGAAACATTTTTGAGATACGACTGGTATCCCTCATTCTTGAACTTTCGTTACTCTCCAGGCAAAATGCAGGAACCTTTATATAACAGGGTACCCTCACTATCCCAACTCTTGTCCCTGGAGCTCAGGAAAGTTCATAGATTTGGATATATTTTTGAGTTAAAGTCATTATTCTTCATTATCTCAATTTTCCCCACTCACTATGTAAGATGTGAAAACAAAATACCTTCAGATAACTTGGTAGGTTTCACTGTCTGAACTTCGGGCGCTCTCCCTCTCAGAATTCAGGTACCAAATAGATTGGGACAGTGAGGAATGCTTGCGTGGTTATCAATAGGTTTGGGTAGATGTTCAGGATAAATAAGATAGGTCTGGCATCTTGTTATTCAAACTCACTAGTCTCTGTGAGAAATGCAGGAACGAAACCTAATTGAGTAACACATTACCCTCTAGCCATCCAAGTTCTCCCCATCATCCTCAGAATCAAGGAGATTCGGACAATGAGGGGAACCCTGCATTATTGTTGTTACTGTTACTACTGGACAGGCCTGATTCTTACATCCAGTGACTGCCTGGCCTTCTCTCCCACAGACAAGCCCCACAACGGTGGGCTGGACTTAGCGCCAAGATTTTTATTGCTTACTGCTGAGAGAAGGAGGATGAATCCTTGACCCCATCCCTCCTCTATACCAAGTCCTGAAGCCTTGGCCTAGAATAGACTTCTTCTCTTTCAGGCCGGGAAAACAGGGATCATGCACCCAGAATCAAGATCAGGGAATAGGGGTAACATGGCCTAGAAGATTCATACATACCCCAGCATCCCCCATCTCTTCATATTTTCTCAACTCTTCCCCACAACGTGAGGCAGTCCCCAACACAGCAAGGCTGCAAACATGACCCAGACCTCTCAGACTCCCAGAGAGTCACTGAATAATTTAGGGTATTCTTTCACACTTGCAGAGGGCAGCAGCGTAGGAACAGTTGCATGCCCTCCTGGGGCAGGAAGAGAAATGTAAGCTCTATGTGAGATCACTAGGGTGGGGGTAGAGGAGATTACACACAAAAACCCCTATCAGCCACGCAAGGTGCACAGGGCTGCTTGCTCTTGCTAAGAGAAGCATTTGGGATGTACTTCAGAGGTCCTGGTAACAGCAGAATCTTCGAGTTCCAGGCACAGTATAATGGGACCCGGTCCTGGGCTCAGAAGGGATGGCAAATGGATATTAGGAAAGAAGAAGATCTGAACAGTGTGGAGGGGCATGGTAAGGGGGAGAACAGCCTGGGGCTGGGATAGGAAGGGAGAGAACAGGAAGGAGCGTAGGGGACAAGATAGAACCAGAGTTATTACAGGATGGAGGTCAAGAGGCAGGATGGGGAATGAGCCAGGACACTGGCCAGGGGATGGGATAAGGTGGGGTTCAGGACAAGGGTCAGAGAAAAAGTACAAGAAAGAGACAAAACAGCAGGGCAGACATGACTAGGAAAGGCTAAGCCAGTGGTCAAATGAGGGGACAGGGAAAAGGGCAGGTTCAGGATGGAGGTCAGGAACAGGAAAAGACCAAGACACAATGAGGATAGGAATGAGTATGGTGATGGGACAAGAAAAGAGGGAAAAACAGGACAGAGTCAGGGGCAGGGACAAGGCAGGAGACGGGGGTATTTAAAGATGGTGAGCCAGGATGCAGAGCACGAGTATATAGGAGAGGATATCATATAGGGTGCAGAGAAAGGACAGAAGTTAGAGGGCAGGAATCAGGACAGAACTAGACCAGACTGTGGTTAGGGGGACAGGACATGACTGGTAGAGGTTCAGAGACTGGATAAGAGTTTAGGGAACAGACAGGTCAAGCATCAGGGCAGAAACCGGGGTCAGTGTTGGGCATTAGGATAGGGCAAGATGTTTCAGAGATGAGACGGGGTCGGGCAAAGATCAGGGTCAGGTCAAAGATCCCCAGGACAGAACTGGATGGGGTTTAGGGTCAGGACTGGATTTAGGGGGAACAAAACAGGGGTTGAGGATCATACCAGGCCAGAATATGGTTAGGTCAGAGCTCTGACGGAAGGTACTGAGGCCAAGGCCAACAGGGGTTGAGGTTTAAAAAAGATGTAGTCAGGTCGGAAGGGGTCAGGGCTGAGGCCACGGGGTCAGAGGTCACGGGTGCGCGCGCAGGTACGCCCCGTCGGCGTTTCCGGGCCTTCACCCCACCCTGTCCCCTCCCTTCCTCCGCAGGCGGGGCTGGTTACTCACCAAGGGTCCCAGCACAGCGGTAGGCGGGGTCGGTGTCGGCCGGCCGGGGTAGTGGGCGCGCCCCTCCCTCACTGCGCCCTGCTCGTCCCCGGGCGCGCGCTTGCTTCCCTTCCGCGCCCTGCCTGTGGGCAGTGTTTGGCTGCGTGACCGTTAGCCGTGGGGACCAAACGGGGGTCGCGGGGAGGGTGGGAGGGGAGCGCCGGCCCGGCCGCGGGCGACGGACCCCCGCCCCCACCTCTAACTCGGGTCTGTCGGTTTCCAGCGGCACGGCCACCTCCGCCGCTCAGCCGAGCCTAGGGGGTGGGGGGACCAGGGGGCGGGGCGCGAGACCACAGCAGCGGCGGAGACGAAGTGCGCAGGCGCCGGCTCGGGTCTTGGATTTTTTTTTTT
>NW_016809054.1:47035-52334 GCF_001698545.2 Rhinopithecus bieti
AAAAAAAAAAAAAAAAAAATTACCAAAGTGTGTAACAATCACTATAGCCCAGTTTTACAGCATTACCATTACCCCCACAAAAATCCCTCATGACTGAATGCCATTCCCATTCCCAACTATAGGCAACCACAAATCTACTTTCTGTCTCTATAAATTTGCCTTTCTTGGACATTTCATAAAATGTAATATTTTATGAAAAAATGTGGATTTTTTGTGTCTGGCATCTTTCAGTTAGCTTGATGTTTTGAGGTTCATCCGTGTGGTAGCATGTAACAGTGGTTTATTCCTTTTATTGCTGAACAGTAGTCTATCCAATGATCTTTAACTTCTCTCCAAATTACCCACCAATAGCTCCTCAACCAGAACTCAAAACACCCTTCTGACATCCAGACTTCAAAACAGACCCCCAAACTGCACCCTGGATCATACCCACCAGCCCTCAACTGTACCCCAGACCACTCTATAATCCCCAAATATCATCACTAAACTACCCTCCCGAGCCTCACCTTCACTCCTAAACCACCTTCCAGCAGTCAGCTCTACATCCTCAAACTGCCCTTTATCAACTCCCAAGAATATCCCCAAAATGCCTTTTCAATAATACCCAAACCTAACTCTAAACTACTATCCAACAATTCCAACCCCCCACCCCTAAAATTCCCCTTCCAACAGCCCCAACCATGCCTCTACCCCCTAACTACATTCCTTTGGTCCCAGAACTGCAGACCCAGACTGTAACCCCAAACCACTCTTCACTAACCGCCATGCCCAACCTTGTCTTTTTTTTTTTTTTTTTTTGAGATGCAGTTTGGCTGTCATTGCCCAGGCTGGAGTGCAATGGTGAGATCTCTGCTCACTGCAACCTCTGCTTCCTGGGTTCAAGTGATTCTCCTGCCTCAGCCCCCTGAGTAGCTGGGATTACAGGCATGTGCCACCATGCTCGGCTAAGCTTGTATTTTTAGTGGAGACGGGGTTTCTCCATGTTGGTCAGGCTGGTCTCGACTCCCGACCTCAGGTGATCCACCCACCTCGGCCTCCCAAAGTGCTGGGATTACAGGCGTGAGCCACCATGCCCAGCCCCAACCTTGTCTTAAATTATGAGCAACTACACCCACGAAACATCTTCCAATTTTTCCCAACAATACCACCCAAACCACCCTCCAAGAACTTCCAACTACACCCTAAACTGCCCTCTAATAGCACCCAATGCTACCTGTAAACAGTTCCCATTTACCTTCCCACAGTCTCCCAACTATACCTCCCTTCCACCCTCCAATGACCCCCCAAATCCCACTTCAATTTTCCCTTTGATGGCTCCAAGTGCACCCAAATGTTTTCCAACGGCCTCTAATTATACTCTCAAACTGCTCTTGGTAACCCCCCCAATGTAGCCCTAAGTCCTTCCAGTGACCCCCAACTCTTCCCCAAAGCCATCTGTAGTTCTTCCCTGTGGCTGATGTAACCAATTACTGCAAACTTGGTGGCTTAAAAAAACAAAGAGGGCCAGGCACGATGGCCCACACCTGTAATCCCAACACTTTGGGAGGCTGAGGCAGGCGGATCACAAGATCAAGAGATGGAGACCATCCTGGCCAACATGGTGAAACCCCGTCTCTACTAAAAATACAAAAATTAGCTGGGTGTGGTGGCATGCACCTGTAGTCCCAGCTACTCAGGAGGCTGTGGCAGGAGAATCACCTGAATCTGTGAGGCCGAAGTTGCAGTGAGCCGAGATCGCGCCACTGCACTCCAGCCTGGCGACAGAGCGACACTCCGTCTAAAAAAAACAAAACAAACAAAAAAAAAACAAAACAAAAAGAAACAAAAACAGAAATTCGCAGTGGCTCACCCTGTAATATCACCACTTTGGGAGGCCCAGGCAGGTGGATCACTTGAGGCCAGGAGTTTGAGATCAGCCTGGACAACATGGTGAGATTTCGTCTCTACTAAAAAATTAGCCAGGCGTGGTGTAGTCCCAGCTACTAGGGAGGCCGAGGTGGGAGAATCGCTTGAACCTGGGAGGTGGAGGTTGCAGTGAGCCAAGATCACACCACTGCACTCCAGCCTGGGTGATAGAGCGAGACTCCATCTCTAAATAAAGAAATAGCTACCTCTCAAAAACAAAACAAAACAAAAAACAAAAAACACAGAAATGTATTCTTTCACAGTTCTAAGGGCCAGAAGTCTAAAATCAGTTGCACTGGGCCAAAATTAAGGTGTCAGCAGAGCTGTACTCCCTCTGGAGGCTATAAGGCAGGGGTCTCCAACCCCTGGGCCAAGGACAAGTACCCGTCAGTGGCCTGTTAGGAGCCTGAGTGACAGGCAAGCAAGCATTAACACCTGAGCTTCAGCTTCTGTCACAGCAACAGTGGCATTAGATTCTCATAGGAGAGCAAACCCTATTGTGAACTGCGCATGCAAGGGACCCAGATTACTTGCTTACGAGATTCTCCTTTTGAGAATCTAACCAATGCCTGATCATCTGAGGTGGAGCAGTTTCATTCTGAAACCATCCCCCCACCACACTCCATGGAAAAATTGTCTTTAGGCCAGGTAAGGTGGCTCACACCTGTAATGCCAGCATTTTGGAAGGCCGAGGCGGGTGGATCACCTGAAGTCAAGAGTTCCAGACCAGCCTGGCCAACGTGGCAAAACCCCATCTCTACTGAAACTACAAAAATTAATCAGGCATGGTGGTGGGCGCCTGTAGTCCCAGCTACTTGGGAGTCTGAGGCAGGAAAACCGCTTGAACCCAGGAGGCAGAGGTTGCAGTGAGCCGAGACTGCACCATTGCACTCCAGCCTGGGCAACAGAGCGAGATTCCATCTCCAACAAACAAAAAGGACTATCTGTTGCCTCTTCAGGCATTCCTTGGCTTTTGGCAGTCATATCACTACAGTCTGCCCCCGTGGTCAACTTGCCTCCTCCTTTTCTGTCAGTCGAATTTGCTTCTGCCTACCTCTTATAAGAACATTTAGGATTACAGTTAGGGTCTACCAGCTAATCCAGAACAATCTCTTCATCTCAAAATCTTTAACTTAATCACACCTGCAAAGTCCTTTTGTCATATAAAGTAGCACTCAAAGTTTCCAGGGAATTAACCAGGCATGCTGGCACACACCTGTAGTCCCAGCTACTCAGGAGGCTGAGGCAGGAGGACTGCTTGAGTCCAGGAGATGGAGGCTGCAGTGAGCCGTGATCATGCCACTGCACTCGAGCCTGGGTGACGGAGTGAGACCTTGACTCAAAAGACAAACAAACAAACAAAAAAAATGGGTGAGGGGGCCGGCGCCGTGCCACATGCCTGTAATCCCAGCACTTTGGGAGGCAGAGACAGGCAGATTGCTTGAGGTCAGGAGTTCAGGACTAGCCTGCCCAATGTGGTGAAACTCTGTCACTACTAAAAATACAAAAATTAATGGGGCATGGTGCAGCATGCCTGTAATCCCAGCTACTTGGGAGGCTGAGGCAAGAGAATCACTTGAACCAGCGAGACAAAGTTGCAGTGAGATGAGATCACGCCACTGCACTCCAGCCTGGGTGACAGAGCAAGACTCTTTAAAAAAAAAAGTTCCGGCCGNTGGGAGCGCCAGGAGCGAACAAGCTGGGAGCGCGTGCGCACACTCTTTCTCGAGGGCGGCGGAGCCCTCCCTCGCCGAGGCCACGCCCCCTCAGGGAGCCTACTGGCGCCCCTCACCCCAAGTCGTCCCCTAGGGAACCGCAAGCAGTACCCCAAGCTGCTCTCTGCAAGTTATCCCCACACCTCTAAACCCCAGCTACCCTCCCTATTGTCCCTCAAATGCACTCCAAACCAACCTCCATTATCCTCCAAATTATATCCCCAAACTACTGTCTGTTGATTCCAAGCGGTACCTCCAGTCCACCCACTATGGACACCCAAGCTGTAGCAATAAACTACCTTACACTACCCCCAGTTTTGCTCCACCAAACCATCTGCAATCAGCCCTGAAACCATTACCCTCCAAACAGCATGTCCAAATCACCTGCTATCTACTTCCAATGTGCACCCATAACACCCTCCATTGACCCCAAACCCCTCTCCATGAACCCTCCAAGCCATATTCCATTGACCCAAAATGGCTGTCCAGGAGCCCCCAACACCAGTCCAAACATTCGTAATTACCCTGAACGTGGGCCTCACCTGCACCACAAAATAATTCCAACAGTCACCCACATTACCTCCAAACCATGTTCCATGGACCCCTCTGACTCAGCCACCTTTCACTGACCTCCCCTCATATCCCCACAAAATTACCTTCCAACAGCCCCTATCACTGTGCCATGTAACCCAACTACACTTTCTGTGGTCTTTCAACTGCATTTCAAGCCACCCTCCAGCACCCTCTACACCTCTAACCCACACTCCACTGACCCAAACTGCACTTTAAACCACTCTCCAACACTCCTCAACTGTACCTCCAAATAGCCACCAACCATCCTGCTGTAGTTACCCAATTGGGCCCCCAAATCATACTCCAGTGGCCCCAAATGTGTCCCCTAAGCCCTCCAAAGACTTACATGCACCCTGGATCATACTTAAGTGACCTAAATTACAAAGAACTCTCAGTAATTTTTTTCTTAAAACAACTTAACTGGGATATAATTTACGTACCAGGCTGGGCACAGTGGCTCACACTTGTAATCCTAGCACTTTGGGAGGCCAAGGCGGGTGGATCACTTGAGGCCAAGGGCTCAAGACCAGCCTGGCCAACATGGTGAAACCCCGACTCTACTAAAAATACAAAAAATTAGCTGGACGTGATGGCTCACACCTGTAATCTCAGCTACTCAGGAGGCTGAGGCAGGAGAATCGCTTGAACCCAGGAGGTGGAGGCTGCAGTGAGCCAAGATAGTGCCACTGCACTCCAGCCTGGGCAACAGAGTGAGAATCCATCTCAAAAAATAATAATGATAATTATGTACCATAAAAGCCATCCACGATTAAGTGTGCAGTGCAACATAGTAAATTTACCTAAGTGAGGCACAGTGGCTCACGCCTGTAATCCCAGCACTTTGGGAGGCCAAGATGGGCAGATCACCTGAGGTCAGGAGTTCAGGATGAGCCCGGCCAACATGGTGAAACCCCATCTCTACTAAAAATACAAAAATTAGTCAGGCGTGATATATCAGGCACCTGTAATCCCAGCTACTCAGGAGGCTGAGGCAGGAGAATAGCTTGAACCTGGAAGGTGGAGGTTGCAGTGAGCTGAGATCGTGCCACTGCACTCCAGCCTGGGCGACAGAGTGAGACTGTCTCAAAAAACAAACAAACAAAAAG
>NW_016809054.1:56763-64371 GCF_001698545.2 Rhinopithecus bieti
GATTATTCAGCCTACCACACCATCTTATGACAGTTAACATCTGTTCCTTAAACCACCTTACAGAAGGTTGAACTCTATCTCTAAAAACCCATCTTCCTGTATTGCCTCCAACTGTACCCCAATCCATCCTCCACCCCATTAACCGTATTCCCAATCCACCCTCCCAATGGTTCCCACCTGCACTCTTAAACTGTCTTATTGAAGCCCCATTCCTCCCAAAGACCTTCAAATGATCCTTCAATTGCCTGCAATCTGTCCTGTTGTAGAACCCAAACTCACCCCCAAGCCACCTTCGATCACCACTCACATCTGTCCCTAAATACCCCCCAACTTCACCATCCAGCTGCCCTCCCACTTCCCTCCACATGTCCCCATCCAGCACCTTGAAGTTTTCTTGCAACGAAACCCCAGATAAGGTTGCAGTGAGCCGAGATCGCACCACTGCACTCCAGCCTGGATGACAGAGCGAAACTCTGTCTCCAAAAAAAAAAAAAAAAAAAAAAAAGGAAAAAAAAAGGAACTCCAACTATATGGCAGGGGTGCAAGTATTGAGAAAGTTGAGAATGAGATATAGAGAGAAACTAGGGCTGGGTGTAGTGGCTCATGCCTTTTATCCCAGCACTATGGGAGGCCGAGGCAGGCAGATCACTTGAGGTCAGGAGTTTGAAACCAGCCTGGTCAACATGGGGAAACCCTGTCTCTACTAAAAATACAAAAAAAATTAGCTGGGCGCTGTGGTGGACACCTGTAATCCCAGTTACTCGGGAGTCTGAGGCAGGAGAATCGCCTGAACCCAGGAGACAGAGGCTGCAGTGAGCCGAGATAGTGCCACTGCACTCCAGCCTGGGTGACACAGTGAGACTCCATTTCAAAAAAAAAAAAAAAAAAAAAAAAAAAAGAAAAGAAAAAAGAAAAGAGAGAGAGAAACCCAGAAAGATGCAAGGTGGGCATATCATGCAGGGTGTCATGGGGTATCACTTGTCATGGAGACATTTGAGATGCATGTGTGAAGCTGGTGTTTGCAGGATTGGGATGTGTGACAGGATAATTACTCTGTGGCTCTACTGCTGTAAATATTTGTTGCCAGTTTGTTGTGAGTCTTTTAGCTTTGTAGCATCTTTCACCACACAGTATGTAGTTTTATTTATTGATTAATTGATACAGAGTCTCATTCTGTCACCCAGGCTGGAGGGTAGTGGTGCAAACATGGCTCACGGCTCACCGCAAACCACAACTTCAAACTTTCCAGGCTCAAGCGATCCTCCTGCCTCAGCCTCCCAAGTAGCTGGGACCACAGGTGTGCACCACCATGCCTGGCTAATTTTTTTTTCTTTTTTTCTTTCTTTCTTTTTTTTTCTGAGACAGAGTCTCACTCTGTTGCCAGGCTGGAGTGCAGTGGCGTGATCTTGGCTCACTGCAACCTCCACCTCCCAAGTTCAAGAGGTTCTCCTGCCTCAGCCTCCCAAGTAGCTGGGACTACAGGCCAGGCGTGTGCCACCATGCCCGGCAAATTTTTGTATTTTTAGTAGAGATGTGGTTTCACCATGTTGGCCAGGATGGCCTCAATCCCTTGACCTCGTGATCCTCCCACCTCGGCCTCCCAAAGTGCTGGGATTACAGGCATGAGCCACCACGCCCGGCCTAATTAAAAAAAATTTTTTTTTGTAGAGACGGGGGCTCCCTATGTTGGCTGGTCTCAAACTCCTGGGCTCAACCAATTCTCCCACCTTGGCCTCCCAAAGTGTTGGGATTACAGGTCGGAGCCACCTCCCCTGGACCCTCCTCTTTCTTCTTTTGTAAAATTAGCCATTCTTACATGTTTGTTTTGTTTTGTTTTGTTTTGAGACAGAGCCTCGCTCTCTCTCCCAGGCTGGAGTGCAGTGGCATGATCTCGGCTCACTGCAACCTCCACCTCCCAAATTCAAGCGATTCTTGTGCCTCAGCCTCCCTGGGATTACAGGCGCACGCCACCATGCCTGGCTAACTTTTTTTTGTATTTTTAGTAGAAACAGGGTTTTGCCATGTTGGCCAGGCTGGTCTTGAACTTCTGACCTCAAATGATCCACCCACCTCGGCCTCTCAAAGTGCTGGGATTACAGGCATGAGCCACCGCGTCCGGCCATTATTTTTGTTTTTGAGACAGAGTCTCACTCTGTCGCCTAGGCTGGAGTGCAGTGGAGTGATCTCGGCTCACTGCAACCTCCACCTCCCGGGTTCAAGCGATTCTCCTGCCTCAGCCTCCTGAGTAGCTGGGACTACAGTCCAGGCGCGTGCCACCATGCCTGGCTAATTTTTGTATTTTTGTAGAGACGAGGTTTCGCCATGTTGGCCAGGCTGGCATCAAACTACTGGCCTCAAGCAACCCACCCACCTTGGCCTCCCAAAGTGCTGGGATTACAGGTGTGAGCCACCACATGCCCGGCTCATTCTTACATGTTTAAGGCATCATAGGAATTTTAACATTGGATCTACAAGTTCCGTTTTAGCATTTTGATTGGTACAATTGGTAATGTATTAGTTTTTTTTGTTTTTGTTTTTGTCTTTGTTTTAAGACAGTCTCACTCTGTCACCCAGGCTGGCTCCATCTTGGCTCACTGCAACCTCTGCCTCCCGGTTCAAGGGATTCTCCTGCCTCAGCCTCCCGAGTAGTTGGGATTACAGGCACCCACCACCACGCTCGGCTAATTTTTTGTATTTTTAGTAGAGACGGGGTTTCACCATGTTGGCCAGGCTGGTCTCGAACTCCTGACCTCAGTGATCCGCCCACCTTGGTCTCCCAAAGTGCTGGGATTACAGGCGTGAGCCACCGTGTCCGGCCAGAAGTCATCTTTATTATGTAGAGGTTTCCCCCTTGTACAAGATGGTTGTGTGTGAGTATGGATGTGCGAGTTTACGAAAGCAACTGACAGACCTGTGAAATAAGGATGCCAATACAGGAAGATCTGAGGTAAATGGGAGCCCGGTGAAATTCCTGGAGGCACAACTCAGGTCAGGGTCTTGGGATGTCAAGAAAGAGGAAGGGGCTTCTTCTCCGAGAAAACACCAAATGGCGGATGACGCCGGTACAGCGGGGAGGCGGTGGGGTCCGGAGGCCCTGGTGGCCCTGGGATGGGGAACCGCGGTGGCTTCCGCGGAGGTGTCGGCAGTGGCATCCGGGGCCGGGGTCTCGGCCGTGGACGGGGCCCGGAGGGCCGGCGGGCTCGGGCGGAGGCAAGGCGAGGATAAGGAAGTGGGATGGGGCCGCGTCACAAGCTGGGGCCGCTTGGTCAAGGACAATGAACGATCAAGTCCCTGGAGATCATCCTCTTCTCCCCTGCATTAGGATCTGAGTCATTGATTTTTTCTTGGGGGGCGCGCCTCCCAACAGATGAGGTTTTGAAGGTTATGCAGGGCAGAAGCAGACCGTGCTGGCCAGTGCACGCAGGTTCCAGGGCGTTTGTTGGCATAATCAGGGACTCACAGTGGCCACGCGGCACTGGGTGTGTAAGGTGTCCAAGGAGGTGGCCGGCCACTGGCCATCGCGTGGGGCATCATTCCCTGGCCAAACTCCTCCCATTGTCCCCAATGCGGGCAGAGGGCTAGCTGGAACAAGATCGGCAAGCCCCACACCGTCCCTTGCAAGGTGACAGGCTGCTGCGGCTCTGTGTTGGTGCACCTCATCCCTTCACCCAGGGGCACTAGCATCGTCTCAGCGCCTGTGCCCAAGAAGCTGCTCATGATGGCTGGTATCGACGACTGCTATACCTCAGCCCGGGGCTGCACTGCCACCCTGGGCAACTTCGCCAAGGCCACCTTTGATGCCATCTCTAAGACCTACAGCTACCTGACCCCTGACTTGTGGAAGGAGACTGTGTTTACCAAATCTCCCTATCAGGAATTCACTGACCACCTTGTCAAGACCCACACCAGAGTCTCCGTGCAGCGGACCCAGGCTCCAGCTGTGGCTACAACATAGGGTTTTATACAAAAAAAAAAAAGTGAATTAAGCCTGAAAAAAAAAAAAAAAGAAAGAAAGAAAGAGGAAGGGAAGGCTGTGGGTCTGGGTGTTTTGTGAGCTATGTGCACCTGAGGATATGGGTGAGACCCTCCGCCGTGTGCAAGCCGGATAGCATGCCTCTGGCATACAGAAGCGCTCAGTGAATATTGAATAAGTGAACAAATGAGTGAATCAACTAATTTTGGGAAACTTCTTGTATGCCAAACAACCTGCTAGCACCTTTCATACCGTAGAACAACCCTGCCAGACAGGTATTTTGACTCCCATTTAACAGGCCAGGAAAGCTGAGGCTGGGAGAGGGAAGGTCCCCTTCCCTATTCAAACCTGGATCTTTGTGATTCCAGAAGTCGTCATTCACCGAAGGGACCAGATTCATCCACCCGTCAAGAATTTATTAAGCACATGTTGCGCATCTCAGCGAACATAGTACAACAACCGCTCTCGATGGCATGGAACAGGCGGAGTACTGCCGGAAGACCAGCTGGGCTGTTGGACTGCGGATACCGAAAGGGCGGGGTTTCTGGTCCGCACCTCCAGGGAATGTAGCTGCCTCTGCCTCATAGTTATGGCTTTGGCTGAGAGAGCACAGCTAGATCGAGGTTGGAGCGCGGTCTAGGGCTCAGATATTACGAATATTGGCCGAGAGAGGGCGCAGTTCCGCAACTAAAAGTTGGCCAGGAGACCCTCCGTGCGCCGACTGGCCAACGACGCGCAGGCGCAGAGGACCCAAGGAGCGGCTTAATAATATTATCTTGCAGAGGGACAATTTGAGAAGAGGGGGCGTGGCTCCGAAAGCGACGCAAACATAGAGGCGTGGCTCAACCAAATCACCCCTCGCCTATTTGTCGCTGCCCCTGAGGGCGTGGTCTGGGTGCTTCTTCTCGGAATGAGGGCGGGCCGAATCGCGTTTTTCCTCCGCGTCGGAGGCGTCGCTTAGGGCGGGCCCTCAAATCGCCGTTCAGGGATTGGCCGCCTGGCTATTGGGTCGTGGCCAGACGGGCAGTCCATCCCCAGTGCGGTCACTTCCTGTGGAGTTTCCCCATCCCTGAGAGGAGGGAGGAGGGGGAAGAAGACGAGGGGAGGAGGGCGGTCGTCCGGGGTTAGGTTGGGGGGGGCGTCGGTCCCTTCTGGGCGGGGGATGACTCACGGCCCATCCCATCTCCCCGACGCCGCCCGCCCGCGCAGTGCTAGCTCCATGGCTTAGCGGAGGAGGAGGCGGTGGCGAGCTGGGGGGGAGGGGGACTCTTATTTTGTTAGGGGGACCGGGCCGAGGCCCGACCGGCCTGGCAGGGCTCGCCCGGGGCCGGGCGTCATGTCTCATGCGGCCGAGCCAGCTCGGGATGGCGTAGAGGCCAGCGCGGAGGGCCCTCGAGCCGTGTTCGTGCTGTTGGAGGAGCGCAGGCCGGCCGACTCGGCTCAGCTGCTCAGGTGCGGTGCCGCCTGGGGCCGGGAGTGCCGACTGGGGCTCCCAGGAGCCTGATCTGGGGGGCAGCGGGGGCCCCGGACTGGGATTGGAGGCCCTCGGCCTAGCCTTGGAGGACGTCGGGGCGCCCGTCTTGGGGGGGCACCTAAGGAATCCGGCAGTGGCCTGCTTGGATCGTGGCTTTATTAAAGGAGTCGTGGGAGTGCATTAAACGGGGTCTGGGTCAGGTTTGGGGAGCCCTTGACTGCGTCTAGAGGGACCTATTCTGGAGTATCCAGAAACTGGTCTGAGATAGCTGAACTTGGCAGACTGGGACTCTGATTAGAGGCTGAATTCGGGGGTTTTCAGTTGGACATGAGGGGAATGAATTTGAGGGGACACTGTCAGGTGAGGCCCTGGTTTTAAGGGAATCCTGGAATCTTTTTCCCTCAGTGTGGGAGAAGGGGTCCTGAGGGACACAAGTGCTGTCCTGGGAGCTTGGTGCCTCTCAGTGACTGGTTGCTGTGTTTGGGGATAACATGAATCTGGAGGGATTTGGAGGTATCTCAGATATGCTGCCTGGGACCAGCCTTGTGAGTGCGTGTGAATGAACAAGAGAAGCAACAACATTCAGCAAGACTTGGCCTGAATAATCCTTTCCCCCCTGCCCGCCCACCCAGCTGGGGCAGATACCAAGGATAGTGGAAAAGCCCTCTTCCCACACCTGTTAAGGGCCTGAATGGGAGACAGACAGCCAGACAGAGAGCGATGATGTTACCTCTTAGCTCAGAGAAGGCCTCAGACCTTGTTTGGGAACCCAGAGGAGACTCTTGTTCATGCTGCTACTCGCTCTAGCCTCTCAGCCCTTCCCACTACCTAGCCCCACACCCCTTTTCTTTTTATCTTCTTTTCGATCTCTGAGCTTTTGGGGGTAATCTGTCCATAGAGCTGGAACGAGTACAGATTGCACCATCCCTGCCTAGGTGGATCCCCTCTGGCCTCTTCTCATCCTTACTTTTATCAATGGGCTTTGGAGCCCCAGCCCTCCCTGATCACCCCAGTGCCCATCTCTTCCAACTTCTGTGCAATGGGTGTGTGAGCCTTGGTGGTGACGGGGCTCTTTGCCTCCTTTGTGCCTGGGATTGTGCTGAGCTCAGTTGCTCCCCTGAGCTTCCTCTTCCCCACTTCCTGGGTGGTTTTAGGGCTCCATCTGAGGGTGAGGAGAGGAAGGAAGACAGATCCTTGGGGAGGGGAGAGGATTCTTGTCAAGTGAAGTCACCAGCAATCTCTCAGCATTCTAAATGTTTGGCTGAATTGAAGGATGCATATTCATCCACATGTGTGTTAACTGTCCCTTGCTCTCTGGAGCTGAGCAGAGCCTTTCTGTATATCGATTCACCATCTTCTAATTTCTCTGTAACAACCTGGATCATCGCAGTAGTGGACATAGTTAAAGGGAGGGGTGTATATGGCTTCTTATTTTGTATGTCAGTGGGTATTGGTGTTGGAGGTGTGTATGTGTTTTGATCTATCCAAAAAAACAGAAGGCTGGGCAAGCTCATCAGGCTAAGAAAAGAATGCTTGTATAAAGTGGATCAACCACCCAAATTCTCCCTCTTGTAAATCCAGTCTGTTGGAGTGAGGGGAGCCTTTGATATTTCTATTTTATATTTGGGCATGTGTTGGCATCCCATGAACTCTGACTGGGGCTGGGAGAAACTCATTTGTGAAATGGGTTTTCACAAATTTCACTTGACTTTACGTCAAGTGAATTATTCCCAATTCTCTTTGTGATGCATTCAGTTTGTGTTACAAGGGACTGTTATGCTGAGGGGTGCCCCTACTTGCTGTGTGTGTGTGTGTGTGTGTGTGTACATACACATATACCTGGGCTCAAATTCAGCTGTAAAGAAAATATTAGGGGGTTGGCCGGGCGCAGTGGCTCACGCCTGTAATCCCAGCACTTTGGGAGGCCGAGGCAGGTGGATCATGAGGTCAGGAGATCGAGACCATCCTGGCCAACATGTTGGAACCCTGTCTCTACTAAAAATACAAAAATTAGCTGGACGTGGTGATGTGTGCCTGTAATCCCAGCTACTCGGGAGGCTGAGGCACAAGAATCACTTGAACCCAGGGGGCAGAGGTTGCAGTGAGCCGAGATCACACCACTGTATTCCAGCCTGGCAACAGAGCAAGACTTTGTCTCAAA
>NW_016809054.1:64708-77833 GCF_001698545.2 Rhinopithecus bieti
AAAAAAAAAAAAAAAAAAAAAAATAGTGGGTGGGTATGGGGGCTGGGAGAACTCTGATAGGAAGTCAGGAATCCTTCTATAAAGTGAATTGTTATTCCTAAATTCTGTTTTCCTCAAACCCAGGTTGTTACAGTGTGGGGGTTGGGATGCAGGCGTTCTTATTATTCTGACTCTTAAGGGACTATGAGTAACACAGTGGGGAGGGGAAAGGAGGATGTGAGAAAGGAGGTGGGAATTCATGGTTGTGTGGTACCCAGCAAGGTGGCCAAATATGAGGGGCTTGTGCCCTCCTCTTCGTTCTCCCCTTCTCTGTCTCTTTCTCTGTCTCAGGGGAGGGCTGGGGAATAAGGTCCTTCATTCAATCACTGACCACCACTCCACCTCCCCCTCAGCCTGAACTCTTTGCTTCCGGAATCCGGGATTGTTGCTGACATAGAATTAGAAAACGTCCTTGATCCTGACAGCTTCTACGAGCTCAAAAGCCAACCCTTACCCCTTCGCTCAAGGTACGTATGACTTGTCTGTCTGACTCCCTTCCCAATTCCTCAGCGCTCCTCTCCCCTCTTGATGGGCAGAGGCCCTCAGTACCAGCCCAACCCATTCTTTCACCAGTCTGTGTTTTCTAGGTGGTAAAATTAGGGGCCAGAAAGAGCATGTCACACAGGAAAGTAGGTGGCCAAGCTAGGATTCCAGTATCTCTGTCAAGACCCCCCCTACCTCCCCCCAGCCCACCTGCACACCCATTCATATGCAAGTGTTCCAGCCTCTGGTGTTCCAGCCGGCCTGGAGTGCTCAGAGATAGGGTGTGGCCTGCTTAAACTCTAGTCCCCGAGTGGGCGGGGCCATACCTCTAGCCCCAACTCAGCCCCTTCCCACACTACCAACTCACCCACCCTCAGCCCTTGAGGAGCCCCTGCTGGTCTCTTCTTTCCCCAAGCTTGGAAGTCTAAATGTGCTGAGTCATCGGCCTGGGCTCTGAGAGAGGGGAGGGGAGGTGGAAGAGGGGCAGGAAGAGAGTATTGTGAAATCTCTGAGGTTTTCAAGACTGACTAGCTCCTGGGACCAGAGGCCCAGACAGGGGAGGAAGAGGAACCTGGGGCTCCTCCTATCACCTGACGCCCACCCCCAGGAGCTCAGAGAGCTTCTCTAGCCTCACATTGGGCTTAGGAACCCTCTGTATCCACATTCTGCTGCCACAGCCTCAATTCTGCTTCTTCTGCTCTCCTGTGAATAGGACAAACACCCCCTTGCAGAGCTGAACAATAGCATCTCTACTTAATATGTGAACAGGCTCAAATCTAGGCTTTACCATAAGGACCAAAGGCTAAAACTCCCCCACCAGACTGACCTCCAATGTGTCCCCCATCAGACTGTGACCCCTGAGAGCCACTACCAAGCCTGGTACCTGTGTCTCTGCTTCTACATTGTGGCCTCGGAAGGCAGAGAACAGGCCTGGTTCCTGTGTCTGCTCCATCACACTACGATCCTTTAGGCTTGGGACGAGACTTTTAGCTTACCTAAAATATGGCCCCATATTTCCCATTCCACAGCCTCCCAATATCACTGCAGGCCACACCAGCCACCCCAGCTACACTCTCTGCATCGTCTTCTGCAGGGGGCTCCAGGACCCCTGCCATGTCGTCATCTTCTTCATCGAGGGTCTTGCTGCGGCAGCAGCTAATGCGGGCCCAGGCGCAGGAGCAGGAGAGGCGTGAGCGTCGGGAACAGGCCGCCGCGGCTCCCTTCCCCAGTCCTGCACCTGCCTCTCCTGCCATCTCTGTGGTTGGCGTCTCTGCTGGGGGCCACACATTGGGCCGTCCACCCCCTGCTCAGGTGCCCAGGGAGGTGCTCAAGGTAAGGTGAGATCCAGAGGCCCTGGGAGGGGGCTCCTGGTGACTGAGGAGTAGTCCTAGGAGCTAGGGATGGCCTCGATGTGCTGGTGATTTGGGGGCTAGGTCTTAGGGGCTCTAAGGAAGGTCCCTGGTACTGTTTAAATGATCTGTGTTCATGTCTCATGTGTTTTGGGTTTCTGAGGTGATCTTGTGAAATTGCGAGGAGTTCTTGGGGGCCATGAGGATGTCTTGGTGAACCATGGAGGCTCATGAGTGCCCCAAGTGGGCCCTGGCTTTGTAGGAAGAGCTTCATGTGTGCGGAATACGTTAGTTCTTTGGCCATCAGGGGGTCTTGGGAAGCATTGTATGGTTCCCAGGTCTATTAGGTGGTGTCAGAGACTAGGGTGGGGAATCTTGGGGACTGTGACAGGGTTTTCCAGAAACTACGAGGGATCCTGTCAGTCATGGGTAGATCTTGGCAGCTGTGAAGGATTTCTGAGAAAGAGAGTTTGGGTCCTGGGGGAGACTTGCCAATGTTTTTGGGGTGTTCTCAGATTCTGGGTCCAGCTTGTCTGCCTGAGTCTAGGCACCGATGAGTTAGGAGGGTCAGGCTGGAGCTCAGAGTCACCCCTTTGAGTCCTGTTCTGCCTTGTCCCCTCCCTTGCCTTGTCTACCTTATTCCACAGGTACAGACCCACCTGGAGAACCCAACGCGCTACCACCTGCAGCAGGCGCGCCGGCAGCAGGTGAAACAGTACCTGTCCACCACACTCGGGCCCAAGCTGGCTTCCCAGGCCCTCACCCCACCGCCGGGGCCCACAAGTGCCCAGCCGCTGCCTGCCCCCGAGGCTGCCCACACTACCGGCCCCACAGGCAGTGCGCCCAACAGCCCCATGGCGCTGCTCACCATCGGGTCCAGCTCAGAGAAAGAGGTAAGAGCCTACAGCCAAACCTCCTCCCACATTCCCCTCCCAAATTCTTCTAACCCTGTACAATATTTACTTCTTCCCCTAGATTGATGATGTCATTGATGAGATCATCAGCCTGGAGTCCAGTTACAATGATGAAATGCTCAGCTATCTGCCTGGAGGCACCACGGGACTGCAGCTCCCCAGCACGGTGAGGCCCTGAGATGGGAGGTTGGTCTGAAAATTAGGGCATTTCTGTATCACCAAGACCATACTCAGGCTGGCTGTGTGTATATGAGACCCTTGCCTGGATTGTGCTAAGATAGAGAGGGAGGCCTTATGACGAGAATAGGGTATGTCAATGCCCTTGGACCTTGTTGGACTGTGTTGTGTTGAGAGGTGGGCCATGTAGACTGTGAAAGATACAGGTGGGGAGTTCACTGAGACAGCAGGGTATATCAAGGTGCTTAGGCTTTGCTGTGAGAAGTACCAAGAGATGATAATCTTTTTGTGTGTGTGTGACGGAGTCTCGCTCTGTCACTCAGGCTAGAGTGCAGTGGTGCAATCTTGGCTCACTGCAACCTCTGCCTCCCAGGTCCAAGCAATTCTCCTGCCTCAGCCTCCTGAGTAGCTGGGATTATAGGCACGTGCCACCACACCTGGCTGATTTTTGTATTTTTAGTAGAGACGGGGTTTCATCATGTTGGTCAGGCTGGTCTTGAACTCCTGACTTTGTGATCTGCCGACCTCGGCCTCCCAAAGTGCTGGGATTACAGGCGTGAGCCACCGCACCCGGCCGAGATGAGAATCTTATAGCAACTTGAATATATCAAGGGATTCAGGTCATTGGGACATATACATCAGACCATGTAATGGTTGGAGCATTTTGTTTTGTTTTATTTTTACCTTTTTTTCCTTTTGAGACAGAGTCTCGCTCTATCGCCCAGGCTGAAGTGCAGCAGTGTGATCTCAGCTCACTGCAACCTCTGCCTGCTGGGTTCAAGTGATTTTCGTGCCTCAGCCTCTCAAGTAGCTGGGATTACAGGTGTACGCCACCACGCTTGGCTAATTTTTGTATTTTTAGTAGAGAATGGGTTTCACCCTGTGGGCCAGGCTGGTCTTGAACTCCTGACTTCAAGTGATCCACCTGCCTTGGCCTCCCAAAGTGCTGGGATTACAGGTGTGAGCCACCACACCCGGCCTTGAAGCATAACGAAAGTCTTCAAACTTGCTGTGGGTTATAACAAGTAGTTGTATCTTGTAGTGATTGGAATATACCAAGTGAACTGTGCCAGGAGGCAGAGTCCTTCTAGTCAGTAGATAAAACTTTCTAGAGCAAGGAATGTACCATTGTAACATTCTGGTTTTGAACACTCCAAGAGTCTCATAACTTGCTTTATTATATTTATTTATTTACTTTTTGAGACAGAGTCTTGCTCTGTCACCCAGGCTGGAGTGCAATGGTGCTCTCGGCTCACTGCAACCTCTGGCTACCAAGTTCAAGCGATTTTCCTGCCTCAGCCTCCTGAGTAACTGGGACTACAGGCGCGTGCCACCATGCCTGGCTAATTTTTGTATTTTTAGTAGAGACAGGGTTTCACCGTGTTAGCCAGGATGGTCTCAATCTCCTGACTTTGTGATCTGCCTGCCTTGGCCTCCCAAAGTGCTGGGATTACAGGCCCGAGCCACTGTGCCCAGCCTAACTTGCTTTATTTATTTATTTATTTTTAATTTAATTTTTTTTTTTTTTTTTGAGACGGAGTTTCACTCTTCTTGTCCAGGCTGGAATGCAATGGTGCAATCTCTGCTCATTGCACCCTCTGCCTCCTGGGTTCAAGCGATTCTCCTGCCTCAGCCTCCCAAGTAGCCGAGATTACAGGTGCCTGCCAGCATGCCTGGCTAATTTTTGTATTTTAGTAGAGACGGGGTTTCACTATGTTGGTCAGGCTGGTCTCGAACTCCTGACCTCAGGTGACCCACCCACCTCGGCCTCCCAAAGTTCTCGGATTACAGGCTTGAGCCACCGTGCCCAGCCTATTTATTTATTTTTGAGATAGGGTCTTGCTCTGTCACCCAGGCTGGAGTGCAGTGGTGTAATCTTGGCTCACTGCAGCCTCCACCTTCCGGGCTCAAGTGATCCTCCCACCTCAGCCTCCCAAGTACCTGGGACCACAGGCTTGTGTCACCATGCCTGGCTAATTTTTTGTATTTTTAGTAGAGACAGGGTCTCACTATGTTGCCCAGGCTGGTCTCGAACTCCTGAGCTCAAGCCATCCACCCACCTTGGCCTCCTAAAGTGCTGGGATTACAGACATAGCCACCGTGCTGGGTCTCATAACTCGCTTTAGAGCATGCCAAATGGCTGTAGTTTTGCTTTTTTCCAACTTATCAATAGGATGGAAGCATGTATAAAAATGGGACTAATTTATCAGAACTTTTTATTGATTTGGACACAGCTAGAGATTGGGACCTTATATGTGGCAGACTGGAAGTGGGTTCAAGAGATTAAAACTCATGAAGAGGTGGGATTTGGATATACTTTATTTTATTTTTACTTATTTACTTATTTATTTATTTTGAGATGGAGTCTCACTCTGTTGCCCAGGCTGGAGTGCAGTGGCGTGATCTCGGCTCAATGCAACCTCCACCTCCTGGGTTCAAGCAACTCTTCTGTTTCAGCCTCCCAAGTAGCTGGGACTACAGGTGCAGACCACCATGCCCGGCTAATTTTTGTTGTTGTTGTTGTTGTTGTTCTTGTTGTTTTGAGACAGAGTTTCGCTCTTTTTGTCCAGGCTGGAGTGCAATGGCGTGATCTTGGCTCACCGCAACCTCCGCCTCCCGGGTTCAAGTGACTCTCCTGCCTCAGCCTCCCAAGTAGCTGGGATTACAGGCATGCGCCACCACCCCGGCTAATTTTGTATTTTAGTAGAGACGGGGTTTCTCCATGTTGGTCAGGCTGGTCTTGAACTCCCAACCTCAGGTGATCCACCTGCCTCAGCCTCCCAAAGTGCTGGGGTTACAGGCATGAGCCACCGTGCCCGTCTGTTTTGTATTTTTAGTAGAGATGGAATTTCACCATGTTGGCCAGGCTGGTCATGAACTCCTGACCTCAAGTGATCCGCCCGCCTCAGCCTCCCAAAGTGCTGGGATTACAGGCGTGAGCCACCACACTTGGCCCTGGGTATACTTCAGATTAGTGTGCTGCTGTAGAGTATATCCAGGAAAGTGTGAAGGAGAGAAAAAAAAAAAAACTAGGCTGACATAAAGCAGTGCTAATTGAATAGTTGGGCAAGAATCTCCTGAGAGAACAGAATGTGCAGGAAGATACTGGAGTCAGGACCTTGGTCCACAGCAGCAGGAGACCCTGATGTGGAAGATGGTACAACTTGATCAGAGTGAAAGACTGGAGATTAGGTTGGAATTCTCCAGAAGGCCAGATTTTGGATAGAATGTTGTCATGACAATTTACCAAGGTCAGAGAAGATTGGGTTGGAGTGTTCCAAGAATGCTGGATTGGAATGTTGTGCTGGGAGGAGCTAACGGACTGGAATGTCGCATCAAAGCCGACAAAGACCTGAGAAGGGTGGTTTTCCAGCATTTCTTCTCAGAGCCAGCCCCGGGGTTTGGGAAAGGGGCTTTAGAGGTCACTGAGGGATATGAGGGACTGGAGGAAGTGATAAGCAGGCCAGGCAGGCTCCAGTCTCCCAGTGAAGCAAGGTAGGTCGGGTTTGCTCTGTCCTCCCTGTTTGGTCGCCATGTGAATTTGCCTTGAAGGAGAAGCAAGGGTTCTGGTGCTGAGTCAGCCAGTCTTTGCATTAGAGGGATATGTGGAAGTTCAGGAACCTGGTTCTGAGGAGGAGCCAAGCCTGGGGTTTGTTCCCAACTGGTGGTTCTCTGCCCTCTCTGCCCCCAGCTGCCTGTGTCAGGGAATCTGCTTGATGTGTACAGTAGTCAAGGCGTGGCCACGCCAGCAATCACTGTCAGCAACTCCTGCCCAGCTGAGCTGCCCAACATCAAACGGGAGATCTCTGGTAGGTGATAGGGTGTTGGTCCCATGGCCCTACACTTTACCCCAGGTGAGCCCTGTGCCTAACAGGTCTAGAGATGGGCCTGATTCTGGGGAAAATGGTTCGGACATACAGAAATGGGGGCTGTTTGTCCCCTTTCCCCATGTGGCTTGTGGTCTTTCTTTCACCCCACTTCCTCTCACTTCCTCTCATCTTGGATTTAACAACCAGCCTATCACCAAGGCTTAAAAGAGAAAAAAGAAGGCACTTTTTAAAAACGGCATTTCCCCTGCTTTCGGCTACCAAACCCTACCTTAGCATCTGCATGCGTTTCTTGCCTTCCTGTGCCCAGAGGCCCTGATCACTCCACTCTTTTCCAGAGACCGAGGCAAAGGCCCTTTTGAAGGAACGGCAGAAGAAAGACAATCACAACCTAAGTAAGCCAGAGAGCGTGTGCACTGCCCAGGTGCTGTGCAGGCCTGCCTCACCCCGAGTCCTGGCCCCCCATGGGGAACTCCTTCCCTGCAACAGCCTCCCAACTCCCTACTTTCTGTCTCTTCCATTCTTGGCTAATTGACAACTCTTTCTCCCACTCTTTCTTCCTCTCCTCCCCTCTCCAAAGTTGAGCGTCGCAGGCGATTCAACATTAACGACAGGATCAAGGAACTGGGCACTCTCATCCCTAAGTCCAGTGACCCGTGAGTCTGGGCTGGGACCCTGCCAGTGGGAGGTGGGGCAGGTGTCCCATGCTACTAAAATTGTGTCTTGGTGGGCTCACCAGGCAGTCTTGGCCCAGGCATTTCTCCTCGGGTTCTTTCTCAGCCTGAGCAGGGTTGCAGAGCCTCACTGTGTCAGCACCTAAAATTTTAGGCACATAATGTTATGGTCTGTGTGCCCCATCTGGTCTCCATAGGATATATGCACCTACTTTTCTGTTCACTTAGTACTTCCTTTTTTTTTTCTTTCTTTTTGAGATGGAGTCTCACTCTGTCACCCAGGCTGGAGTGCAGTGGTGCAATGGTACTTCCTTTATTTATTCAAGATTTGTTTATTGGCCGGGTGTGGTGGCTCATGCCTGTAATCCCAGCATTTTGGGAGGCCGAGGCGGGTGGATCACCTAAGGTCAGGAGTTTCAGACTAGCCTGGCCAACATGGTGAAACCCCCTCTCTACTAAAAATACAAAAGTTAGCCACGTGTGGTGGCTCACACCTGTAATCCCGGCACTTTGGGAGGCCGAGGCAGGCAGATCATGAGGTCAGAAGTTGAAGACACAGGTGAAACCCTGTGTCCACTAAAAATACAAAAAATTTAGCTGGGCGTGGTGGCACGCACCTGTAATCCCAGCTACTCGGGATGCTGAGGCAGGAGAATCACTTGAACCCGGGAGGCGGAGGTTGCAGTGAACCAATATGGTGCCACTGCACTCCAGCCTGGGTGACAGAGCCAGACTTCGTCTCAAAAAAAAAAAAAGATGGCTGGTGCGGTGGGAGGCCGAGGCAGGTGGATCAGGAGGTCAGGAGATGGAGACCATCCTGGCCAACATGCTGAAACCCCATCTCTATTAAAAATACAAAAATTAGCCGGGTGTGGTGGTGGGCACCTGTAATCCCAGCACTTGAGGAGGCGAGACAGGTGGATCACTTGAGGTCAAGAGTTGGAGACCAGCCTGGCCAACATGGTGAAACCCCGTCTCTACAAAAAATACAAAAAAAATTAGCGGGGCATGGTGGCACAGGCCTGTAATCCCAGCTACTCGGAAGGTTGAGGCAGGAGAATCGCTTGAACCTGGGAGGTGGAAGTTACAGTGAGCCGAGATTTGCCACTGCACTCTAGCCTGAGTGACAGAGCGAGACTCCATCCCCCATCCCCTCCCCTCCAAAAAAAAGGAGAAGAGAAAGATTTATTTATTGAGCCTCTGGTTTGTGCCAGGTACCATATTAGGCCCTAAAGATACCAGAGGGAGGCTGGGCGTAGTGGCTCACGCGTATAATCCCAGCACTTTGGGAGGCCGAGGTGGGTGGATCACGAGGTCAGGAGGTCGAGACCATCCTGGCTAACACAGTGAAACCCCGTCTCTACTAAAAATACAAGAAATTAGCCAGGTGTGGTGGTGGGCGCCTGTAGTCCCAGCTACTCGGGAGGCTGGGGCAGGAGAATGGCATGAACCCGGGAGGCTGAGCTGACAGTGAGCTGAGATCACGCCACTGCACTCCAGCCTGGGTGACAGAGCAAGACTCTGTCTCAAAAAAAAAAAAAAAAAAAATACCAGAGGGAACAAAACAGACCTCATGAAACTGATGTTTTAGTAGGGGCAGACAAATAGTAAATAAGTAAACATCCATGAGATCCATTATGATGAGTGTTATGAGAAGAATAAAGACTGGAAGGAAAATGGGAGAATGTTGGGGAGGGTTACAGTTTGGGGTAAGGAAGGTAAGGACACACAGGCCCCAACTGACAAGGAAACGTTTGAATAAAGAGCCTAAGGAGGCAAGGGAGGGAGCCGCATAGGTGTCTGGGGGTAAGAGTATTCAAGGCAGAGGGCACAGCTGGGATTGATGCCCTGAGATGGGAATGGTTTTCCATATTCTAGGAGCACTGAGATACCAATGTGGCTGTAGTGAGATCAATCGGAGAGACATAGGGAAGAGAGGAATCCTAAGGGGTCAGGTCAGAGACGGCTTCCAGGGTTTGGAGTGTGATAGGGCACTGTTGGAAGATTCCAGGCGGGAAGTTTTCCTCTGGGTACTCCATATCTTTAATGGACCCCAGCCTCAAGTTCTAGGCATGTTGTGGGAGGTTCCCACCTGGTGCAATCCCCGCCTCAGCTCCTGAGAAACCCCTCATGTGGCATTTCCCACTTGCCTCCCACTTGGGCCCCACAGGGAGATGCGCTGGAACAAGGGCACCATCCTGAAGGCCTCTGTGGATTATATCCGCAAGCTGCAGAAGGAGCAACAGCGCTCCAAAGACCTGGAGAGCCGGCAGCGATCCCTGGAGCAGGCCAACCGCAGCCTGCAGCTCCGAATTCAGGTTTGAAAAGAGGAGATGGTGGTGGGGGAAGTAGGGGAGAGCTTCCTGCAGGTGGAGGCAGAGAGAAAGGCCAGGGTTTCCCTTCCTGGCATACTTGGGGTATCCCCGGGCTTCCCAACTCACACGATGGTGATAGTGATAATAAGTAATAATCATAATATTAACAGGGATAATATTGCTAACGTACATAGCTTTTAGCTTGTGCTCTGTACTGTGACAAGAGCTTTATATTCACTAACTTATTCAATCCTCACAATTCTATGAGACAGGGGCTTTTTTTGTTTTGTTTTTTTTGAGACGGAGTTTCGCTCTTGTTGCCCAGGCTGGAGTGCAATGGCACAATCTCGGCTCACTGCAACCTCCACCTCCTGGGTTCAAGCAGTTCTCCTGTCTCAGTCTCCTGAGTAGCTAGGATTATAGGCATGCACCACCATGCCCAGCTAATTTTTGTATTTTTAGTAGATATGGGGTTTCTCCATGTTGGTCAGGCTGGTCTCGAACTCCCGACCTCAGGTGATCCACCTACCTCAGCCTCCCAAAGTGATTACAGGCATGAGCCACCAAGCCTGGCCTAGGGGCCATTATTATATACCCACTTTACAGTTTGCGACTCTGAAGCTTCAGAGATGTTAAGCGCCTTGCCTAAAGTTTTCCAACTAGTGAGTAGCAGAAGCTGAATTCCAACCCAGGGAACCTACCCTTTTCAACCTTTACACTCCTCTGCCTCTAAGGGACTCTGAACCCTACTTATCCTGTACCCAACCCTTATTTTTTACAGGAGCTAGAACTGCAGGCCCAGATCCATGGCCTGCCGGTACCTCCCACCCCAGGGCTGCTCTCCCTGGCCACGACTTCAGCTTCTGACAGCCTCAAGCCAGAGCAGCTGGACATTGAGGAGGAGGGCAGGCCAGGCGCAGCAACGTTCCATGTAGGGGGGGGACCTGCCCAGAATGCTCCCCATCAGCAGCCCCCTGCACCGCCCTCAGATGCCCTTCTGGACCTGCACTTTCCCAGTGACCACCTGGGGGACCTGGGAGACCCCTTCCACCTAGGGCTGGAGGACATTCTGATGGAGGAGGAGGAAGGGGTGGTGGGAGGACTGTCGGGGGGTGCCCTGTCCCCACTGCGGGCTGCCTCCGATCCCCTGCTCTCTTCAGTGTCCCCTGCTGTCTCCAAGGCCAGCAGCCGCCGCAGCAGCTTCAGCATGGAGGAGGAGTCCTGATCAGGCCTCACCCCTCCCCTGGGACTTCCCCACCCAGGAAAGGAGGACCAGTCAGGATGAGGCCCCGCCTTTTCCCCCACCCTCCCATGAGACTGCCCTGCCCAGGTATTCTGGGGGGAAGAGGAGATGTGATCAGGCCCCACCCCTGTAATCAGGCAAGGAGGAGGAGTCAGATGAGGCCCTGCACCTTCCCCAAAGGAACCGCCCAGTGCAGGTATTTCAGGAGAAGGCTGGAGAAGGACCTGAGATCAAGGCCTGCCCCCTGGGGATCACAGCCTCACCCCTGCCCCCGTGGGACTCATCCTTGCCCAGGTGAGGGAAGGAGACAGGATGAGGTCTTGCGCCTGTACCCTAGGGACTGTCCTAGCCAGGTCTCCTGGGAAAGGGATATGTGAGGATATTGCTCCATCCTTTGTCTTGGAACCACCAGTCTAGTCCATCCTGGCACAGAAGAGGAGTCAAGTAATGGAGGTCCCAGCCCTGGGGGTTTAAGCTCTGCCCCTTCCCCCTGAACCCTGCCCTGCTCTGCCCAGGCAAGGAACAGAAACGAGGATGAGACCTGGCCCCTTCCCCTGGGAACTCTCCTGGCCTTCTAGGAATGGAGGAACCAGGCCCCACCCCTTCCCTATAGGAACAGCCCAGCACAGGCATTTCAGGTGTGGAAGAATCAGTAGACCAGGCCACCACTCATGCTTGTGGAGATCATAGCCCTACCCTTGTCCCTCAGCAACATCCCATCTAAGCATTCCACACTGCAGGGAGGAATGGTACTTAAGCTCCCCTGCCTTAACCTGGGACCAACCTGACCTAACCTAGGAGGGCTCTGAGCCAACCTTGCTCTTGGGGAAGGGGACAGATGATGAAATTTCATGGATGAATTTTCCAGACCTATATCTGGAGTGAGAGGCCCCCACCCTTGGGCGGAGTCCTGCCTTCTTCCTTGAGGGGCAGTTTGGGAAGGTGATGGGTATTAGTGGGGGACTGGGTTCAGGTTACCAGGACCAGTACCTCAGTATTCTTTTTCAACATGTAGAGCAACAGGATGAAGGAAGGGGCTATTTCCTGGGAGCTCCCCAGCCCAGGAAAACTGGAAGCCTTCCCCAGCAAGGCAGAGGCTTGGAGGAGGGTTGTAAAAGCATATTGTACCCCCTCATTTGTTTATCTGAATTTTTTATTGCTCCACATACTGAGAATCTAGGCCACCCCAACCTCTGTCCCCCACCCAGTTCTTCATTTGGAGGAATCACCCCATTTCAGAGTTATCAAGAGACACTCCCCCCTCCATTCCCACCCCTCATACCTACACCCAAGGTTGTCAGCTTTGGATTGCTGGGGCCAGGCCCCAGGGAAGGTATACTGAGGGGTCTATAGGTTTGTGATTAAAATAATAAAAGCTAGGCGTGTTTGATGCGCTTTTAACTTTGGCAAAGAGTCTCTTGTCCTTGTTTTTCACTGTGCAGTGAACATGGCCCATGCAGGCCAAGAGGGATAAAAGTCCTTGGGAGAAACAGATTCCAGAAGAATGGATAAAATAATTTAGAAAGGAAGAGGGCATGGAGGAAGACTATGCAAACAAAAGACATTAGTCCTTTTAAAGACCAATCACCAGGCACAATTTTAACTGCTGCAAGTGTTTTATCTAATTTATTTCTCCAAAGGAATGTTAGTCAGAACATGCTGCTTCTTACTTCCATTTGGTCTTTGAAGAAGCTGAGGAATAGAATTGAACTGTTCTGAAGATACGCAAGCCTGTAAATGGGTGAGGCGGTAAAACAGTAAAGTCAGGTGAGTGAGGGCTCGATTGAAAAATGCCGCTGAGGGCAGAGGGGGAAAGAAGCTTTTCTTGCAAATCCACTTTTGAAACTGATAAGGAAGTCTATGAGGATATTTCCTGGCAGACAACAGAGGTATTCAAGATGGTAGAAAGGGCAAAGACAAATATCTGAAAGGCAGAGAAACAGGCAACCAAATGAATTTTGGAACAGATGTTGAGATTTTGGGAGAATTTAAATGAACACAAGTATCTTCTTGAAGGCTGGGAAAAAGTATTTTTCGTGGCCGGGCGCGGTGGCTCAAGCCTGTAATCCCAGCACTTTGGGAGGCCGAGACGGGCAGATCACGA
>NW_016809054.1:81230-86843 GCF_001698545.2 Rhinopithecus bieti
GTGACAGAGCGAGACTCCGTCTCAAAAAAAAAAAAAAAAATCGCCTCCAAAATATGTATTACATATCTTATTCTCATCCCCTCAAGAGGTAGAGCCTAATTCCCCTCCTCCTCTTGAATGTGAGTTGGACTTAAGAGACTTGCTTCTAATGAAGAGTGTAGGCCAAGCGCAGTGGCTTACGCTTATAATCCCAGCAGTTTGGGAGGCCGAGGAGGGCAGATCACTTGAGGTCAGGAGTTCAGGACCAGCCTGGCCAACATGGCGAAACCCCATCTCTACTAAAAACACAAAAGTTAGCTGAGCGTGCAGGAGAATTGCTTGAACCTGGGAGGTGGAGGTTGCAATGAGCCGAGATCGCACCACTGCACTCTAGCCTTGGTGACAGAGCAAGACTCTGTCTAAAACAAAAAAAACGGCCAGGTGTAGTGGCTCACACCTGCAATCCCAGCACTTTGGGAGGCCGAGGCGGGCAGATCACAAGGTCAAGAGATCGAGACCATCCTGGCCAACATGGTAAAACCATGTCTCTAAGAAAAATACAAAAATTAGCTGGGTGTGGTGGCGTGCGCCTGTAGTCCCAGCTACTTGGGAGGCTGAAGCAGGAGAATCGAGCCAGGATGGTCTTGATCTCCTGACCTCGTGATCCACCGGCTTGGGCCTCCCAAAGTGCTGGGATTATGGGCTTGAGCCATTGCACCAGGCTGCCCAGCTAATTTTTGTGTTTTTAGTAAAGATGGGTTTTCACCATGTTGGCCAGTCTGGTCTCGAACTCCTTACCTCAGGTGATCCACCCGCCTCAGCCTCCCAAAGTGCTAGAATTACAGGCGTGAGCCACCGTGCCCGACACTGAATCTCTCTTTCCTTCCTTCTTTCTTTCTCTTTCTCTTTCCTTCCTTCCTTCCTTCCTTCCTTCCTTCCTTCCTTCCTTCCTTCCTTCCTTCCTTTCTTTCTTTCTTTCTTTCTCTCTCTTTTTCTTTCTTTCTTTCTCTTTCTTTCTTTCTTTCTTTCTTTCTTTCTTTCTTTCTTTCTTTCTTTCTTTCTCTTTCTTTCCTTCCTTCCTTCCTTCTTTCTTTCTTTCTTTCTTTCTTTTTTCTTTTTTCTTTTTTTTTTTTTGTTTTGAGACCGTCTTGCTCTGTTGGCCAGGCTGGAGTGCAGTGGCACAATCTCGGCTCACTGCAACCTCCATCTCCTGTGCTCAAGCAATTCTCCTGTCTCAGCCTCCCAAGTGGCTGGGATTACAGGCATGTGCAACCATGCCCAGCTAATTTTTGTATTTTTAGTAGAGATGGGGTTTCACCATGTTCGCCATGGTGGTCTTGAACTCCTGACCTCAGGTAATCCACCCGCCTCGGCCTCCCAAAGTGCTGGGATTACGGGCATGAGCCACTGTGCCTGGCCGGGAGCTCTTTGAGACAAACAAACAAAAAACTGATAAATAGTTCACTGTTATTACGTCTTTTTATTAAAAAACCTATTTTATTCTGCTTATCTTTCACCAAATTTGTCTGGAAACCTGCTGCATGATTTTCTGCTGTTTGTAATTATTGATTTTCTTTCTTTCTTTTTTTTTTTTTTTTTTTCCTTTTTTTTTTTTTTTTTTTTTTTTTGAGACAGAGTCCTACTCTGTCACCCAGGCTGGAGTGCAGTGGCTTATTCTTGGCTCGCTGCAACCTCCACCTCCTGGGTTCAAGCAATTCTCCCACCTCAGCCTCCTGAGTAGTGGGGATTACAGGCACCCATCATCATGCCCGGCTAATTTTTTGTATTTTTGTAGAGACGGGGTTTCACCATGTTGGGCAGGCTGGTCTCGAACTCCTGACCCCAGGTGATCCACCTGCCTTGGCCTCCCAAAGTGCTGGGATTACAGGAATGAGCCACTGCGCCCAGCCCAATTTTCAACCAAGATGGAATAATGGGGATGGAATTTGCCCTCCTGCCTGAAACAAATAAAAATTGAGACAAATAAAATGGAAAAACAAATCTCACGATAGTGGACATCAGATTAGCTGGGTGTGGTGGTTAATCTGGAAGCCTCAGCTATTTGGAAGGCTGAGGCAGTAGGATTGTTTGAGCCCAGGAGATCAAGGCTGCAGTGACCCGTGATTGCGCCACTGCACTCCAGCCTAGGCGAGAGTGAGACCCTGTCTCAAAAACAAAACAACAACAAAAAAAGATATTGGACATTAGACGATGAAGGAAAGTGATCCCTGAGAGATGGGAAACAAACAAGGTAAGCATGATGGTTGCCCAGCTTACTGCCTGGAGATGGAGAGGGCCGATTCAGGATGAACCTTGAAAATATGCTAAGTGAAATTTGCCAGACACAGGACAAATATTGATTCCACTTATATGTGGTATTTAGGATAGGCAAATTACTAGAGAAAGAAAGTAGAATAGAGGTTACCAGGGCCTTGGGGATGGGGAAAATGGGGAGTTATTGCTTAATGGGTACAAAGTTTCTGTTTGGGATGATGAAAAAGTTCTGGAAATAGTGGCATTGGTTACACAACATTGTGAATGTACTTAATGCTCCTGAATTGTACACTTACAGATGGTTAAAACAATAAATTTTATGTCAGGCACATTTTACTGCAATTTTTAAAAAAGGATAAAGGAGAATATTACAAACAAATTTATGCCAATACTTCTCAACAAATTCCTTGCAAGACACAAAACACCAATGCCCACTCAGAAAGAAATAGATAACTTGATTTATATTAAATAAATTGAACTTGTAGTAAAACATATTCCCATGAAGGAAATTCCAGGCCCAGATGGCTTCCTTGGGGAACTGTACCATATATATATATGGCAGAAATAATATGAATTCTGCACAAACTCTTCCAGAAAATTTAAGAGGAGAGGATACTTTCCAACTCATTCTATGAAACTAGCATTACTCTGATACAAAAGCACAGAAAGTCATTACAAGAAAATAAAACTATATGTAACTACCCTTCATGAACACAGATGCGAAAGTTCTTAACATTTTAGTAAATCTTGTTTTTTGCTTTGCTTTGTTTTGTTTTGTTTTGTTTTGGAGACAGAGACTCACTCTGCTGCCCAGGCTGAAGTGCAGTGGAGCGAACTTGGCTCACTGCAACCTCTGCTTCCTGGGTTCAAGCGATTATTCTGCCTCAGCCTCCCGAGTAGCTGGGATTGCAGGCACGTGCCACCACGCCCAGCTAATTTTTGTATTTTTAGTAGAGACGGGGTTTCACCATGTTGGCCAGGCTGGTCTTGAACTCCCGATCTCAGGTGATCCACCCGCCTCTACCTCCCAAAGTGCTGGGATTACAGGCATGAGTCACTGCTCCCGGCCCATTTTAGTAAATCACATCCAACAATATATACACAAAAGAAAATACATCAAGATGAATTTGAATTTATTCCAAGAATGCAAGAAAAACCATTTCAAGAGATGCAAAGAAAAGCATTTGGCGATATCCACCATCCATTCCTGATTTTAAAAAAACTCTCTGCCAGGCGCAGTGGCTCACGCCTGTAATCCCTGCACTTTGGGAGGCCAAGGCGGGTGGATCACCTGAGTTAGGAGTTTGAGACCAGCCTGGCCAACATGATGAAACCCCGTCTCTACTAAAAATACAAAAAATTAGCTGGACGTGGTGGCGTGCACCTGTAATCCCAGCTATTTGGGAGGCTGAGGCAGGAGGATCACTTGAACCAGGGAGGCAGAGGTTGCAGGAAGCCGAGATCGCACCACTGCACTCCAGCCTGGGCAAGAAGAGCAAAACTCAGAAAAACAAAAAACAAAAAAACTCAGAAAACTAGAAATGAAAGAAGGTAATATCTCCTCCATGTGATAAAGAGCAGCTACAAATAACCTGTAGTAATGTCAAACTCAATGGCGAAAGACTGCCTTTCCTCCTAACATAACATTACAAACAGGCCAACATGTCCTCTTTTTTTTTTTGAGATGGAGTCTCACTCTGTGGCCCAGACTGGAGTGCAATGGCGCGATCTCAGCTCACTGCAACCTCTGCCTCCCAGGTTCAAGTTATTCTCCTGCCTCAGCCTCCCAAATAGCTGGGATTACAGGCGCCCGTCAGCATGCCCGACTAATTTTTGTATTTTTTTAGTAGAGACAAGGTTTCACCATGTTGGCCAGGCTGGTCTCAAACTCCTGACCTCAGGTGATCCACCCATCTCAGCCTCCCAAAGTGCTGAGATAACAGGCATGAGCCACCGTGTCCGGCTCTTTTTTTTTCTTTTTGAGACAGGGTCTGGCTCTTGGCTCACTGCAACCTCCATCTTCCGGGCTCAAGCATTCCTCCCACCTAAGTCTCCTGAGTAGCTGGGACTTACAGGCGCATGCAACCATGCCTTGCTAATTTTTGTATATTTTATAGAGATGGGGTTTCACCATGTTGCCCAGGCTGGTTTCTAACTCCTGGCCTCAAGTGATCCACCTGCCTCAGCCTCCCACAGTGCTGGGATTACTGACGCGAGCCATTGTGCCCGGCTAATTGTATTTCTATCAAGTAGCAATGACCCATAGGAAATGGAAACCTTAAAATAACATTTATGGGCTGGGCATGGTGGCTCACGTCTGTAATCCCAGTATTTTGGGAGGCCCAGGCAGATGGATCACTTGAGGTCAGGAGTTCGAGACCAGCCTGGCCAACATAGTGAAATTCCCCCCCCCACCTCCACTAAAAATGCAAAAATTAGGCCGGGAGCGGTGGCTCACGCCTGTAATCCTAACACTTTGGGAGGCCAAGGCGGGTGGATCACCAGAGACCTGCCAGGCCAACATGGTGAAACCCCATCTCGCCTGAACCCCGGAGGCAGAGGTTGCAGTAAGCCAAGATGGCGTCACTGCACTCCATGCACTCCAGCCAGGGCAACAGAACAAAACTCCACCTCAAAAAAAAAAAAAAAAAAAAAGGGAAAAAAAAAAAGGCCAAGCGCGGTGGCTCATGCCTGTAATCCCAGCACTTTGGGAGGCTGAGGTGGGAGGATCACGAGATGAGGAGTTCGAGACCAGCCTGGCCAATATGGTGAAACCCTGTCTCTACTAAAAATAAAAAATAACTAGCCTGGTATGGTGGTGTACGCCTGTAGTCCCAGCTACTCGGGAGGCAGAGGTGAGAGAATCTCCTGAACCTGGGAGGCAGAGGTTGCAGTGAGCTGAGATTATGCCACTGCACTCCAGCCTGGGCAATAGAGGGAGACTCCGTCTCAAAAAACAAACAAACAAACCAAAAATTAGCCGGGCGTGGGGGCATGTGCCTGTGGTCCCAGCTACTCAGGAGGCTGAGGCAGGAGAATCCCTTGAATGCAGGAGGCAAAGGCTGTAGTGAGCCGAGATGCTGCCACTGTACTCCAGCGTGGGTGAGAGAGTGAGACTCTGTCTCAAAAAATACAAGAAAAAAAAAGAAAAGAAAGAAAGAAAAAAAATTAAATAATTCCTAAATGAATGAAGAGATACACTATGTTTATGAAGCAGGAGACTCAATATTATTAAGATACCAGTTCTCCTGAGACTGGTCTATAGAATCAATGTAATCCCAGTCAAATCCCAGCAGATATTTTTGTAGAATTGACAACCTGATTCTTTTTTCTTTTTTTTCTTTTTCTTTTTTTTTTTTT
>NW_016809054.1:87519-97565 GCF_001698545.2 Rhinopithecus bieti
GAGTAGCTGGGACTGCAGTCGCGTGCCACCACGCCCGGCTAATTTTTGTATTTTTAGTCGAGATGGGGTTTCACCGTGTTGGCGAGGCTGGTCTCCAACATCTGGCCTCAAGCAATCCACCCTCCTCAGCCTTCCAAAGTGCTGGTATTACAGGATCCCCGAAATTTTAACACTCATTGCCTCATGGGGGAGAGGATCGACTGAGAACATCTGGGAAAGAACTTTCCGTGATGTAAACATACTTTTTTTTTTTTGAGACGGAGTCTAGCTCTGTCGCCCAGGCTGAAGTGCAGTGATGCGATCTCAGCTCACTGCAACCTCCGCCTCCTGGGTTCAAGTGATTCTCCTGCCTCAGCCTCCAAGTAGCTGGGATTGCAGGCACCCGCCAGCACGCACAACTAATTTTTGTATTTTTAGTAGAGATGGTGTTTCACTGTGTTGGCCAGGCTAGTCTTGAATTACTGACCTCGTGATCTGCCCGCCTTGGACTCCCAAAGTGCTGGGATTACAAGTGTGAGCCACCACACCCTGCTGATGTAAACATTCTATATCGTGATAGGGGTAGGAGCTACTTGAGTGTATTTTTTTTCTCTTTTTTTTTTATGAGACGGAGTCTCACTCTGTTGCCCAGGCTAGAGTGCAGTGGCACGATCTCGGCTCACTGCAAGCTCCGCCTCCCGGGTTCATGCCATTCTCCTGCCTCAGCCTCCCGAGTAGCTGGAACTATAGGCGACTGCCACCATGCCCGGTTAATGTTTTGTATTTTTTTAGTAGAGACGGAGTTTCACCATGTTAGCCAGGATGGTCTCGATCTGACCTCGTGATCTGCACGCCTCGGCCTCCCAAAGTGCTGGGATTACAGGCGTGAGCCACCACGCCCTGTTGAGTGTATTATTTTATCAGGCTGCTGTGAATTTTGATTTGTGAATTTTACTGCATGTAAATTTTACCTCAAAAATGCCTGTAAACAATGGGTTGGGTATGCTGGCTCCCACCTGCAATCTGGGCATTTTGGGAGGCTGAGACAGGAATATTGCTTGAGGCCAGGAGTTGGAGACAACCTTGGGCAACATAGCAAGGTCCCTGTCTCTACTATATATATGTGTGTGTGTGTGTATATATATGTATGTGTGTTTGTGTATATATATGTATGTATATACATTGTGTGTGTGTGTGTGTGTGTATATATATATATATTTTTTTTTTTTTTTGAGGGTCTGACTCTTGTTGCCCAGGCTGAAATGCAATGGCGCAATCTCAGCTCCGTGCAACCCTTGCTTCCCGGCTTCAAGTGATTCTCCTGCCTCAGCCTCCCGAATAGCTGGGATTACAGGTGCCTGCCACCATGCCCAGCTAATTTTTGTAGTTTAAGTAGAGACGGGGTTTCACCATGTTGGCCAGGCTGGTCTCGAACTCTTGACCTCAGGTAATCTGCCCACCTCGGCCTCCCAAAGTGCTGGGATTACAGGCACGAGCCACCGTGCCTGACCTGCAAAAAAAACTTTTTTTATTGAGATAGAGTCTCGCTCTGTCGCCCAGGCTGGAGTGCAGTGGCGTGATCTTGGCTCACTGCAACCTCTGCCTCCTGAGTTCAAGCGATTCTCCTGCCTCAGCCTCCCAAGTAGCTGGGACTACAGGCATGTGCCACCACGCCCAGCTAATTTTTTGTATTTTTAGTAGAGACAGGGTTTCACCGTGTTAGCCAGGACGGACTTGATCTCCTGACCTCATGATCCGCCCGCCTCGGCCTCCCAAAGTGCTGGGATTACAGGTGTGAGCCACCACGCCAGGCCACAAAAAATTATTTTTTAATAATTAGCCAGGCATGGTGGCATGTACCTGTAGTCCCCACTACATAAGAGGCTGAGGTGGGAGGATCGCTTGAGTCCAAGAGTTTGAGGCTGCAGTCAGCTGTGATCACACTAATGCACTCCAGCCTGGGTGACAAAGTGAAATCCTGTCTTTAAAAAAAAAAAAAGGGGGGTCTGGGGAGGCTGAGGCACTAGAATTGCTTGAACCCAGGAGGTAGAAGTTGCAGTGAGCTGAGATCGTGCCACTGCACTCCACCCTGGGTGACAGAGCAAGACCCTGTCTCTAAAAAAAAAAAAAATCTGTAAGCAAATATTGTACTCTGGTAAGTAGATTTGCTTTTGTAGTGGTATGGGTTAGGCAATTCTGAAAATTCCTTTGTGTAATCTAGGCTTGAGGAAATAAGTAATTAGGAATAATGGGAGTTAGATTACTTACTAAAAGAGTGACAAATATGGATGGGGAAAACAGAAGTTTACCCTGAAGTGTTGAATTGGAATTGGAGGTATCAGGATGATCTCATGGTTTTATATATAGACAGAGAAAGAGAGTTATGTTATGAGGAGAATCAGTGTGTGTGTCTGTGTGTGTGTCCCACGTCTGTTCACTAAGAGGGCCTAAAAACAGATATGTCTCTAGCAATGAGCAATAAACACATCTAGGGTACAGATTTGGTTTCATTTTCATTTTTCTATTTTTCTTTTCTTTGTTTCATTTTATTTTTTTCTTTTGAGATGACGTCTCCCTCTGTTACCCAGGCTGGAGTGCAGTGGTGTGATCTCAGCTCTCTGCAACCTCTGTCCCTCAGATTCAAGCAATTCTTGTGCCTCAGCCTCCTGAGCAGCTGGGACTACAGGCGCACGCCACCAAGCCCGACTAATTTTTGTATTTTTAGTAGAGAGAGGGTTTCACCATGTTGCCCTGGCTGGTCTCAAACTCCTGGTCTCAAGTGATCCACCCACCTCGGCCTCCCAAAGTGTTGGGATTACAGCCATGAGCCACCGCACCCAGCCGGTTTTTCCATTTTAAATTTTGTCTTGAAATAATTTCGGATTAATAGAATAGCTGAAGCTGGCCCAGTGGCTCATGCCTGTAATCCTAGCACTTTGGGAGGCTGAGGCAGGCTGATTGCTTGAGCTCAGGGGTTCGAGACCAGCCTGGGCAACATGGCAAAAACCCATCTCTACAAAACATACAAAAATTAGTTGGGCGTGGTGGTAGACACCTGTGGTCCCAGCTGCTCAGGAGGCTGAGGTGGGAGGATCACTTGAGCCCAGAAGGTCGAGGCTGTAATGAGCCGTGTTCGTGCCACTGCACTCTAGCCTGGGAGACAGAGTTGAGACCAAAAAAAAAAAAGGCTGAAAGGCGAAAGGCTGGACGCGGTGGCTCATGCCTGTAATCCCAGCACTTGGGAGACCAAGGCAGGTGGATCACCTGAGGTTGGGAGTTCACGACCAACCTGGCCAACATGGCAAAACCTCATCTCCACTAAAAACAAAAAAATAAAAATAAAAAAAAATAGCCGGGCTTGGTGGCAGGACCTATAATTCCAACTACTAGGGAGGTTGAGGCAGGAGAATCACTTGAACCTGGGAGGTGTAGGTTGCAGTGAGCCGAGATCACGCTATTGCACTCCATCCTGGGTGACAAGAGCAAAACTCCATCCAAAAAAAAAAAAAATTAGCCAGGCGTGGTGGGTCATGTCTATAATCCCGTTACTTGGGAGGCTGAGGCAGGAGAATCGTTTGAACCGGGGAGGTGGAGGTTGCAGTGAGAAGAGATTGCACCATTGCGCTCCAGCCTGGGCAACGAGAGCCAAACTCTGTCTCAAAAATAAACAAATTAATTAAAAGGCTGGGCATAGTGGATCATGCTTGTAATCTGAGCACTTTCAGAGGCTGAGGCAGGTGGATCACCTGAGGTCAGGAGTTTGAGACCAGCCTGACCAACTTGGTGAAATCCTGTCTCTACTAAAAATACAAAAATTAGCCAGGCATGATGGTGCATGCCTGTAATCCCAGCTATTTGGGAGGCTGAGGCAGGAGAATTGCTTAAACCCGGGAGGCAGAGGTGTCAGTGAGCCAAGATCTCGCCACTGTACTCCAGACTGGGCAACAAGAGCAAAACTCTGTCTCAAAAAAAAAAAAAGTTGGCCAGCCCTAGTGGCTCACACCTGTAATCCCAGCACCTTGGGAGGCCAAGGTAGGCAGATTGCTTGAGGTCAAAAGTTTGAGACCATTGCCTGGTCAACATGATGAAACCCCATCTCTATTTAAAATGCAATAATTAGCCTGATGTGGTGGCGCACAGCTGTAATGCCAGCTACTCGGGAGACTGATGAAGCAGAATTGTTTGCACCCAGAGGCGGAGGTTCCAGTGAGGTGAGGTTGCACCACTGCACTCCAGCCTGGGCAACAGAGTGAGCGAGACCCTGTCTCAAAAAAAAAAAAAAAAAAAAAAAAAAAAAANTACCTAGCACATATCAGAATCCTAGACTCTGAGGGAATGCAGGTGTTCCACATAAACCACATTGTTTCTACAAACAGTTTAGGCACAATGAACCACTCCTGTTTTTTGTTTTTTGAGAGAGTCTCGCTCTGCCACCCAGGCTGGAGTACAGTGGCACAGTCTCTGCTCACTGCAACCTCCGCCTCCCGGGTTCAAACAATTCTCCTGCCTCAGCCTCCTGAATAGCTGGGATTATAGGACACCACAACGATGCCCAGCTAATTTTCGTATTTTTAGTAGAAATGGGGTTTCACCATGTTGATCAGGCTGGTCTCGAATCCCTGACCTCAAGTGATCCACCCGCCTCGGCCTCCCAAAGTGCTGGGATTACAGGCGTGAACCACCACGCCCAGTCACAATGAACCACTCATATCAGTGTAGCGAACTGTTTACTAGCCAAATTTCCAGATGCTAGTCAAGGGCTAACCTTGCAATCAGATCTTTCTAAGGATAATAGTCTCAGTCTCTTCTGTACAAAGACATTTTAGAGAAAGTCATTCTCCAAAGACATTTAAGAGAAAGTCATTCTCTCTTTTTTTTTTTTTTTGAGTCAAAGTCTTGCTCTGCCACCCAGGCTGGAGTGCAGTGTCGCAATCTTGGCTCGCTACAACCTCCGCCTCCTGGGTTCATGCAATTCTCCTGCCTCAGCCTACCAAGTAGCTGGGATTACAGGCGCCTGCCACTACACCCAGCTAATTTTTGTATTTTTGGTAGAGACAGGTTTTGCCATGTTGGCCAGGCTGGTCTCAAACTCCTGACTGCAAGTGATCTTTGTTTTTTATGACGTTGATATCTTGATGAGTTCTTTAGTTGGGGTTTGACTAATAGCTTCTCATGATTCGATTCAGGTTATGAATTTTTGGCAGAAATACCACAGAAGTGATTTGTGTCTTTCTCAGTGCATTACATGGGAAAGTACATAATACCAATTTGTCCCTGTCCTGGTGATGCTAAAGGTGACTCGGTTAAGGTAGTGTTCTCCATTCTGAAGTTACCCTAATCCTTGTTGTAATTAAAAAGTAAGCCTGGGCAACATAGTGAGATCTTGTCTCTACAAAAAATTTAAAAATTAGCCCTCTGGGCCTGGTGTGGTGGCTCACGCCTGTAATTCCAGCACTTTGGGAGGCTGAGGCGGGCTGATCACCTGAGGTCAGGTCAGGAGTTCAAGATCAGCCTGACAAACATGGTGAAACCCTGTCTCTACTCAAAATACAAAAAATTAGCTGGGCGTGGTAGCAGGCGCCTGTAATCCCAGCTACTCAGGAGGTTGAGGCAGGAGAATCGCTTGAACCCACCACACCCGCCACCACGCCCGGCTAATTTTTTTTGTAAGAGATGGGGTTTCACCGTGTTAGCCAGGATGGTCTTGATCTCCTGACCTCATGATCCGCCCGCCTTGGCCTCCCAAAGTGCTGGGATTACAGGTGTGAGCCACCGTGCCCGGCCCAAATAGTTATTTGCTAATTCCATCATTCCTTGTACATTTATTAGTTGGCATTCCTCTGTGAGAAAGAGTTTTCCCTTCGCCTCCATTTATTTATTTAGATCACTTTGGACTCCTGGATTCTTTTTTAATTCAAATTCTTTCAATGTATGGTCAAATAAGATGTTCCAGGCTAATATTGTACTTTCCTTGTCCCAACCCTGCAATCAGCTATTTGTCTAAGGGGCTGTGGTTCCTGTTAGTGGAAAATGGTAATTAGGCAAGAGAAATCAATTACAGCCAGTGTGACTGATTGGAAAACAATAAAGAAAGATATCCCTATTTTCAGATGATATGATTTTGTACCTGGTAAACCCTAGAGAATCAATGATAAAACACTCTAACAATAAAATTATTCAGTAAAATGGAAGGAAATAAAATTAACGTAGAGAAATCAATAGCTTTTGTATATATCAACAATAACCAGTGAGAGGATATAAAGATGCATAGTGGCTCACACGTATAGTCCCAGCTACTTGGGAAGTTGAAGTGGGAGGATCGCTTGAGCCCAGGAGTTCACAGCTGTAGTGTGCGATGATCACGCCTATAAATAGCCACTGCAGTCCAGCTGGGGCAACATAGTGAGATCCCGCCTCTACCAAAAAAAAAAAAAAGAGAGAGAGATAATGATAGAGGAAACCTCGTTTACAATAGCATCAAAGGAAATAATGAGGAAGAAATCTAACAAGAAATGTGAAAAAAATCTGTGTGCGGAACACTTTAAAATGCATCTGTCAAAACCCATTGATCTTTATGGTACAAAAAAAGTTTGTTAATGTGTGCAAAATTAAAAAGAAAAAACGCAACCAGGAGGTCAGGGGATCCAGTATGGAATGGAGACTGTGACAACATAATTTACATATTACAAATGTAGGCAAGGGCCAGGCATGGTGGCTCATGCCTGTAATCCCAGCACTTTGGGAGGCCGAAGTGGGCAGATCCCTTGCGGCCAGGAGTTTGAGACCAACCTGGCCAACATGGTGAAACCTGTATATACCAAAAATGCAAAAATTAGACAGGCATGGTGGCACGTGCCCATAATCCCAGCAACTTGGGAGGCTGAGGTAGGAGAATCGCTAGAACCTGGTAGGCAGAGGTTGCAGTGAGCCAAGATCGGGCCACTGAACTCCAGAGCGAGACTCCGTCTCAAACACACACACACACACACACACACACACACACACACACACACACAGTAGGCCTGGTGTGGTGGCTCACGCCTGAAATCCTAGCACTTTGGAAGGCAGATAGATGTGGGTGGATCACTTGAGCCCAGGAGTTTGAGACCAGCCTGGGCAACACTGTAAGACTTGGTTTCTACAAAATTTTTTTTTTTTAATTAGCTGGGTATGGTAGCCTGTGCCTGTAGTCCCAGCTACTCGGGAGGCTGAGGTAGACAGATTGGTTGACCCCAGAAGGTCGAGGCTGAAGTGAGCCGAGATTGCACCACTGCACTCCAGTCTGGATGACAGAGGGAGACCCTGTCTCAAAAAAAAAAAAAAAGAAAGAAAGAAAGAAAGAAAAGAAAAAGGCTATGCATGGTCTTAGCTCACTTCTTTAATCCCAGTACTTTGGGAGGCCGAGGCAGGTGGATCACCAGAGGTCAGGAGTTCGAGACCAGGCTGGCCAACATGGTGAAACCCCGTTTCTACTAAAAATACAAACATGGTGGTGAGTGCCTGTAATCCCAACTACTCGGGAGGCTGAGGCAGGAGAATCGCTTGAACCTGGGACGCAGAGGTTGCGGTGAGCCAAGATTGCACCATTGCACTCCAGCCTGGGCGACGAGCAAAACTCTGTCCACCCTGGCCCAAAAATGTTGTTAATATTCCTAATATACAAAGAGGCCGGGTGCGGTTGCACACACCTATAACCCCGGCACTTTGAGAGGTGGAGGCGGGAGGATAACTTGAGGTCATGAGTTGGAGTTCAAGACCAACCTGGCCAACATGGTGAAACCCCGTCTCTACTAAAAATACAAGAATTAGCTGGTGGGTGCCTGTAATTCCAACTACTTGGGAGGCTGAGGCAGGAGAATCTCTTGAACCTGGGAGGCAGAGATTGCAGTGAGCTGAGATTGCACCACTGCACTCCAACCTATGCGGCAGAGGGAGACTCCGTCTCAAAAGAAAAATAATAATTAAATTTAAAAAATAAAATAAGAACAGATATTAAAATGGTTCTTGGTGGCATATGCCTGTAGTCCCAGCTACCTGGGGGGCTGAGGTGGGAGAATTGCTTGAGCCCAGGAAGTCAAGGCAGCAGTGAGCCCTGATTGTGCCACTACACTCCCACGTGGACGATAGAGCAAGACTCTGTCTTAAAATAAAATAAAATATGGCTGGGCGCAGTGGCTCAAGCCTGTAATCCCAGCACTTTGGGAGGCCGAGACGGGCGGATCACGAGGTCAGGAGATCGAGACCATCCTGGCTAACACGGTGAAACTCCGTCTCTACTAAAAATATGAAAAAATTAGCCGGGCGAGGTGGCGGGCGCCTGTAGTCCCAGCTACTCTGGAGACTGAGGCAGGAGAATGGCGTAAACCCAGGAGGCGGAGCTTGCAGTGAGCTGAGATCTGGCCACTGCACTCCAGCCTGGGCGACAGAGCAAGACTCCGTCTCAAAAAATAAATAAATAAATAAATAAAATAAAATAAAATAAAATAAGTTCGGGCGCAGTGGCTCACGCCTGTAATCCCAGCACTTTGGGAGGCCGAGGCGGGTGGATCGCCTGAGGTCAGGAGTTCAAGACCAGCCTGACCAACGTGGTAAAACCCTGCCTCTACTAAAAATACAAAAATTAGTCGGGCATGGGTGGCAGGCACCTGTAATCCCAGCTACTCAGGAGGCTGAGGTAGGAGAATTGCTTGAACCTGGGAGGCGGAGGGTGCAGTGAGCTGAGATCGCACCAATGCACTCCAGCCTAGGCAACAAGAGCGAAACTCCGTCTCAAAAAAATAAATAAATAAATAAATAAATAAAATAAAATGAACCTTAAACATATGACAAGGTGGTGAATCTCACTCATAATAAGAGAAACACAAAACTACACTTAAGAGAATGGATAAACAAATTGTGGTGTAGTCATACTATGAATTTTGTTTTGTTTTGTTTTGTTTTGTTTTTGAGACAGAGTTTTCCCCTCTATCGCTAAGGCTGGAGTGCAGTGGCATGATCTCGGCTCACTGCACCCTCCACCTCCTGGGTTCAAGAGATTCTCATGCCTCAGCCTCCTGAGTAGCTGGGATTACAGTTGTGTACCACCGCTCCTGGCTAATTTTTGTATTTTTAGTAGAAACGTGGTTTCACCATGCTGGCCGGGCTGGTCTTGAACTCCTGACCTCAGGTGATCCACCTGCCTCGGCCTCCAAAAGTGCTGGGATTACAGGCGTTAGCCACTGAGCCAACCCGGCCCATAATATGGAATTTTACTCATCAATAAAAAGAAAAAAAAATGCTTATACACAAAACAACTTGGATGAATCTCAAAAAGATTATGGTGAGTGAAAGAAGCCAGACAGAAAAGGATACATCCTGTCTCATTCTATTTGCATGAAACTCTGCAAGAGAAATGTAATCCAGTAACAGAAAGCCAATCATTGGTTACCTGGGGTAGGGGGTGGGGTTTGGGATAGGGTACAAAGGAATCAATATTCCCTATCTTGCTTGTGATGGTGGTTACAAGGTTGTATACATTAGACAAAGCTCACTAAATTGTACCCTTAAAATGGGTGCATCTATGTATATAGACAGATCAATAGTGTTATCTTTCAATAAAGTTAATTAAATCAAGAAAGGAAACAAAGAGTCCTGGTTGGAAATACTTTTCTTTTTCTTTCTTTCTTTCTTTCTTTCTTTCTTTTTTCTTGGAGACAGAGTCTCGCTCTATCCCCTAGGCTGGAGTGTAGTGGTGCGATCTCGGCTCACCGCAACCTCTGCCTGGCGGGTTCAAGCGATTCTCGTGCCTCCTGGGATTACAAGCGCCCACCACCACTCCCGGCCAATTTTTGTATTTTTAGTAGAGACAAGGTTTCGCCATGTTGGCCAGGTTGGTCTCCAACTCCTGACCTCAAGTGAACTGCCCGCCTTGGCTTCCAAAGTGTTGAGATTACAGGTGTGAGCCACCGCGCCCGGCCCTGGCTGGAAATATTTTTCCATAGCAAGGAAATCATTAACTTCTATGAAATAAGAAGAAGGCCGGGCGCCGTGGCTCACGCCTGTAATCCCAGCACTTTGGGAGGCCGAGG
>NW_016809054.1:97956-120481 GCF_001698545.2 Rhinopithecus bieti
AAAAAAAAAAAAAAAAAAAAAAGGCCAAAGGCTTTACAAGAGGTGGGATTCCCCTTTGGGGTCTCCCAAAGGAGGGCGGGAACAAGACCAGAGCGAAGCTTCCGCTTTCATTTCTATGGTTATTAAGTTACCCATTCTCATTAAAGGAGGATTGCGGAAGGGTGATTTTCTGTCGGCAAAGACTTCCCTAGCGACGAGTCCACCCATGAAACGGGGATGTAATAATGTCGTATCACAATGGGTGGCCTAAAAGAGCGCAAAAGCCAATCAGATGACTTACATTCTAGTAGAACGTTATATTATAGTTCACCTGACCAGTCGGTTTCGATCTCTTCTCTGCGTCTCCAAAATGCTGCCCTCCGGAATTAGGTTCTACCCCCTCCATTCCTGGCCAGTGGTTTGGTCCGACCTTAATACTGACAGGAGGCGCGAGCTGCGTTTGCGCAGAAAGCTGGCGGGGGGGTGGGGGGAGGAACATGGCGCAAGCTCTGTCTGAGGAGGAGTTTCAGCGGATGCAGGTGCCGCTCGCGGTGGGAAAGACCACCCGGCTAGGCGACCGGGGGCGGGGTAGAGAGAAGTCGTGCCATCAGCTCTGACAAGGGGTTGGTTGGGATGGACCCTGAGTTTATGGGGTGGGTCTGGAGAAGGGAAACTGAGGCTCGGAGTGGTGAGATTATTGGATTCCGAGATACTCTGCGGCTTTGAAGGTTCAACTCTGTTAGCATTGTGGGCGGGGGAGAGCGCCCTTAAGTAGGCGGTACCTTACTCAGACCTGGAGGGGATGAGACTTTTGGGCCCGTGCGGGGGACACCGTCGGCGGGTGATGATAATGGGCTTTGAGAGAAGGAGATCCTGAGAAGGCGAAACCATTTTGTCTGGAGAGGAAGGAAGCGGGTGTTGGGTCGTTTGCGTCATGGTGGTGGGAGCCCTTGAGAGGGCAGAACCATTAGCGGGTGGGAGGTGGTAAGTTTTGGGGAGATACCACTGTGCCCGGGGATTGGGGAAAGACCCCAGATGTTGTCATTGTTCCTGGGAGGTGGAGATCTGTGCCATTGGTAGTTGGTAGTGCATCCTAAGAGGGGGCGGCACTGGGGTGAAGAAGGCCATGAATGGGTAATAACATTAATCCCATTAATTGGGGGGAGGACCAGAGGAGGTAAACGAGTGATACCTTGGACTACAAGGAGGGAAGATCACTGGGCTTTGGGGAGGTACTCCCACTTGATTCTTTTGGGGGGACTCTGAGATTCAATGAAAGGCCATAGCATTGTACTATGAATGGGCCCTTGTTGAGAGGGTTCCTCACTGGGGGGCTCTGAACAGGGTCCAGCATGGGGAGGGGAGGAACTCTGAGGGAGGACAGGTAATCCAATTGGTCCTTGAATGAGGGAAACCAACTGTCCCTGTGTGAGGGACACTGAGAATGGAAGGGCGAGTTGATTAACCCATGAATGGGGAAGGCCATTGTCATCTGAAGGGGATTCTAAGTGAGTAAGAGTCATCCAACTGGCCTACCCAAGGCCTTGTAGAGGCCTACCCTGAGGGGTGTGGGGCCATTCCCATTGGATCATGACTGGAGAGATCTTGGGAGTGGAAATACCCTTGAATGAGGAACACTGATCCCATTGGGCCATGAATGAGAGAGAACTACTGGGCTTTGTTGGGGGGCAAGTCTCAGGGGGTACAAAGGGTATTCCAATTGGACCAGGTCTTGGAGAGACAGATCACTGGGTCCTGGGGAGGACAGGAGCAGGAAAGATTCTGTGAAGGCCAAGCCCTCTCACTTTGAGCAGACTACCAGAGAATAGCAAGTGGAGGCTGGTGGCGTGGGAGGGAGGGAAAAGTCCTGGTGGGGGAAGGAACCGGCCTTGCTGGGTAGAGCCAGCCTCAGGGTCCTACAGGGCTGGTAGAGAGGAGGATGCTTAATTCTTTTTTTTTTTTTTTTTTTTTTTTTGAGACAAAGTCTGTCTCTGTTACCCAGGCTGGAGTGTGCGGTGGCACGATCTCAGCTCACTGCGACCTCCACCTCCCAGGTTCAAGCAATTGTCTTATCTCAGCTTCCCTAGTAGCTGGAATTACAGGTGCGTACCACCATGCCCAGCTGATTTTTGTATTTTTAGTAGAGATGAGGGTTCACCATGTTGGCCAGGCTGGTCTTGAACTCCTGACCTCAAGTGATCTGCCCACCTTGGCCTCTGAAAGTGTTTGGATTACAGGTGTGAGCTACTGCGCCTGACACTTTCCCTTAATTCTTTTTTTTGAGACAGAGTCTCACCGTGTCACCCAAGTTGGAGTGCAGTGGTGCAATCTCGGCTCACTGCAACCTCTGCCTCCCGGGTTCAAGTGATTCTCCTGCCTCACCCTCCCGAGTAGCTGGGACTACAGGTGTGCACCACCACACCGGCTAATTTTTTATATTTTTAGTAGAGATGGGGTTTCACCATATTGGCCAGGCTGGTTTTGAACTCGTTACCTCGTGATTCACCCACCTTGACCTCCCAAAGTACTGGGATTACAGGTGTGAGCCACTGCACCTGGCCCTCCCTTAATTATTGAAGGCGGCGTGGATGTATTTTGAGAGACTTGGAGGTGGGGGGACCCTGGAAAGCCCACCTGTGAAAGTTGGGCAGAATACTTGACCCTCTTCCCTTAGGAAAGAGGGAGGAAGACAGGCCCCTACTCCCTGCTTTCAGGGGCCCCCAGGTCTGGTCAGAAAGATGGACAACACCCCTGACAGTGTGTGTTCAGTGTGTGGAAAGGTCAGCCAGGATGAGGAGGAGGAACTTTATCCTGTGGGCATGAAGAGCCAGGGAACTCACACAAGCAAGACCCTGACTGGGGCAGTGCTCTAGGGTGGCCTGAGTGCAGCATGGATTGTAGTGTGAGATGGAGGGGTGAGGCTAGCTGGGGTTATAAGTGGAGCTGGAAAAGGTGAGCCAGGGTCTGAGGGCCTGGAAGCTCACTTTGGGTGTAGCACATACAGGTCTTAAGGAGTAGCTACAGAGGAACATGGAGGGCATAAGGTCTGTGGGGCTTAGGGGCTTGGTTCCCTCATGGTAGGCTTAGGGACACTTTCCTGACCAAGTCTTTTCCCTTCCTGCCTCCCCCAAAGGCTCAGCTCCTGGAACTCCGGACAAATAACTACCAGCTTTCAGATGAACTACGCAAGAATGGTGTTGGTGAGCCAAGAGGGCCTTATTAGATGGGGGTGGCTTTGAGGCATGATGTCTGAGGTTTTCCCTCAGAGGCCTGGCAGGAAGGCCTTTCAGTTTCTTGCCACTGACTGAAGCTGAGTTTCCCTGCTTTCCTGACACCAGAACTCACCAGTCTTCGACAGAAGGTCGCCTACTTGGATAAGGAATTCAGCAAAGCTCAGAAGGTACCTCCCTCCACCCATCCATCCACCTATCCATCCACCTACCCATCCACCCTTGCCTCTACCTATCTGACTCATTCATCCCTCCAGTGAGCACCTACAGTGAACCAGACTGAATGTTGCGTGCTGTTTTCATGTAGTCATTTAGAAGATTCTCATGGAATTCTCTTTAGTTGGCTAATTTTACCTAATCCTGCTTAATTTATTGATTAATTTTAATTTACTTTTAATTCATTTCTAATTTCAGTTACTCATTCTCATTCACTGACTTTTAATTAAATATTCAAATCTATCAGTAAATCTACCTTGAATCTGCCTCCCATCCTCCACTCACACTCCTGCCTTGTGCTCCTACTTCCCATCTCTGTCCTGGTCCAGTTGGGAAAATGAGAGCAAACCCAACTCTCAGATCCTCTAAAGATGAGATAGAATATAACCTAATGTGGCCCCTCAAGACATTCAAGGTTCTCCTTTGTCACTGCTCTGTCCCCATATCTAGCCATACCTAGCACAATGTTGATACATAATATGTGCTCAATAAATATTTGTTGGATGAATGAATACAGTATGCAGAAAAGCCGGCAGTCAGGAAGTTGCACTGCTCTTTGGTAGGATGCTGATTCCCCTAAGCTGGCAATGCTCTTGGATGCCCAGCAGGGGAGCGACAGTTTCCACACTGCATGGGAAGGACAACAGAGACATGTATGGACAGATGTAGCAATGAAGCCACAATTTCTGAGCCTAGAGATCCAGCCTGTAAATGGTTAAATACCAGGGCACCTCCCTACCTCCCCCACCCCCCACCAGCCTCAAGAGCTTCCAAGAAAGGATGATTTGTGTGTGCTGGGGCCCCAGGGCAAGATTTGCATTCATTCACTCACTCACGCCTTTGGGCTCCAAATTGTCACACATGTTCTGTGGTTGAAGATGCTCCCATCCCGCAACTCCCATCATCATTGTCCTCCCAAAACGCTTGGCACAGTTGTCTACATATCCTAGTAAGGCAGTCCATCTCTGTTCACTTTAGCTCTCTTCCCACCCACCCCCACTTTAGGCACTGAGCAAGAGCAAGAAAGCTCAGGTAAGGGGATCTCTTTTGGGTGAGTGTGACTGGGAGACTGTCTTGGTGGGCTATTTCTGTATGCTGAGATTTCCTTGTACTGGCCTTTCTTTCTCTGTGTGCCCTTACGTCTGCTACTACCTCACTGCCATGTGTTGCTGTATCTGTCCTTGTTTCCCTATTTGTCTCTAACTCTGTGTTTCTTTCCTTCTCTCTCTTTCTATCCATTCCCCTGAGTCTCTTTCTGTCTCTGTCTCTGTCTTCCTGTTCCTGTCTCTCTGACTCATTTCTCTTCCCAATCTTCTCTTTGTCTCTCCCCCTCTTGTTCCTGTCTCTGTGATTTCTCTTTTTTTCTGCTTTCTCTCTCTGACTCTTTGTTTCTTCCCCACCTTTCCTCTCTCTTCCTAACTCGTTTCTTTTCCTGACCCTTCCTTCTCTTCTCCCTGTTCTGTTCTCTCCCTGTTGATTTCTGTTTGTTCCTCTCTCCATCTTTTTCACTCTCTCCTTCCCAATCCCTCTCCCCTTTTCTATCTCTCCCCCTTTCCCCATCTCTACCTCCTCTCTCCCCTATCATTATCTTCCTGTCTTTTCTTCTGCTGTCTTCCTCCCTGTATTCCCTTCTCTCTACCTTCCCATGTCTTTATCTCCCTTTCCCTGTCTCTCATTTTATCCCTCCCTGTGTCTCTTTCTCCTATATCACCTCATTCTCTGTACCCTATGTCCTCTCCCACCCATGTCATTTTCTCCCTCTCTCTGTTTCTTTGCCCTACCTCCCTATCCTTCCTGCCCTTGCTGGAGTCCTGGCCCTTGTCTGCCACTGCAGGAAGTCGAGGTATTGCTGAGTGAAAATGAGATGCTGCAGGCAAAGCTGCACAGCCAGGAGGAGGACTTCCGTTTGCAGAACAGCACGCTAATGGCCGAGTTCAGCAAGGTGCTGGTGCCTGGGATAGTCAAAGGGGAAATGAGGGGTAGGGGCCATCTGGGCTGAAACCTAACAGCAGCAGAGAGTGATTGGATAGGGTCTGGCCCTGAAGCACTGTCCGTGGTGCTGAAACAGGTCCTGGATTGCTGCTGGGGGGCAGTAATTTGACAGATAGGGCCACTAACTCTGCTGGGATTAGAAAGCTTTGAGTCCTGAGGTCAGCTGGTTCCTGGCCAAGTCACTCCTTTTATTTGAGCTTCAAGTCTCCATGTGTATAATGTCGAGTTGATGCTATGGTGCTCCAAGGTGTTGGGGGGTTTTAGGCAGAGTTCTTATGCTTAATATAGGATGGAAAAGTGTTTGAGCTTCTTCCCTTTTCTTTCTTCTCTTCATCTGACATGAGCCTGGGGTTCTACCTCTTCCAGATAATTCATCCTGGAGCTACTAATTCTATCTCTCCATTGATTTTAGTGTCCTGTCTGTTTCTAAATCTACTGGGCAGTTAGAGACATTGTCTTTTGTTCCCTCATCTATCTTCTGTATCCACAGTTAATAATTGTCTATGTTTTTAGTGTGTCTTAAGGAAAAAAGTCTCATGGCAGCAAATTTTTTTAAGATGGAGTTTCACTCTTGTTGTCCAGGCTGGAGTGCAATGGCGAGGTCTCAGCTCACTGCAACCTTTGCCTCCTGGGTTCAAGCGATTCTCCTGCCTCAGCCTCCTGGGTAGTTGGGATTACAGGCATACGCCACCATGCCTGGCTAATTTTGTATTTTTAGTAGAGATAGGGTTTCTCCATGTTGATCAGGCTGGTCTTGAACTCCCAACCTCAAGTGATCCACCCACCTTGGCCTCCCAAAGTGCTGGGATTAAAGGCATGAGCCACCGTGCCTGGCCCAAAAATGGTATTTCTAAGGCTCCATCTGAGAATATAGTGCCTGTGACCTTAAAAAAACAAAACTGAAAATAACCTTTAAGCAGATACAATACCAGGAGAGGCAGTTAAGCAAGTAGTAGTTACCAGCAGGGACTCTGTAACCAGAAGGCCTAGATTAAAATCTTGGCTCTACCTTTTACTAACTGTAACTTTGAGGAAGTTACTTAACTTGCCTGGTTCTTGGTTCCCAAATGTTTAAGATGGAAGTCATGATAATAACAGTACCTGCCTCCTCACAGGGCTTTTGTGAGGATTAAATGAATAAATGTATGTAAATCACTTAAAACAGAGCCTTGCACATAGTATCAGCTATGGAAGCATTAGCTATAATATTATCCTTCTATTAACTCATCTACCCTCTAAAATATTTGACTTTTTAACAGTTTTGTGGCCGGGCATGGTGGCTGACGCCTGTAATCCCAGCACTTTGGGAGGCCAAGGCGGGCGGATCATGAGGTCAGGAGATTGAGACCATCCTGGCTAATGTGGTAAAACCCCGTCTCTACTAAAAATACAAAAAATTAGCCGGGTGTGGTGGCATGCGCCTGTAGTCCCAGCTACTCAGGAGGCTGAGGCAGGAGAATCGCTTGAACGCGGGAGGTGGAGGTTGTAGTGAGCCGAGATTGCACCACTGCATTCCAGCCTGGGCAACAGAGCAAGACTCTGTCTCGATTAAAAAAAAAAAGCAAAAAACCAATTCTTTTGGCCAGTGCAGTGGCTTATGCCTGTAATCCTAGCACTTTGGGAACCTGAGGTGCACAGATTGCTTGAGCCCAGGAGTTTGAGACCTGCCCAGGCAACACAGCGAAACCCTGTCTCTACAAAAAAATACAGAAATTAACTGGTTATGGTGGCATATGCCTATAGTCTCAGCTACTCGGGTGGCATATGCCTATAGTCTCAGCTACTCAGGAGACTGAGGTGGGAGGATAGCTTGAGCCTGGGAGGTGGAGGCTGCAGCTCACTCTGTCGAATCCCCAGGCTCAGGTGATCCTCCCACCTCAGTTTTTGTATTTTTAGTAGAGATGGGGTTTTGCCATGTTACCCAGACTGGTCTTGAACTTCTGGGCTCAAACGATCCACCCCACTGGCCCTCTCCCAAAGTGCTTGGATTACCAGCCTGAGCCATGGCACCTGGCCATCTTACAGAGTTTTAGAGCTTAGCGTTCTATTCATATGTTCATAGCCATGTTTGAAAGACATGCCTTTATACACCAGCATAAAGTTTTAGTGGCTCTGCCACTGCCATCCAGCCTGGGCAACAGAACGAGACCCTATCTCAAAAATAAAATAATAATTATTTTGCACTTTGCCAAATTGGGCATATAGTGGGTAGGATAGACTGAATCCTGAAATATTCATTTAAAATCATTTTTTCCAACCTATGAAGATAGACTTTTTTTTTTTTTTTAAGAGACAGGGTCTTGCTATGTTGGCCATGCTGTGGTAAAGTGGCTGTTCACAGGCAAGATCATAGCACACTGCAGCCTTGAACTCTGGCCTCAAGTAGTCGTCCTGCTTCAGCCTCCCGAGTGACTGCACCCAGCAAAGGCAGACGTTTTTATCAAACAGCTTGAGTGTTTGTGTGAAGTTGATAAAATTAACACAGAAACATAATATGTATCTAATACATGAATTGGGGTTAGAGTTGTAACTTTTGTTTATCTGTTTTCAATTTCCTAACTGTTCTATTGCTATCTCATANAAAGAAAATATTGCAGGCCGGCTCGGTGCGGTGGCTCACGCCTGTAATCCCAGCACTTTGGGAGGCCGAGGTGGGCGGATCACCTGAGGTTAGGAGTTCGAGACCAGCCTGGCCAATATGGCAAAACCCCATCTCTACTAAAAATACAAAAATTAGCCGGGTATGGTGGCACATGCCTGTAGTCCCAGCTACTCAGGAGGCTGAGGCAGGAGAATCGCTTGAACCTGGATGGCAGAGGTTGCAGTGAGCCGAAATCGTGCCACTGTACTCCAGCCTAGGTGACGGAGCGAGACTTCATCTCAAAAAAAAAAAGAGAAAAAGAAAATATTGCAGGCAATAAAATAAAAATTCTCTGTAGGCCTCGATATTCTCATATGAAAATGGGGACAAGGGGCAGGGCGCAGTGGCTCACGCCTGTAATCCCAGCTCTTTGGGAGTCCAAGGCAGGCGGATCACAAGGTCAGGAGATCGAGACCATCCTGGCTAATACGGTGAAACCCCATCTCTACTAAAAATACAAAAAATGAGCTGAGCGTGGTGGCGGGTGCCTGTAGTCCCAGCTACTCGGGAGGCTGAGGCAGGAGAATGGTGTGCACCTGGGAGGCGGAGCTTGCAGTGAGCCGAGATCGCGCCACTGCACTCCAGCCTGGGCGACAGAGCGAGACTCCGTCTCAAAAAAAAAAGAAAATGGGGACAACGGATTTTCTCAGGACTGCTTCGAGAAGTGTACTTTAGCCAGGAGTTGGGCAGAGGTCTGGCTTAGTTTTATTGGCATTGTATACCTCTCCAAGACTAACGGCTGGCAATGCAGGAGCTGTCATCAGTGTTGGCCCTGGAAATGACCTGCAAGCTCTTTGTGGTGCTTAGGATGAGAGGGAGCTAACTCTGGGCCCAGGATCCAGCCCTCCACAGAAGAGGGGTGGCAGTGAGGCTGTCTGTAGCACTAACAACCTCCAGAGGAGCCTGAGGTCTTGGATTGCATCTCTGAGGTTGGAAGTAGGAAGAGGAAAATGGTTTTTGGTGTCCTCATACTTGGTATGCTCTTGGTATTTTCTGACTCTGCCACTTAAAAGATGTGTGAATTTGAAATTGTTTAACATCTCTGTGCCTCAATGTCCTTATTTGTAAAGTGGGAGGGCACCTACATCATAGGGTCATTATGGGAATTAAGTGAATTGTAAAGTACATGGACAAATGCTATATAGGTTTCAGCAAATACTGTTCTGATTCTCTGCTTCTCTGCCCCTTCTCTTCCTCTGTTCAGCTCTGCAGCCAGATGGAACAGCTGGAGCGAGAGAACCAGCAACTGAAGGAGGGGGCTGCAGGAGCAGGGGTTGCCCAAGCTGGGCCCCTCGTGGATGGGGAGCTGCTGAGGCTGCAGGCTGAAAACACAGCCTTGCAGAAGAACGTGGCAGGTGCATAGAGGCCCTCCTGGGGATGTGGGGACCTTGGGGCTTGAGTAGGGCAAGAAAGGCTGTCATCCTCTCAGGGGAAGGAGAAGGGCTTCAGAAATAGAGTTGGCCCCATGCCCTGTGTGGCTTTGGACAAGCCATTTCACCTCTCTGAGCGAAAGCCTTGTCATCTACACAGTTCATGTAGTGATGTCTGTCACCCAGAAGATTGTAGTAGAGATAAAAGGTAATATCATTCTGCATTAGTTCAGTGTCTGATACTAGCAGATGTTACAGATTAGCAGCTTGAATGTCAAAAAGGAGATATTTGCTAAGTGGAAGAAGTGAATGGAGTGTTGGGAAGATTCTGAGCCCAGATTGTAAGTGGGGTCTGGGATGAAAGCTGAAAGAAAGCTTGATAGAGTGTGGGAGCATGTGGTATGTGGAACTTTGGAGAGCAGCTGGGACGTCTGTGGTGGTGGATGCTGGTTCCATGACTAGGAGGGAGACTTAGTAGAATGTGGATGGGAATTAGGAGGCTCTAGGAGGGATTCAGCTATAAGTCAATGGTGGCACATGGTGGGCATGGCCTTCAAGGGCTATGGGTGGGGCTTGAAGGATTGAGAATGGGATTTGTGAAAGCAGCTTGGGCTAATAGTAAACAGAATCTTAGTGGTTGATAGGGCTTAAAATATTTGTGAGAGGCTGGGCACAGTGGCTCATACCTGTGATTCCAGCACTCTGGGAGACCGAGGCAGAAGGATCTCTTGAGGCTAGGAGTTCAAGACCAGTCTGGGCAACATAGCAGGACCTTGTGTGTACTAAAAATAAAATAATTAGGCCAGGCGCGGTGGCTCACACCTGTAATCCTAGCACTTTCGGAGGCCAAGGTGGGCAGATCGCCTGAGGTCAGAAGTTCAAGACCAACCTGGCCAACATGGCGAAACCCCGTTTCTATTAAAAATACAATAATTAGCCAGGTTTGGTGGAGCATGCCTGTAATTCCAGCTACTTGGGAGGCTAAGGCAGAAGAATCACTTGAACCTAGGAGGCAGAGTTTCCAGTGAGCCGAGATCACACCACTGTACTCCAGCCTGGGTGACAGAGAGAGACTCCATGTCAAGAAAATAAACAAATAAATAAATAATAAAATAAAAAAATTAGGCATGGTGTGCACTTGTAGTCCCAGCTACTTGGGAGGATCGCTTGAGCCCAGGAGTTTGAGGTTGCAGTGAGCTATGATTGCACCACTGCACACCAGCCTGGGCAACAGAGCAAGACTGTCTAGGGAAAAAGTTTTTTTTTGAGACGGAGTCTCGCTCTGTCACCCAGGCTGGAGTGCAATGGCTCGATCTTGGCTCAATGCAACCTCCGCCTCCTGGGTTCAAGCGATTCTCCTGCCTCGGCCCCATGAGTAGCTGGGATTACAGGCGCGTGCGCTACCACACCCGCCTAATTTTTGTATTTTTAGTAGAGACTGGGTTTCACTATGTTGGTCAGGCTGGTCTTGAACTCCTGACCTCGTGATCCACCCGCCTTGGCCTCCCAAAGTGCTGGGATTACAGGTGTGAGCCACCGTGCCTGGCCAGGGAAAAGATTTTGGGGAGGCTGAGACAGGAGGATTGCTTGAGCTCAGGAGTTCAAGACCAGCCTGGGCAATGTAGTGAGACCTTGTCTCTACAATAACTCAAAAAATTAGCCCGGGGTGATGGCACACACCTCTGATCCCAGCTACTTGGGAGAGTGAGGTGGGAGAATCACTTGAGCCCAGGAGGTCAAGGCTGCAGTGAACTGTAATCATTCCACTGCACTCCAGCCTGGGTGACATAACAAGTCCCTGTCTCAACAAAAAAAAAAAAAAAAAAAAGTTAGAGGCATGGATAGAGCTGAACCTTGGTCTTTTATGCATGTGGTCATTTGGCGCAGGGGCTCTGCCACCTGAGGGGTTGAAGGCCAGTTCTCCCTCTGTTCGACGCATGGCAAGAGACTTCAGAGACCACCTCATCCATAATATATCCCTGTTCTACTCACCAGCGCTGCAGGAACGCTATGGGAAAGAAGCCAGGAAGTCCTCAGCTGTCAGTGAGGGCCAGGGGGACCCCCCAGGGGGCCCAGCCCCCACCGTCCTGGCCCCCATGCCATTGGCAGAGGTGGAGCTGAAATGGGAAATGGAGAAAGAGGAGAAGAGATTGCTCTGGGAGCAGCTGCAAGGCTTAGAGGTGAATCTGGGTCTGTTGGAGCTGGAGACAGAAGGCAGGGCAGATGTTCTACCTCTGTCTATAGTCCCACGGAGATGGCTGTGATGTCACACCATCTTGTGGGCTGATGGGGTGAGGGAGGCAGATGGGCAGGGGAAGGCTTCTCCCTGTCCTTGCTGACAACAACCCTCCCATCCCTCATCCTTCCCTGCAGAGCTCAAAGCAGGCCGAAACATCCAGGCTGCAGGAGGAACTTGCTAAGGTGCGGCTGCTTGGCTCTCTCCCATTTTACTCCCAATCTGCTGGATTCTTTCCCATTGCATTCCCAATCCTAGGGCAGAAGGGGCATTGTACCCCATCAAAGCCTAGGTTTCATCATCTGTGAAATGGAGAGACTCACACCTATGCCTCAGTTACTTTCAGTATGGAATGGGCTAATGTGGTCCCACTATATCTTGTGCATGATAAGTTTCATCCCATCCATCTCCTCTCAGCTTTGCCCATTCACTCATTCATTCATTCATGCAAGCATTTACAGACTCCTGGCTCTTATCTTAGGACCTGGAGACCCAGGGATGAGGCACCCAGTCATGATCCTGCTTTCCAGGCCCCCCAGGCTAGCCATTCTATAACATGGCCATTGGCCACTATTTTGGGAGCATAAATACTGGGCTTTGGAGCCTGAAGGATCTGGGTGGAGATAATACTGTTGTTGCTGACCAGCTGGGCAACCAAAGACTCAGTTTCCCCATTTGTAAAATGTAGTACTCACTTCTCAGGGCTATTTTGAGGATTCCACAAGATAACATAAGTAAATCCTGGCTTCCAAAAAGGACTTCATAAGAAGTGTCTATATTTATTAATTTTGTATTTGTCTTTATATTATTCTCAATGTTATCACTTGTCTGCACCCCTCTCCCCAGCTCTCCGAGAAACTGAAAAAGAAACAAGAAAGGTAAATTTCTTTTCCTAGGGGTACTGGGGCTGAGGGGGGGATTAACTTACGGAACTGACCCATCTACATCTGTCCTTCTGTGCCCAGTTTTTGCCGTCTGCAGACAGAAAAGGAGACTCTATTTAATGACAGCAGGTAACTGCCAGATTTGCAGGCATTGGTGGACAATTGGAACAGTGCCTAGTGAAGACTACAGGGGCAGAGCTAGGAGACTGGGCCTCAAGCCATGCCCAACACACCCCCTCCTCATCACCCCTAGGAACAAGATTGAGGAATTACAACAACGGAAGGAAGCTGATCACAAAGCCCAGTTGGCTCGAACCCAGAAGCTGCAGCAGGAACTTGAGGCTGCAAATCAGGTGATGGGGGCTGGGTTCTGAGATCCCCGGGGTAGGGGCTAGGACTGGGAGCCTGGAGAGGTCTGAGGTCCATGGAGGCTGGCTGGGGAGTCTGAGATTTCCTGTGTTGGAAATGGATTCTAGGGCACCCCAGGAGCTAGGAAAATGGGAACTGGAGAGCCCTTGGAATTGTTATAGGAGTCTTTGTGAGTGTAAGATCTCAGGGGGCTAAGGACTTTGGGGGCTGTGTGCTATAAGTTTGTGTAAATATGAAACTCCTGGAGGTTTGAGACCACAGTCTGGATGAATCTGTGGTCACTAGGGCCTAGGACCAGGAATTGGGGTAAGTCTGAACTCCCTGGGCACTGGGTGACTTTGAGACCTTTAGGGGCTGGGATATCAGTAAATTTGGGACTCCCAAGGGCTGAGGACATGGCTGGGTAGATATACGACTTTCAAGGGTGAGACAGTTGGGGCTGAAGGCTGAGTGCATTTGAGACCCTCAGGATCTGGGCGCTGGCTTGGGCCTAAGACACCTAGGAAGTGGGATCATATGGGCTAGGTAGTCCTGAGATCCTTGGGGCTGTGAACAAAAGCTGGTCAGTCTGAGACCTCCAGGGGCTGGAGCAAAAGTTTAGGTGGGTCTGAGGCTCCTGAGGACTGGGGGCTGGATGACTCTGAAGCCTCTGGGTTTCCTTCTAGAAAAGGTGAGTCTGAGGTCCCTTGGAATGGAGGATATGGTGGCTTGTGGTTCTGAAGTCCCTAGAAACTGGGAACATGGGGTCTAAGACAGGAGTCTGGGTAAAGCTGAGACCCCCAGGAACTGGTGGTTAGCTGGGTCTGAAGATCCCAAGAGACTGGGGAGCAGAGTGACAGGTGAAGGAGTCAGTCTGAGAGTTCACCAGGACCTGGCAACTAGGAGGTTGTGAGTTTGAGACTTCTAGGATCTGGGACTATGAGTTTGGGTGGATCTCACTTGGGAGATAGGGACATGGGAGATGAGTGTGTCTGAAACCCCTGGTGGTTGGGATTGGGAGGCTGGGTGAAGCTGTCATCCTTGTGTGCTGACTACATCTGAGATCCATGGGGCTGACTGTGTCTGAGAATCCTGGAGCTCCCAAGCTGGAATCTGGGTGAGTATGAGACCTCTTATGGATGGGAGCTGAGTGAGTTTGAACCACGCAGGAGCTATGGCCAGGAGACTAGATGTGCCTGAGATCTTGGAGGCTGGGATAGAGGGGCTGACTGTGTCTGAAGCCCCTGAGGGTAGTGACCTGGCGTCTGGGTGAACCTGAGATTGCTGCTGGCTAGATAGTCTGAGACCCACAGGTGCTGGGAACATGCTGTCGGGTGGACAAAGAGGGAGTCTGTATGGTTGTATGTACCCCAGGAGAGGCTGAGGTGTAAAATGGGCTCCCCTGGTCTCCACAGAGCTTGGCAGAGCTGAGAGATCAGCGGCAAGGGGAACGCCTGGAACATGCGGCAGCTTTGCGGGCCCTACAAGATCAGGTATGTTGTACTGGTTGGGCTCAGGGAGCTGGGGTTCAGGATGGGGGCAGCCTGAGTGGGTACTACATAGGCAGGCAAGGTCCCAGGGGTCCTGCTTTCCCCAGGCCTTCGTGTGTGTTTGTGTGTGTGTGTGTCCTTTCTTTCTTGGCTGTGGGTAGGTCCTGTCCCCCTGTTCTGGACCCACTCTCACCTGCTGTGGGCATGGGGCCAGGTATCCATCCAGAGTGCAGATGCACAGGAACAAGTGGAAGGGCTTTTGGCTGAGAACAATGCCTTGAGGACTAGCCTGGCTGCCCTGGAGCAGGTAAAGGACACCTGGGGGCCCTTGCTGATCCCTGTCTTGTTCCCCCATCTCCATCTGTTTCTGGTACACATCAGGGTAGGGTGGTCTGGACCCCATGCTATTCTCCTGTCTTTGTTTCTGTTGCTCCTTTCAGTTGGCATCCAGCCCTCTTCTCTCTGGCCATCCATCCCTACTTTTTTTTAACTTTAAATTTTATTAGGGAGGCTGAGGCAGGAGAATTGCTTGAACCAGGACCCAGGAGGCAGAGGTTGCAGTGAGCCGAGACCACGCCACTGTACTCTAGCCTGGGTGACAGAGCAATTCTCTGTCTCAAAAAAAAAAAAAAAAAAAACCGGGCTTGGTGGCTCACACCTGTAATCCCAGAACTTTGGGAGGCCAAGGCAGGCGGATCACCTGAGGTCAGGAATTCGAGACCAGCCTGACCAACATAGAGAAACCCCATCTCTACTAAAAATACAAAATTAACTGGGTATGGTGGCAGGCGCCTGTAATCCCAGCTACTCAGGAGGCTGAGGTGGGAGAATCGCTTGAGCCCGGGAAGCGGAGGTTGCGGTGAGCTGAGATCTGTGCCATTGCACTTCCAGCCTGGGCAACAAGAGTGAAACTCCATCCAAAAAAAAAAAAAAACTTATTGGCCGGGCGTGGTGGCCCACACCTGTAATCCAGCACTTTGGGAGGCAGAGGTGGGGCAGATCACCTGACATCAGGAGTTCTGAGACAGCCCTGGCCAACATGGTGAAACCTCGTCTTCTAATAAAAATTACAAAAATTATTCGGCCGGCGGCGGTGGGCTCACGCCTGTAAATCCCAGCAACTTTTGGGAAGACCGAAGGCGGGAGGATCACGAGGTCATGGAGATCGAGAACCATCTTGGCTAACATGGTGAAACCCCGTCTCTACTAAAAATACAAAAAAATTAGCTGGGCGTGGGTGGCAGGAGCCTGTAGTCCCAGCTACTTGGGAAGGCTGGAGGCAGGAGAATGGCGAAACCCGGAGGCAGACCTTGCAGTGGGCCGAGGATTGCCTCCACTGCACTCCAGCCTAGGCCGACAGAGTGGAGACTCCATCTCAAAAAAAAAAAGAAAAAAATTTTGCCTGGCGTCAGTGCTCCACCTATAATCCCAGCACGTTGGGAGGCCTGAGACGGGCCGGATCACCTGGGTCCCCGGAGTTTGAGATCAGCCTGGCCAATATGGTGAAACCTCGTCCTTCTATAAAAATAAAAAAAATTAGCTGGGCATGGTGGCGCACGCCGTGTAATCCCAGCTACTTGGGAGCTGAGGCAGGAGAAGTGCTTGAACCCTGGGAGGCAGAGGTTGTAGTGGGAGCCGATATCGTGCCACTGCACCCAGCCTTGGGTTGCGGAGTGAGACTCGTCTCAAAAAAAAAAAAAAAAAAAAAAAAAAAGCCGGGTGTGGTGGTGCCTATAATTCCAGCTACTTGGGAGGCTGGGAGGCTGAGGTAGGAGAATCGATTGAACCTGGGAGGCGGAGGCTGCAGTGAGCTGAGATGGTGCCACTGCACTCCAGCCTAGGTGACAGAGCAAGACTCCATCTCAAAAAAGAGAAAAAAAATTATTTTGTAGAGACAGGGTCTCACTGTGTTGCCCAGACTGGCTCAAACTTCCGGCCTCAAGCTGTCTTCCCACCTCGGCCTCCCAAAGTGCTGGGATTACAGACGTGAGCCACTGTGCTTGGCCTATCTCTGCTTTTCTTTCTTTCTGGTTTCTCTCTAGTAAAGTGCATGAAATGTACTAATCTTAAGTGTACACTCAGTGAATCCTCTCTTCCTCTCTCTCTGCCTCTGTCCCTCTCTTTTCTCTTTCTCTCCCCGCCACCATAGCCACTACCCAGATCAAAGTATAAAGCACTTTTAGTACCCCAGAAGGTCCCCTTTATCCCTTCAAAGTCAGTCTCCCCCAGAAGTAACCATTATTCTGATCTCTAGCAACATAAGATTCATTTCGCTTGTTCTTTAACTTCATATAAATGGAATCAGCTGCTCTTTGTCTCTGACTTCTTTCTGGTAGCACTATGTAAGTTTATCCACGTGCAACACAGGTGTGTTCTCTTATTGTTGTGTGGTATTCCATTGTATGAACATGCCACATTTACCCATTCTCTTCATTGCTTTTCTGTTTGAAATTTCCTCTCTCTTCCTGGTTCTCTTCCCACCTCCCTCCCTGTTTCCCTGGAACTAGGAGGCTCATACCCTGTCCCTGGCCCCTGGGGTCCCTTTCACTATACTTCTTATCACCACTACTTTCTCCAGATCCAAACAGCAAAGACCCAAGAACTGAATATGCTCCGGGAACAGACCACTGGGCTGGCAGCTGAGTTGCAGCAGCGGCAGGCTGAGTACGAGGACCTTATGGGACAGAAAGATGACCTCAACTCCCAGCTCCAGGTAACACCTTTGGCTCTGGCCTGTCTCTTCCTAGTTCCCTAGTAATGGCCCGGGGAAGTCCCCAGTAAGGTAGAGTGGGAAGACTGGAGTCAGGAGGACTTAGGTTCCAGTCTGGCTCCCTAACTTATTAGCACTTTTGTGTTCTGGGACAAGTCATTTCACTTCTCTGAAACTAGCCTCTTCAGTTAGTTAGGATATCCATTCTTTTTCATTTTATTTTTATTTCTTATTTTATTTTATTTTATTTATTTACTTTTTGAGATGGAGTCTCACTCTGTCGCCCAGGCTGGAGTGCAGTGGCACTATCTCAGCTCACTGCAGCCTCCGCCTCCTGGGTTCAAGTGATTCTCCCGCCTCAGCCTCCCAAGTAGCTGGGATTACAGGCGCCTGGCACCACACCCAGCTAATTTTGTATTTTTAGTGGAGATGGGGTTTCACCATGTTGTTCAGGCTGGTCTCAAACTCCTGACCTCAGGAGATCCACCCGACTCAGCCTCCCAAAGGATATCCATTCTGATTCCATAATACAAACCAGAATAATAGTAGATTAAATAAGATACAAATTTAGTTTTCTCTCATTAAAAGTCCAGGTATGTTGTTCAGGGGTGGAATGATGGCTTTCCAGTCATCAGTGACCCAGTTCTTTCTCCATTGCTGTTCCTCCACCTTCAACACAAGACATTTATCTTGGCATCCAAGACAGTTGCTGAAGCTCCCCGACCATCATGTTTGTATTCTATCTGGAAGGAAGGAGGAAAGGGGGCAGGGAAGAATGTGCCTCTTTCCTTTAAGAGCATAACCTAAATTACACTCACTACTTCCACATACACAAATAAATCACATGGCCACACCTAACCATGAGGGAGGAGGGGAAACATCTGCTAGACAGCTGTATGCCTGATTATAAATTTTATTGCTAGGAAAGTAAGGGAGAATGAATACTGGGGAGCAACTAGCAGTCTCTGCTATATTTCCTATCCAGAAATTGAGATCACAATACCAACTTTCCCAGGGAGAAGGAGATGGTCTACCAGATGGTCCTGGGTGACTAGCACCTACTGGATGCTCTTTATCAAACTCTTTCCCCTTGGTGTCTGCATTAGGAGTCATTACGGGCCAATAGTCGGCTGCTGGAACAACTTCAAGAAATAGGGCAGGAGAAGGAGCAGTTGACCCAGGAACTACAGGAGGCTCGGAAGGTAGGGGAACATGAGGGTTGAGGGGAGAGGATGAGGGGTAGGAATTGGCTCAGTCCATGGGGATGGGAAGAGGTGATATAGCCAAATATGTGGGGATAGGAGGGAAAGGAAAATTGACTGGTTTGTGGTTGACTAGTTTCTTGGCCAAATCCATCAGAGTGGGAGGGGAAAGAAAGAAAGTGACCAGTTCTATAAGGATGGGTGAGTGCCTTAGCCAGTTCAATGGGGATGGGAGTGGAGTTTGGCTAGTTCTTTGGGCATGGGAAGAGGGTGGGAGGCCTTTTTTCAATGTTGTGGAATGAAGTTGACTGCCATCGTCCTGGTCCCCAGAGTGCTGAGAAGCGGAAGGCCATGCTGGATGAGCTAGCAATGGAGACGCTGCAAGAGAAGTCCCAGCACAAGGAAGAGCTGGGAGCAGTTCGTCTACGGCATGAGAAGGAGGTGCTGGGGGTGCGTGCCCGCTATGAGCGTGAGCTCCGAGAGCTGCATGAAGACAAGAAGCGTCAGGAGGAGGAGCTCCGTGGGCAGATCCGGGAGGAGAAGGTGGGTGGGTAGATGACGATGCCCTTCTTCCTCTAAAACCTGGGGACCACAGTGTTGCTGATAGGCCAATGGGTGGCGTGCATCAGGTGCCCACTCCTCTGCCTGCCTGGCCCATGACAGTCTGCCCCATCCCAGGCCCGGACACGGGAGCTGGAGACTCTCCAGCAGACAGTGGAAGAACTTCAAGCTCAGGTACACTCCATGGATGGAGCCAAGGGCTGGTTTGAACGGCGCTTGAAAGAAGCCGAGGTGAGTTGGTGATGCCTGGTGAGGAACAAGAGGTTGATTGGGGCCCTCATGTCAAACCAGAGAAACAGGAGTAGTCAGGCCCTGGAACTTCCCGAGATTTTCTGGACTTAGGGATATCCCCACAGTCCCCTGGCTCAATAGCAGCTCTCTGAAGTGGATCAGGGGATGGCCATCAGATAGGACAGACTGTCATGTGTTTTGGCTGCCCTGCCTTTATGCAAATTTGGAAAGGCACCTCTTTCTCCTGAAACTGTACTTCTGTCAGGAAATTAATGCAATACACTGATGTTATTTGAATAAGAACCTGCTGGGTGCGGTGGCTTATGCCTGTAATCCCAGCATTTTGGGAGGCCGAGGTGGGCGGATCACTTGAGGTCAGGAGTTCAAGACCAGCCTGGCCAACATGGTGAAACCCTGTCTCTACTAAAATACAAAATTAGCTGGGCATGGTGGCCGGTGCCTGTAATTCCAGCTACTCAGGAAGCTGAGGCAGGAGAATCACTTGAACCCAGGAGGCAGAGGTTGCAGTGAGCTGAGATTGTGCCACTGCACTCCAGCCTGGGTGACAAAGCGAGACTCTGTCTCAAAAAAAGAACCTTTGTTGCCATTTTCTGGAAATCTCATGATACATTGAAAGGCATTGTCATGTAGCAGTGAAGAGCACAGGCTGGAGCCAGTTGTTTGTCTAGGTTTGAATCCTGGCTGGGCCGTTTCCTAGCTGTGTGACCTTGGGCAGTTTATCTGACCTCTCTGTGGCCTGTTTTCATCAATGGTAGAAAGGGGATAACAATAATACCTACCATCTAGGTATTACGGGAGGATTACAGAAAATGAGTTAATATATGTAAAACCCTTAGAACATTCTTGGCACATAGTAAGCGCTGTATGTTTTGTTAAATAAAATAAAATGTAAATGCAAATCTAGGTCAACCATGTGAATGGTGCAGCTTTAGATGTGACACTTCTGTATACTGCCTAAGGGCATGTGGGGTTCCCTGCAGGAGGGTCATTTCTGCATACCTCTGGGCCCCCATTGCAGTCCCTCATACCCCTAACTGGGCATAATATCTTCTGGGGGGCTGTGGCCAGACCTGGGACTTGTCTTGTAGGAATCCCTGCAGCAGCAGCAGCAGGAACAAGAGGAAGCCCTCAAGCAGTGTCGGGAGCAGCATGCTGCCGAGCTGAAGGTGCCTCTCGCATGATGGTGTTCCTCTCTCCAGACAGTGACGGGCCCTCCTGGGAGGACAGAGGCTTCCCAAGCCAATGCCTAAGCTGCTTTCTGCTTTGCAGGACAAGGAGGAGGAGCTACAGGATGTGCGGGATCAGCTCGAGCAGGCCCAGGAAGAGCGGGACTGCCACCTGAAGACCATTAGCAGCCTGAAGCAGGTCAGTGGTCCTTGCACAGCCCCCAGACACACCCCTGATCCTCAGCGTGCAGGAGAGGCAGGGAGGGAGCATGCTTCAGGCAGCCCTTCCGGAACCTACCAGCCATGCCTGCTTTTTCACACAGGAAGTGAAGGACACAGTGGATGGGCAGAGGATTCTGGAGAAGAAGGGCAGTGCTGCGGTAAGACTGAGGGGTGCCCAAGCACGGCTCCCTCCTACCTGCAACCTCCCTCCTATGGGCCCACTGGGCCTTAGTCCTCATCTTACCCCTGTCCCCCACAGCTCAAGGACCTCAAGCGGCAGCTGCATTTGGAGCGGAAACGGGCAGATAAGCTGCAGGAGCGGCTGCAGGACATCCTTACTAATAGCAAGAGCCGCTCAGGTGAGGGACCAGGACAGGGAGAGGAGGCTGAGGCATGGGGAAGGCAGTGCCTGGGCCTGCAGGCTGCAGGTCAGTCCTGGATCTTCCTTAGCTGTGCTTTCCTGCTTCTGTTGCTCTGGAACTCCATCTGTCTTTTACCTTTTCTCTGTCTCTCCTCTGATTCTTTCTCTGCATTTTCTCTTTATTTCTATCTCTCTGTCTCGTTTTTGCCCTGTCTCTTCTCAGTTTCTGTCTCTGCCTCTGTCTCAGTTTGTTCTCTCTCTTTCCTGTATATTTGCCTTTATCTCTTTTTTCTCTCTTTTTTTTTTTTTTTTTTTTTTTTGAGACAGAGTTTCACTCTTGTTGCCCAGGCTGGAGTGCAATGGTGTGATCTCCGCTCACTGCAACCTCCGCCTCCCGGGTTCAAGCAATTCTCCTGCCTCGGCCTCCTGAGTAACTGGGATTACAGGCATGCACCACCACACCCGGCTAATTTTGTATTTTTAGTAGAGGCAGGGTTTCTCCATGTTGGTCAGGATGGTCCCAAACTCCCAACCTCAGGTGATCTGCCTGCCTCAGCCTCCCAAAGTGTTGGGATTACAGGCATGAGCCACTGCGCCCAGCGCCCCCTTACTTTTCTCTGTCCCTTTATCTTTTCCCACCACTCTATCTCTGTCTCCTCTTCCTCTCTCTTCTGTTTGTCTGTTTATATCTCTGTCTCCTCACTATATGTCCTACGTTACACACTCCCACACCTCACTTGGCGTTTCTAAATCTATTGTATACAATCTCTCATTCTATAAATCTCCACACTCAAGTACAGGATGCCTGATATAAAACTCCCTGAGTCCCTGCCCTCCAGAAGCCCCCAGTTGAGCTAGGGAGACAGACTTATACACAGTCAGCAACACTGTGGTGTTTTCATTATACAACTAATCCAATCTGTTATTTCTGCCACTTCAAGCAGAAGACACACACACACACACGCACAACTTTAGTTGCTTCAGCCTTTTTTTAGACGGGGATGGCCTATAAATACATTTAAGTAAGTGAAATGCAGTGATGGCTCTGTTGTATCTCCTAGATCACAGACTCAAAGAAAACTTGGTCCCTTGTTCCCCTACTCGGGATATCTATGGATCCCCACTCAGTCACCCCACCCTTGCCAGAGATCCTTGAGGGCTTTAAGTGACGTGGCAAAACAAATGTATCTCTCACCAAATTAATTTCTCTCTGAGGCACTCAGTCTCCCGAAGTAACCTTTCTTTATAAAGGAGGAGTTTTGTTTCTGTTTTATCACAGACGAATGTAAGAATCTTGGGAAAGGTATAATCCCAGCACTTTGGGAGGCCAAGGTGGGTGGATCACCTGAGGTCAGGAGTTCAAGACCAGCCTGGCCAACATGGTGAAACCCTGTCCCAACTAAAAATACAAAAAAATTAGCTGGGCCTGGTGGTGGGCACCTGTAATCCCAGCTGCTTCGGGAGGCTGAGTCAGGAGAATTGCCTGAACCCAGGAGGCAGGGGTTGCAGTGAGCCAAGATTGCGGCATTGCACTCCAGCCTAGGCGACAAGAACGAAACTCTGTCTAAAAAAAAAAGAAAAGGCCGGGCGCGGTGGCTCAAGCCTGTAATCCCAGCACTTTGGGAGGCCGAGACGGGCGGATCACGAGGTCAGGAGATCGAGACC
>NW_016809054.1:121683-123309 GCF_001698545.2 Rhinopithecus bieti
AAAGAATCTTGGGAAAAGTTACAATTGTATACCATACATTCAATACATTCACCTTGTCCATTAGATTAAACTGAGATTTAGGTGCGTGGTTACAAGAGCCTGCTTGCATCTTTTTTTCTGTCTCTGTCTCTGCTCTGGCTCACTTCTTTCTCCAGGGTCTCTGTCAGTTTCTGTCATCTGCTCTGGCTTTCCATCTCTGGCATTTTCTCTCTGTAAGCACATGTGCCCTGTGCCCTCCTAGCTGTCTTCCTTTCTCTGAACCCTGTGTCCAAGTGTGTCTGCCATTTGTGTCCCATGTGTACCCACATCGTTGTGTTTCTCCAACCTCTTCCATTTTCTCCCTCTCCTTTTGTATGTGTTTCTCCAGAAAGGCAGCTCTTTCTTTTCTTTTCTTTCTTTCTTTTTTTTTTTTGAAACAGAGTCTCACTCTGTCACCCAGGCTGGAGTGCAATGGTGCGATCTTGGCTCATTGCAACCTCCGCCTGCCAGGTTCAAGCGATTCTCCTGCCTCAGCCTCCTGACTCGCTGAAATTACAGGCATGCACCACCACACCTCGCTAATTTTTGTATTTTTAGTAGAGACGGGGTTTCTCCATGTTGGCCAGGCTGTTCTCGAACTCCTGACATCAAGTGATCCACCCGCCTCGGCCTCCCAAAGTGCTGGGATTACAGGTGTGAGCCAGTGCGCCCGGCCTCAGCTCTTTTTTCTGTCTCTGTCTCTCCCTGTCCTCCTGTCTGCTTCTGCCTTTCCCCATGCCTCGGTGTCTCTCTTTCCATCTCTGTTAAATCTGTTTCTGCCTTTTCCTGCTGGTTGCTGCTCTGGGACTCAGGGGTACTGGGGCTCAAGTTTCTCTTCCCTCCACCACCCAGGCCTTGAGGAGCTGGTTCTGTCAGAGATGAACTCACCAAGCCGGACCCAGACAGGGGACAGCAGTAGCATCTCCTCCTTCAGCTACCGGGAGATCTTGCGGGAAAAGGAGAGCTCGGCTGTTCCAGCCAGGGTAAGGGGAAAGGAAGAACCTATAGCTCCAGCTTCTCTCAACCCAAAAATCTGAGAACCCTTCCCCTTTTCTCCTCACTTAAATCCATCTCTTACTTTGGGCGCAGCACACATATTTTCTTGCCAACTTCTCCCCAAGCCCACCGACTTGGATTCGGATTGCTACATGTGGGACAGGCCATTCTCTCTCTCTCTGACTTTCTGTTCCATCATCTGTGGGCTAATTCCCCCTTCTCTGGTGCCATGAAGTATGTGGCTCATAGTAGCTGCACCATCCAAGGAGAAGGTCCCTTTTTCCAACTTGTAACCATCACGAATTATTATTGCCAGCTATCATGTCAGCCTCTTTACCAGCCACTTTCCTTTGGAAATAACTTTTTTATTGTTCCACAAATAGTATGTGCGCATTGTAGTACATTTTTTAAAAACCACAAATGAGCAAAGATTTTTTAAAACCTTAAATGTCTGGCCGGGTATGGTGGCTCATCCCTATAATCCTAGCACTTTGGGAGGCCAAGGTGGGTGGATCACATGAGCTCAGGAGTTTAAGACCAGCCTGGGAAACACGGTGAAACTCCGATTCTATTTAAAAAAAACAAAACCAAGAAACTTTAAATGTCAAAAAA
>NW_016809054.1:124165-132785 GCF_001698545.2 Rhinopithecus bieti
AAAAAAAAAAAAAAAAAAAAAAAAAAAAAAAAAAAAAATTTAATGTCATCTAATACTTTGACCTTAACCAGATTTCTCTAGTTGGCCCCAGAATGTCCTTTCTTGCTGGTTTTATGAAAACTAGCATTCAGATTCAGAGCACATGTTACATCTGGTTGTTTTATGACCCTTAAATCTCTTTAGTGTGGTCCCTTTTTACCTGAGACCAACTTGTTGAAGAGGCCAGCCCAGTCACCCCACAGGAAGTATGCTACCTTTTGAGTTTTCTGCTGGCTTCCTGGTGGTATGATTTAACATGTCCCTCTCTCTTCCAGTTTTCCTGTCAGCTGGAATTTAGATCGCATTTGCTTTGGGATCTTCCTTTAATCCTCTCGACAAGGCTCTGATGTGGTTACTCTCTACCCCCGTTTAGGCAGAGGGGAAAACAGAGTCTGAGGGTACCAAGATGGGCCTACAGTTCCATCTTCAGGGCCCACGTTCTCTCATCCACCTCTGGCCTGGTTCTCCTCCCCAGTCCCTGACACCTGTCTGGGGTCAGTGGTGCTGAGCCTGGGTCTGGCCTCTCCCCTTCTCTTTCCTGCAGTCCTTATCCAGCAGCCCTCAGGCCCAGCCCCCTCGGCCAGCAGAGCTGTCAGATGAGGAAGTGGCTGAGCTCTTTCAGCGGCTGGCAGAGACACAGCAGGAGAAATGGATGCTGGAGGAGAAGGTGCTGCCTGCCTGCCTGCCCATCCCCACTTGAAGTGCCCTTGGGGGTGTGGGGTCTGTCCAGGGCCTGCCTCATGTGTGAACGTGTACAGTAGAGGGGTCTCAGGTGGGCTGGGCCATCTTGCAGGTGAAGCACCTGGAGGTGAGCAGTGCTTCCATGGCAGAGGACCTCTGCCGGAAGAGCGCCATCATTGAGACCTACGTCATGGACAGCCGGATCGGTCAGTGCCCCCTTTTCCCTGGCCCTCAGCCCTGGTCCAGCCTTCACCCGGCCCTCCCTCTCCATTATGTGCTGCGGCTTCTCTCCTCTCCTCTCGGAACTCAGCGAAGCTACTGACAAGACCATGGCCTGTGGAGGGGAGAACAGGAAAGCACTGTCTCTTGATCTCGCCTCCTCCCTCTTCTTCCTTTCTCTGTCATCTCTCCACTCTCCATTCTCCAGTGTGTCTCTCTGTCCGCTTTCTCCTTTCCTCTCCCTGTGCCTCATCTTCCTCTCCTCTCTCCCTTCTCTCTTCTCCCTGTTTCTCTTTTTCACCCTACTCCTTCATCTTGTCTCGCTGTCTATATTGTTCTATCTCCATACATTTTCCTTCTCTGTATCTTCATTGCTTTTGCTCCTTTCTTTCAAACCTTCTCCTTCACAGATTTTTCTTTATTAATCAGAATCATACTGACGAACATGTGCTGAGGACTTTCTGTGTGCTCTGTGCTTCACATGCAGTCATGTGCATCTTTCCAGTTCCACAAGTTAGTTATCCTCATTTCTCGGGGCCACAGAGCTAGTGAGTGACAGAGCTAGGTTTCGTATGTCAAAGCCTCTGTCCTCCATGACATGGCTTTTCCTGCTCCCTTCTTCCCTGGTATTCGTCTCCCTCTTTTCTCCTCTGGCTCTGCCTGGCTCTCCTCTGGTTCTGCCGAGGGGGTGGTTTTCAGCCTGGGCCCTTGCAGATGTGTCTGTGGCAGCAGGCCACACAGACCGCAGCGGGCTGGGCAGCGTCCTGAGAGACCTAGTGAAGCCAGGCGACGAGAACCTTCGGGAGATGAACAAGAAGCTGCAGAACATGCTGGAGGAGCAGCTCACCAAGAATATGCACTTGCACAAGGCGAGTGTGGCCTGCCAGCCTACCCATCTGTTCACCCAGCCACCTGCCTACCCAGCCACAGCCCCTGGGTTATCTGCCAGTCCCCTTGCCCACCCACCCAGCCTGTCCTCCCAGCTATCCTCCTACCCACTCATCAACTACCCCATCATGCTCTCATCTTCCACTGTCTCATCAACTTATTATCCATTCATTCCTTCCATGTACCCGCCCATCCATTTATCTACACATTCACCCAACCATTTGCCCAATCTACTACTTACTCATTGTCTACACCATGTCCTGCCACCCATTTCTTGACATATCATTCTCTTATCTACTCATCAATTGCCCCTTGTGTTATCTTTCACCCACCCGGTGACCTGCCTGCCCACCTGTTGATCTCCATCTGTCCTCTGGACAATTCATTCGTCCACCAATTTGTCTACCATAGATCCCCCATGCCCATGAGTCCACACACACATCTTTTTGCCCAACCTGCCGCCCAAAGACTTTCCCCATCTCTGAGAGTCAGAAAGGAGTCAGACCCAGCTCCTGCCTTTGAGAAACAAGCTCACACTTAGTAGAAGAGCAGGTGGCCAGAGTGGTGATGTATCCTACAGCAGCACCATGCTGCAGGAGGCGTCCCACTCCCATATCTGTAGCTCCCCACCCATCCTCATGACTTTTCTGAGCCCAGCCCACTGCTGGGGGTGCTGTGAGTACCTTCCCATCCCAGGCCAGACACAGCTGAGCATTGATTAATGAAAGAGTGTGAAGGAAATCACAGATGATACCCTGCATTTGGCAAGGGAGCAGCCTGTCCCCTTTTCTGGCCCCTGATGGTTCATTTGTTTCTTAGGACATGGAAGTTCTGTCCCAGGAAATTGTGCGGCTCAGCAAGGAGTGCGTGGGGCCTCCTGACCCAGACCTAGAGCCAGGAGAAACCAGCTAAAGACCTGCAGGCTGCACCCACCTCCTCCCCTTCCTACCCCCTAGGATGCCATTCCCTTGGGCTGTGGCGGGGAAATGAAGGCTGAAGCCAAAATCAAATAGCTTGGGAGACTGGACATTAAAGGGACTAGAGGCCTGATGGTTAGTGTTAATGATCCTGTCTTAGGGCAGAGGCCACCAGGGAGTGGGGATCCTGAAGGAAGGGGCAGGGATTTCTCCTTCTTCTTGGTCCTGGCTCCCAAGGGCTTCTGTCTTCATCTCTGCATGAGCTCTCCTTCCCAGAGACCAACTCTTTTTTATTTTATTTTATTTTATTTTTTAATTTATGTCTGGAGCCTGGCTACTCTGCATTTGGGATTGGGGATGTTGGGTGGGTGTGTGGCCCATGTTCAGCGTTTTAGCAACACGTGTGTGTGTGTGTGTGTAAAGGCTGTGCAGCCAAAATACCATCTGGCCAGACGGGCCCACGCACTGACTGTCTCGTCTCATTCTTTTCAACCAGGAGGGACGTGCTGGGGGCAGGGAGGTTCACACCATTGGAATAGGGAGGGAGGTCTCTGGCTGCAATGTTACTCTCTTTTCCTCACCCTCATCCAGCCTGTCTCCATTTACTGCTGACCAGCCCCTCAAACTGAGTGGAGCTGAAATACCTGCAGATATGTACATGGGTAGACATGTATGGAATTGTGGGTATAGATGAGTAGATAGACGGGGGGATGGATAAGTGGTTGGATGGACAGATGGATGAATAAGTGGACAGTTGCATGGATAGGTTGGTGATGGATAGGTTGGGAAATAAATGGATGGATGGATAGGTGGTTGGATGAATAAATGGATAGATAGATTGGTGGGTGGATAAATAGAGGATGGATAGTAGAGATGTAAATGGACAGATGGATAATAGGTCTATGGACAAATGGATGGGTGGATGAATTAGGTAGATAGGTGGATGGATGGGTTTGTGGACAGGTCGGGAGTAAATGGACCAATGGTTAGGGGAATGGATGGATGGGTAGATGAGCTCACGAATGGGAAGGGTAAAGAGTGGGAGAAGAAATGATGAGTGGAGCTATGTACGGACAGCGAAGGGCAGAGGATGTCACCCTGCGTGTATTCCAGGTGGGAAGAGATGGGTGGAGGATGGATACATACAGATAGATTGGCAAATAGTTAGGCAGATGGGGTGAACTTACAAATGGATGAATGAGTGGGTGGGTAGATTAACAACTAAGTGGACAGATGGGTGGGTGGAGGGATGGATAGAGCAATTGGTTGTGTGGGTGGGAGAATGGATGGATGGGTAGGTGGAGGAATGGATGTAGAAATGGACAAATCAGGAGTGTGCCAAGTGGGCAAATGGAAGATTACATGGGTGGGTAATCGGATGAAAGGCTAGGCCTGGCCCTGCGTTACAGTGCCCCTGTCATCACACTCCTTTAATTAAGATTAAGCATCCCTGGTGTGTGCTGTGTCCAGTGCTATCACCTTTCACATCATGTAATGCTCCAAATGATGCTATCAAGTTGGGATAAGTCTCTCCATCTGACAAGTGAGGAAACAATGCAAGTCACTTGCTCAAGGATGCAGCAAGTCAGTGGCAAAGGTGGGGTCTGAACCCACCCATAGCCAACCAAGGCATTCCATAATCAGTGCTCCTGCCATCCAGAAGCAGAGCCCTCTAGCGGAGGAGGTGTGATTTGAGGCCACTGGATGTGGACAGATAAGAGAGACTGCCCCCTCAGAGTGGGGCCTGCCTGAGAGACGACTTGGTAGGGGGGTGGGACCTGGATTGTCCCCCTCTACATTCCCTTTATCCTCATTTCATATCTAAAAACAGGAAGTCGTGTGCTCTAGTCCCACAGCCAAAGTCTTAGAGCTGGGGCTCTAACCCATGCTGCATCCCTCAAGGGGGCAGCTTCGGAAGCTTGGCCATCTAGAGAAACACTCCCCAGCAATTACCCCCGACTCCTGGCTCTCCTGCCCTTCCACAGTCTGGGGGGGCAGGGAGGGGACAGCGCTGCATCATTCCCTGTGGCACTCCGCTCTGGGGCCATTAACAGACGCCTCCCCATCGATCGGATCTGCTAAGTGCTGCTGATTCAGGCGAGTGGGGTGGGGCCCCTGGGGCAGAGGGGTAGGAGCTGGGCAGGAAGAGAGGGGAGTCCAGGAAGGAGGTGGAGAGAATTGGCAAAGTTCCCTGCCACCCCCATTTTCCAGATGACGCGACTGAGGCCCAACCAGCTTTGTAGGAGGCGGAGTCTCCCCAGGGTCCCTCTCTGGCTGTCCTAGGGGAGGGGGCTCGGGGAGCCACGAGGCCCCTCCCTGCCTCCCTCCATCTCCCGGCAAGCTTGGAGGGGCGGGGAGAGAGAGCCAGAGGAGGAGAACTCAGGCAGCTCTGCAGAGGGGGCCAGGAGCTCGGGTGTTTGGTACCCCCAGCCCCACCGCTGTTGCTGCTGCTGCAACGGGGACACAGGTGAGGACGGCCCGAGAGGGAGGGGAGGGGACCACCACTAGCGCTGTCCTCATCCTTCCCTGGTCCAGCCCCCACGCCCCAGCCCATCCTGGGATAGTCCCCAGGGGTCCCACTGGACCTTGCCCTTCCCAGGCCTCCTTCCGGGGACCCCACGCCCTCTCCCTGCCTATGCCACCTTCTCTCCTACGCCTGGCTGTGGTTGCTTCTCTTCCTCCTGCTGCCGCTGCTGCTACTGCCACTGCCCAGCACACACCGCCAGCCCCTCGGGGTGTGGTTTCCCCAGACCTGCCCCCAACGGTGGGACCCAGCCTTCTCCCGGCCTCCCCTGCCAGCTTCCTGCAAAGCCCAGGAGCCCCCCTGCCTGGAGACACACCCAACTCCCTTTCAACACCCCACCCTCCTCTTAACCCCATTTTGGGGGTAACCCCCTTCCTCTTATTTAGTCTTCATAGATCCCCTGGGTGCTCTGGGACTGTGCCCAACTTCCTAACATTTGAGTCCCAGCCCCTTGGAATTCCCCAGGCCCCTTTTTCCTCCCTGTAGAACTCCTGAGGTTGTCGACCAGGCTTTCTTGGCCCCTCTAGATACCCACCTCCCCCAGATAACTCTCAGCCTCTCAAAAAATAACCCAGCCCCCTATCTACCCCTTTGGATAACCTCTTCCCCTCTCCAGCCCTACTAGGTGGCCCTCGCCTCTCCTTTCTTCCCCAGAACTCCTCTGGAGTACAGACATCCCCCCAGGCTATTCTTGGCAACTCTAGGCAGTCCCAAGACACCTTTCAGCCTCTTTACAACCTCCTGGATCCACAGCCACCCCTCGAGATGCACCAGCTCCCTCTCCAGATCCATGAGGGGGGTCTAACCCTCTTATGCTTCCCCCTAGAAGCTTGAGGGTGTGGACAACCCTCCTCACCTGTCTCAGCCCCTCTAGAACCCCCACTTCCAGACACTCAGTCTCTTTCAAGCACCTCTGGTCCCATTTCTACCCCTGTGGATGCCCCAGTCTCCTCTCCACCTCCACAAAGGAGTTCCAGGCTCTTCTGCCTTCCCTGAGACTCTTGAGAGTGTAGAGAACTCCCCACGTGTTTCTTGGCCCCTCTAGACGCCCCCAGACACCTCTCAGGCACAGGCTAACTCCTTTAGAATCATCTCCGTCTCTCTAAACCCTCCCTCAGCTCCTTCTTGGCCCCATCCCCACACCTCTTTTCTGTTCTCTATGTCCCCAAGTCCCTTCTTAGTCCCTCAGGACATTGCCCAGTCCCCTCCTAGGCTCTGTAAATGTCCCCCAAACTCCTTCCCATCTCTCTAGTTCTTCCTCCTGGTTCCTCTTGGCCTCTCTAGACACCCCCAGTTTCCTTGTTCAGGTGGCTCAAGGCGTCTCCAAGCCCCCACCATCCTGGAGACAGCCACATTCTCCTACAAGCCACCCTCACTAAGTCTCCCTGGGCTTGGGGAGCGGCACGATGGCGGCAGGCCTGGCCACGTGGCTGCCTTTTGCCCGGGCGGCAGCGGTGGGCTGGCTGCCCCTGGCCCAGCAGCCCCTGCCCCCGGCACCGGGGGTGAAGACATCTCGAGGAGATGAGGTTCTGGTGGTGAACGTGAGCGGACGGCGCTTTGAGACCTGGAAGAATACGCTGGACCGCTACCCAGATACCTTGTTGGGCAGCTCGGAGAAGGAATTCTTCTACGATGCTGACTCAGGCGAGTACTTCTTCGATCGCGACCCTGACATGTTCCGCCATGTGCTGAACTTCTACCGAACGGGGCGGCTGCACTGCCCACGGCAGGAGTGCATCCAGGCCTTCGACGAAGAGCTGGCCTTCTACGGCCTGGTCCCCGAGCTAGTTGGTGACTGCTGCCTTGAAGAGTATCGGGACCGAAAGAAGGAGAATGCCGAGCGCCTGGCAGAGGATGAGGAGGCCGAGCAGGCCGGGGACGGCCCAGCCCTGCCTGCGGGCAGCTCCCTGCGGCAGCGGCTCTGGCGGGCCTTCGAGAATCCACATACGAGCACTGCAGCCCTCGTTTTCTACTATGTGACCGGCTTCTTCATCGCCGTGTCGGTCATCGCCAATGTGGTGGAGACCATCCCATGCCGTGGCGCTGCACGCAGGTCCTCGAGGGAGCAGCCCTGTGGCGAACGCTTCCCACAGGCCTTTTTCTGCATGGACACAGCCTGTGTACTCATATTCACAGGTGAATACCTCCTGCGGTTGTTTGCTGCCCCCAGCCGTTGCCGCTTCCTGCGGAGTGTCATGAGCCTCATTGACGTGGTGGCCATCCTGCCCTACTACATTGGGCTTTTGGTGCCCAAGAACGACGATGTCTCAGGCGCCTTTGTCACCCTGCGTGTGTTCCGGGTGTTTCGCATCTTCAAGTTCTCCAGGCACTCACAGGGCTTGAGGATTCTGGGCTACACACTCAAGAGCTGTGCCTCTGAGCTGGGCTTTCTCCTCTTTTCTCTAACCATGGCCATCATCATCTTTGCCACTGTCATGTTTTATGCTGAGAAGGGCACAAACAAGACCAACTTTACAAGCATCCCTGCGGCCTTCTGGTATACCATTGTCACCATGACCACGCTTGGGTGAGTGCGGACTCCGTGTTGGGGGCTGCCCGATTACACTCACCCTTTCTGTAAAATTAGGAAGTTTAAAGAAATGATCTCTTTCTTTCTTTCTTTCTTTTTTAGATGGAGTCTTACTCTGTTGCCCAGGCTGGAGTGCAGTGGCAAGATCTCAGCTCACTGCAACCTCTGCTTCCTGGGTTCAAGTGATTCTCCTGCTTCAGACTCCCAAGTAGCTGGGATTACAGGTGCATGCCACCATGCCCAGCTAATTTTTGTATTTTTAGTAGAGATGGGGTTTCACCATGTTAGCCAGGCTGGTCTCAAACTCCTGACCTCAGGTGATCAGCCCACCTTGGCCTCCCAAAGTGCTGGGATTACAGGCGTGAGTCACCGTGCCTGGCCTCTTTCCCTTTTTGAGCTTCAGTTTGCTAATCTGTACAAACTGAAGGAGCTGGACTTACTCTTCAGATCCCTCCCAGCTCTGACAATGCCTTGATTTTCTAGGTCAGGAGACTTGGGTTCAAGGATTGTCTTAGCTGCTCTCTTTCTGTTGATGTTGTTTTCTCATGGCCTCAGTTTTCCCCTCTGTAAAATGGGGAGTGCGGATCCCTTCATCATCTAGAGAGGATTCAATGACATCACAGTTGTGAAAGTTCTCTGAATGTTTCTGGTGCAGGATACATAGGTGTTGGCTTTCTAGCACCTCTTTTTCTGTTTTGGGAACCCATGTCTCCCAACCTTCTAGAATTGTCTGCTGTGCGGGGCACTACTTCTGTGCCTTTGTGATTCCTTGATGTTTCCCAGAACAAGATGTTTTCAGCTTTTTTTTTTTTTTTTTTTTTT
>NW_016809054.1:133010-136319 GCF_001698545.2 Rhinopithecus bieti
TTTTTTTTTTTTTTTTTTTTTTTTGGTCAATCCCTGCAGAAGAAACAGAGTTCGGATAAAAGTATCAAATGGAATCATCGAACTCATGAGCTTTCTAAAGATACTGTCTAGGGCAGATGCTGTGATCCTTCTCTAAGTTTTCATCACTGGGATTGGGTATACAGTTGGTGCTCAGTATCTGTTGAAGGAATGACTGAATGAATTGGGTTTGCTCAGTTTCTTCATAGAGGTACAAAAAAAGTTGAATTGGGGTTTCTAAAGCGTAGAAACCCCAATTCTAGTTGGAGGTCCAGGATCAGACCGACAAACAAATACAGAGCGCTGACAGTAGGCTGGAACTGAGTATTTTGATGGCTTTTACTCTATTCAAGTCCTCACAACAACTCTGTGAGGGTGGATGTCTGCCCATGTCTCATAGTTGAGGACACGGTCTGAGATGACACATCAGAGAGCCAGCAATGGCCAAGTTGGAGAGGCTTTTGAGCAGAGTCCTGAATGCTTAAAATGAGTCAAAATACAGAAATAAGGAACAGCCATCCTAGGGCACAGAGAAAAGGCTTAGAGGCTGAAGACTGCAGAGGCTGTGTTTCTGTGGAGGAGTTCTGATTGGTTCTGCGGTCAGAACAAAAATATGCAGTGTGATCTTGGGCGAGTCAGTTACAGAACCTCCCTGATCTTCAGGGGAGCTCTCTGTGAACAAGTTAGTAAGGTTGGCTTGGCTCTATCTCTATGGGAGGTGGGTGGCATGGAGAAAGACAGGGGGGTTTCAAGGCCCCTCCCTGTTTTGTCATATGTGGACAGTTTTCAAGGATTCCCCTACAGGGAAATGAAAAGGGGTCCTACCTAGACCGGGTAAGAGAGGCAGCCAAAACCAACAAAACACTCAGCCTGGGACTTGAAGCCCTTCGACTGGCCCATGGTGCTGGGACTCTCCTCCCAGGAGGCTGTGTTCACTGTCTGTGACTTCCTCATGCTCCCCTCTGTTGGTTTTCATAGATTTCTAGCTGACTCAGGTGCTTGGTATGTAGCTTGGACAGCGGCAGCAGATGGTAGGGGTTGAGGGCCAGCCCCATTTCTCACTTGACTCCCCAACATTTTGCAGAGCAAGAAACTGAGGGGCTCAGAAGGTTTGAGTGCCTGGCCAGGGTCACAGAGCTAGTCCGGATTAGATGGGATGGAGTGGGGGACTGAAAGGTAGGTGGGCACTTTTCCTGACCTTGGCCTACCTCCCCTCACTCCAGCTACGGAGACATGGTGCCCAGCACCATTGCTGGCAAGATTTTCGGGTCCATCTGCTCACTCAGTGGCGTCTTGGTCATTGCCCTGCCTGTGCCAGTCATTGTGTCCAACTTTAGCCGCATCTACCACCAGAACCAGCGGGCTGACAAGCGCCGAGCACAGCAGGTAACTGCACTTTCCATCCGAGCACCTCCTACTCCCTACACCCCAAGCCAGTCTACTTTGGGGCTTACCCACCTGACCTTTTATCTCCTCTCTCTGCAGAAGGTGCGCTTGGCAAGGATCCGATTGGCAAAGAGTGGTACCACCAATGCCTTCCTGCAGTACAAGCAGAATGGGGGCCTTGAGGTGGGTTGGGGCCTGGATTGGGGTTGCAGTGAGCCATAACAGGGGGAGGAAGGTGTTGCCCTTATTGCTCTGCTCCATCCACTCCAGGACAGCAGCAGTGGCGAGGAACAGGCTCTTTGTGTCAGGACCCGTTCTGCCTTTGAACAGCAACATCACCACTTGCTGCACTGTCTAGAGAAGACAACGGTGAGGCCTAATGTGAGGTGGTATAGCAGAATAGAAAGGGGTCCCTCTGAGGCCATGCCAGCTCTCTCCCTTGGATGGGAGGCTCACTACAAATTGTGGAAATCACACAGAGCTTCCTGGAAGAGGCTACAGGAGAGCCAAGCCTTGAAGGATGGGCAAGGGAAGGCAAGAGGAAGCAATTTACAGAAAGGAGAGAACAGCCTGAGCAAAGGCTTGAGGGTGGGATCAGCTCCCATGGGATGCCCCGTGACCCCGCCTCCCTTCTGCCCACAGTGTCATGAGTTCACAGATGAGCTCACCTTCAGCCAAGCCCTGGGAGCCGTCTCGCCGGGTGGCCGCACCAGCCGCAGCACCTCTGTGTCTTCCCAGCCAATGGGACATGGAAGCCTGCTGTCTTCTTGTTGCCCTCGCAGGGCCAAGCGCCGTGCCATCCGCCTTGCCAACTCCACTGCCTCAGTCAGCCGTGGCAGCATGCAGGAGCTGGACATGCTGGCAGGGCTGCGCAGGAGCCCTGCCCCCCAGAGGTAAGCAGCGCTCCTACCTGCTAGCCACACCTGGGGAAGCTCAGAGCTTAGACCAGAAGCTCTGAGATTCCATGACTCCAGACCTAGCAAGTCAAGCTAGAACCCAAACCCCTCCATGCTGGAAGCTTGAGCTTTTCTTGTCTGGATCTCATTCTTCATCCATTCTTTTTTTTTTTTTTTTTTTTTGAGACAGAGTCTCACTGTCACCCAGGCTGAAGTGCAATGGCGGGATCTCAGCCCACTGCAACCTCCACCTCCCGAGTTCAAGCGATTCTCCTGCCGCAGCCTCATGAGTAGCTGGGGTTACAGACACATGCCACCATGCCCAGCTAATTGTTGTATTTTTAGTAGAGATGAGGTTTTGCCATGTTACCCAGACTAGTCTCAAACTCCCCACCTCAAGTGATCCACCTGCCTCAGCCTCCCAGAGTGCTGAGATTACAGGCATGAGCCACCTCGCCTGGCCTCTTCATCCATTCTTTCACCAAATGTTTATTGAGCACCTATTGTGTGGCAGGCACAGTTGCAGGCAACTTGGATGTGGCAGTAAATGAACAGACAGAAGCCCCTGTATCCTATTCTAGTGGGATAAGACAGTTAACTTCTATTCTAGTGGGATAAGACAGTTAATAAACAAATACATAGATTATATAGCATATCAAACAGCTGTAAACGCCAAGGAGAAAAGTCTGTCAGGGATGGGGGCTAGAAAGCATAGAGCAGGCCAGGTGTGGTGGCTCATGCCTATAATCCCACCACTTTGGGAGGCCAAGGCGAGCGGATAACAGGAGTTCGAGACCAGCCTGGCTAACATGGTGAAACGCTGTTTCTATTAAAAATACAAAACTACTAGCTGGGTGTGGTGGCGCACACCTGTAATCCCAGTTACTTGGGAGGCTGAGGCAGGAGAATCACCTGAACCCGGGAGGTGGAGGTTCCAGTGAGCTGAGATCGCACCATTGCACTCCAGCTTAGGCAACAAGAGCAAAACACTGTCTCAAAAAAAAAAATA
>NW_016809054.1:138419-144040 GCF_001698545.2 Rhinopithecus bieti
TATTTATTTATTTTGAGATGGAGTCTCATTCCGTCACCCAGGTTGAAGTGCAGTGGTGCAATCTCAGCTCACTGCAACCTCCACCTCCTGGGTTCAAGCAATTCTCCTGCCTCAGCCTCCCAAGTAGCTGTGATTACAGGCATGCGCCACCATGCCCGGCTAATTTTTTGTATTTAGTAGAGACCAGGTTTCACCACGTTGGTCAGGCTGGTCTTGAACTCCTGACCTCAGGTGATCCACCTGCCTCGGCTTCCCAAAGTGCAGGGATTACAGGCATGAGCCACCGCACCCGGCCTAAGATAACTTTTTAAGAGCCTTCCATCTTCTCCACAGCCGCTCCAGCCTCAATGCCAAGCCCCATGACAGCCTTGACCTGAACTGCGACAGCCGGGACTTCGTGGCTGCCATTATCAGTATCCCTACCCCTCCTGCCAACACCCCAGATGAGAGTCAACCTTCCTCCCCTGGTGGTGGCAGCAGGGCCGGCAGCACCCTCAGGAACTCCAGCCTGGGTACCCCTTGCCTCTTCCCTGAGACCGTCAAGATCTCTTCCCTGTGAGGGGTAGACCTGCCCATTCAGAAGGTCCTCTTCATTTTTGGGAAATCCTTTCCAAAGCCATATTTTTGGGAGGCAGAGAGAGGCAGGCTTGGACACCCCTTCTGCCCCCCTACTGAGAACTATGCAATGGAGTTTCATGAAATGGTCTACATAGTGGGGAAGTAGCCAGGAAATGGGAAACTTCCCCCTACCCCAGACATTCTTCCTGGTGGGAGCTGAAGCACTGGGCTTCCACGGGCCCCTGGCCTCCTTGCCCCAGCACACTGGGACTGGCCCCACTCTCCCAGCTGGACTCCTGCATGCTCCTCCCCTTGGGCTCTCAGTTGAAGGTAAAGCTTTGATCTGATATCTGAGGTCTGGCCTAAGAAGGAGAGTTGAGATTTCCTCCTCCCTCTGGCTGGGATATGGAGCTTTGGAGGTTCAGAGAAGAGATCCCTCACCTCTGATCTGGCCTCTACACGAGGTCCTCACCCTCCATCTGGCCCAACAACTCCCAGATTCTGAAGCTTGGAATGCAAACACAGGCTTCATGGGCTGTGGCCTCTGCAGTGACCTGCCATCCCCAGGCCTTGCCTGAGGGGTCAGGCTGCCTCTCCCAACACACACTCAGATAGCACAAATTCTACCATCCCCTTTCCTGGCTGCTGGAAATGGGACCCCGCAACCCTGTCCTCTGCCAGGCCCCCAGCAAACTCTAGCAATAGCAGCTGCTGCCGTGTCATTATGCAAAGCCTCTGACCAGTTTGCTGCAGCATTTACATCTGCCCTAATCAGAGGGGCCACCTCTAACTACTCCTCCTCCTCTCTTCTCCTCTGGTTTGCCTCCTTCCTGGGTTGGGCTGGAGTCTGGACTGGCCGAGATAAGAGCCTGGCAACCAGCAAGAGCTGGGCTGTATTTGGAGATCATGGGTTGATTCCATGTTCTTGGGCAAGGGTCCAGAAGCATCAGGGGCTCAGGCCTGGGATGTTTCTGAACTTTGGGAGTTACAGGAGACAGGAGGAACTTCTCCTCCTCCTCCCCTACAATTCCTTTTCCCATATTCCTTTCTTCTCCCTCTTGGGTCACCTTCCAGAACTCTGCTCTCAGGCTGAAATCTGGCATCATCTCAGGTTCCCTGTCCCCAGCACTGTCCCCATGGAGCTGGCGACTGACAAAGATGTAGTTTCCATCAGTCAATAAAACCTGAGAGGAGAGATGAGGACTGAGTATCTCCTGGCTCTGTGGATTTGGGGCTGGGTTGGGCTTGGGGTTGAAAACACTCTGATTTCAATCCCTTTTGGCTAGGAGAAGGGCTGGTATGGGTCAAGGTATGGGAGATGGATGGTTGGTGATGTATTCTGGAAGATGGGGATCCAGGAGAAATGAAAGAACGTGGTTTGAGGAGTCCATCTACAGCCAGTGAGGCAGGCCAGGGGGTCCTGAGACATTCCTCCTTGGATATCATCCGCGCCAGCTTCCTGATTCACAGATGGGGAAACTGAGACCCAGAGAAACACATAGTTAGAGGAGACTTAAACCCAGGCTTCCTGACAGCAAACAACTCTGAATTTAACCCTAATAAAAGCATCACTTGGTTTGGTGAATTTCCTTTCCTTGTGGACGCCCCCTACATTCTCTCTTCTGGGTTACTGGCTACACTAGGGTAGTGTGTGGCTGAGTTCTGTAGAGCACTGAGCAGACAGACCATCGATTCAGGTTGATCTGGGTTCCAGTCCCTGGGTGAGAGAATCATTTACCTTCTCTTGCCTCAGGTTGCTAGTCTGTGAAATAGGGATAATTAATTTAGTCACCAAATATTTATTAACTTCCATTATGTGCCAGCCCTAGGGATACAAAGGTGGGCAAAGTAGACATTGTCTCTGATGTATAGTTGAGCATGGAAGGCAGACAAGTAATTACAACATGGTGTGGCAGAACTAAGATCCATGGGTTATAGAAGCATGCAGATGGCAGGAGAACTTAACCTGGCCAACACACAAGGAATGAGTTGGAGTTAGCCAGGCAGCAAAGGAAAGGATGCAATGTTCTGGGCAGAGGGAACAGCATGTGCAATGACCTGGAGGTTAGAGAGTGAACTCAGGCCTTTGGGGAACTGACAGTATTTCAGTCCAGCTGGGGAGGAGAGTGTGGGGCTGTGAGGAGAGGAAGGATGGAGAGGTAGGCCAGATAACAAAAAGCTTTGACGTTATGACGTGAATTTTGAACTTCATCCTAAAGATAGTGGGGACTTCTAAAGGCTTTTAAACAGAAAAGTCATGATGAAGTTTGTGTTTCAGAATGATCATTCTGGCTGTGGAGAGCAGATATAGAGAAACAGTCCTGGAAGGAAGAAAAGTAGGGAGGAGGCTTTTATAATAGTTTAGGTGGTAGGGGACAGTGGCTTGGACTAGAGTAGTGGCAGTAGAATTGGAGAGTCTAGAGATTTGGGAGGTAGAATTGGCAGGACTTGGGATTGACAGGCATGTGGGAGTTGAGGAAGAGGGAGCAGTCAAGGTTGACTCCAGGTTCTGGCTTGGACAACGGCTGGATGGGAGTGCTATTCCCTGGTAAAGGTAACATCAAAGCTGTTAGCACTCAGTGCTAGGTACATAGTAAGTACTTGGTGAAGGGTAGCCATGATTACTATCTTGAGTTCAGGTTTAGATGTGTAGTGAGTGAAATATATGGGGCTGGAGTGAGATGATCATGAGAAGATTCAATGTGATAATGTGCATTTGGCACAGAGCCATGAACACAACAGTCCTGGTCAATGTGAAAGTCCCCTCCTCCCATTAAGTCTCATGAGCAGAAAACACTACTTAGAACCCATTTATTACTTACACCTTTCAGGGAAGAACTTCACTAGGGTTAGTATCTGAAGGGAGGCAAGGCTATACTCAAAACAGCTTTCCCATGGTCTCTTTCAGTCAACCTGTTGTATGGCTTGTCTCCTAAGACTGGAAGTGAACTCCAAATACCTTCTTGGTTCATCAGCTCATCTGAACCCCATAACCATTCCCTGAGGTAGTCTGGGCAGGCATTATCATTCTCGTTTTACACATGGGTAATCTCAAAAGCAACACAATGACTTGCTCAAGATCATACAGTTGGTAATGGTCCATCTGTGCCTGGAACTGAGGTCTTTCTGGCTCCAAAGCCTGGGATCCTTCCACTGCACCACCATGCAGACTACTTTATTGAACACTTCCTATGTGCTGGGCACAACACCAGGCCCTTCAGAAGCATTAATCTCTGATCCTCAGATTGGAATTATCATTGCCAATTTATAGAATAGAAATTGAGGATGGGTGCTCACTTCGCACCACATATACTAAACTTAGAACGATACAGAGAAGATTAGCATGGCACTATGCGAAAGGATGACACGCAAATACGTGAAGCATTCTATAAAAAAGTAAACAACAACAACAAAAAAAATTGAGGACGGGGTGGGAGTTAAATGACTGACAAAGATCAATCAGACAGGAAGGGCAGAGCTAGGATTAGCGTGTAGCTCTCCAGCTACTCAATAGCAGGGATTCTGCCAACCCCATTTCGAGACGCTGACTGGTGACAGAGCTGATTCATAAACCTCGATCAACCCAAGCAAACTCAGTTTTAGAAAAAGGCTGGGCTTGGCCAGGCGCGGTGACTCACGCCTGTAATCCCAGCACTCTGCGAAGCCGAGGCGGGAGGATCGCTTGAGCCCAGGAGCTGGAGATCAGCCTGGGCAACATAGCGAGACTTCGTCCCTACAAAAAAGTGAAAAAAAATTAGCCGGGCGTAGTGATGCGCGCTTGCGGTTCCAGCTATTCGGGAGACTGAGGCGGGAGGATCGCTTGAACCTGGGAGTTGGAGTTTGCAGTGAGCTATGATCACGCCACCGCATTCCAGCCTGGGCAACAGAGTGAGACCCCCGTCTCGATTTGGGGGCGGGGGGCGGGGGGGAAAGGCTGGGCCGCGCCTGCGCACTAGCCATAGGGCCGGGGAGGTCAACGCGAGGGCGAGAGTGCTGTGGTGCCAGAGAAGGCGTGTCTGTTTCCCAAACAACCACTGTCCCCACGGTGCTTGTCTGTCCCAAGGTTGGTCGGTATGACGCGAGTGACGGCGTCTTTTAACCAATCACCGCAGAACTCAGGCTGTTGCCGGGGTGAAGCGGTGTCCGCCTCCCCCGGAAGGATATTTGTAGGTGGGTGGGACCGGAAGTGACGCTAGAGGGGAATGCTATGCTCTGGGAGTGTTGATGTTTTCCAGTCATTCCTGCTGACAGCGTTCAAGTTGGAAGCCTGGAGGGGAGGTGTTTTTCCTGTCGTACGTGGGACAGGCCACGCTGTCCGTCCGCAGTACCGACGACAGCGAGTCAGAGCTTCGGGGAGAAAAGTGAAGAGCAAGACGGGACCGACGGGGAGAAAAGCTGAGAACCAGGGTGTCGACTTTGACTGAAATTTGAGACGGAGGGCACCGGAGGGCGAGCACTCGCCTGTGATTGGCCCGTGGGCGTCGTCGAGGACCCACGCAGCTGCTCAATTGGTTGGTGTTCGCAATTGTTGTGGCTGCGGCGGCGATTTTGCCCACGTACTTCCGAGCAAGGGGCGGGGCTGTGCCCTGGCGCGCGTGCGCAGCGCCCCGGGGCCCCACCCGGTAGTGCAAGAACCTGCGAGGGGGCGGAGCGAAGAGGTGCTTGTTTTGGTTCTGTTTCCTTTGAAGCAGAAGGCCGGAACAAGCGTAGCAATAAATTTGCTGGACTTGGAGAGAAGGTTACGACAAACTCGCCGCACTGCCTTCATCTTGGACTTTACATCCGGGTTCTCCTCCCGGCGTGACCCGCGCGCCGCCGCCGCCGAGGGTTCTCGAACCGGTGCCGCGATCCCTTTATCCGGGTTTCGCCGTTCCCGTCGTGCCTAGCGCACTACACTAGCCCCCTCATCCGGGTTCTCTCCCGGCGTGCCTCGCGCCGGGTTTGTTGGGGGGTACTCGGCGGTGCAGCCATGACTATACTCCCCAAAAAGAAGCCGCCGCCTCCCGACGCCGACCCCGCCAACGAGCCGCCGCCGCCCGGGCCGCTGCCCCCGGCGCCGCGGC
>NW_016809054.1:147072-159346 GCF_001698545.2 Rhinopithecus bieti
CGCGACCGTGACTCCGGCGTCGTGGGGGCCCGTCCGCGAGCTTCGCCACCGCCTCAAGGCCCGCTACCAGGACCGCCGGGCGCACTTCATCGCTGGGCGCTGGCCGTGCCCCCTGGTGCAGTGGCGGGTCCCCGGCCACAACAGGCTTCTCCACCTCCTTGCGGGGGCCCAGGTGGTCCCGGCGGCGGTCCCGGCGACGCGCTGGGCGCAGCGGCGGCGGGTGTGGGTGCCGCGGGCGTGGTGGTGGGTGTGGGTGGTGCCGTAGGCGTGGGCGGCTGCTGCTCCGGGCCTGGGCACAGCAAGCGGCGACGTCAAGCTCCCGGGGTTGGCGCGGTTGGCGGGGGCAGTCCCGAGCGTGAGGAGGTCGGCGCAGGCTACAACAGTGAGGACGAGTATGAGGCGGCTGCAGCACGCATCGAGGCTATGGACCCTGCCACTGTCGAGCAGGTAAGAGCTGCGGGATGAGGGGTGGGCGGCTACGGCAGATGGGACCCCCAGACTGTGAAGAGACTCAAGGAAGGCTGTTTGAGATCGCCCCAAGGGATTCAGGCGTTTTCACTGGGCCTGACAGTCTTCTCTGGTGGTAGGGGTGTGAGACGCCTTCTTTCCTCCCCTCCAGGGATTTGGGGCTAGAGACCTACGATAAGGTGGCAGACTTAAAGATGGGATGCAAGGCTTCTTTTAGGGTCTGTAGTCGTCATTTCAGTCCTTGGGACCTCATCTTGTAGGGCCAATAGGTGGGAATTCTCCAAGAGACAGGTAGGATCGCGCCCCTCGTGAGCAGGAGTCTCAGGTCTTCCAAAAGACCTAGGTCTGTGTTCAGTGGCTTAAGAGCTCTTTTTCTCTGGGATAGAAGTTTGAGATTCCCCCTCCAGGAAAGTCAAATAAGGTGGAGACCTCAGAGATCGGGTCTGAACATCCCCAAGGAGCCTAAGCCCTTTCAAGAGTCTGAAACACTCTGCATGTAGGACAGTCCTCTCCCGCTTCGCTAGGTAACATGGCACAGGACCACTGAATAGCCAGACCTGAGACCTCAAGGGTCCTAAGTCTGTCTTCAGGGTCCTGAGAGTCCTTATTGTAGAATCAAGGTCCTGACACACAAACACACATGCCCCCTTTAAGGACAGGGATCTTCTAAGCTTTTTCCAGGGATGTAAGACTTTTCGCAGGGAGATATGATTCCCTTGCCCTTGGGGACAGGGACCGAAACCAACACCCAAGGACCAGCAGCTTTACTTGAGTACAAGAGACTCATCCGCTTTCTGAGTGACAAAGGTCTGCATTTCCTATCAGTGGCTGAGACCTACCTCTTCGGAGACAAGGCCCTGAATCTCTTCAGGATCTTAAGCTTCTTGTAAGAAGAGATGAGCCTTCAGCGCCCCCACCAGGGGCCTGAACCTTTCTTCAGGAAAATGAAGACTCACAGCGTTGGATCCTAGGGCCTAAGATTCACCTGCTTATGGACTGAAGTTTTTAGAGACCGAGTCTGAGGCCTCTTCGGGGGCGTGGTGTCCTGCTGCAAAGGTCTCAGACAAGGTGAAGCCTTAGAAGATTCTTCTTCTCAAGACTGGTGTCTGAGTGGTTTTGGGGTCTGAGACTCCCTACCCCACAAGCATATGTGACCTTTTTACCCCAATTATAAGGGACTGAAACATACCTTGGGGATACAGTATCCCATTTTCCCTTTTGTAACAGGAGTTTGAGGCCCTCCCCTCTTTGGGCCTAAGCTTCTTGTCAGGGACATGTAACCCTTGCCTTGGGAACTTGAGCCTGAGACTACTCCTCAGGGGACATGGGCAACATGGGATCCCAGAGATGATGTCTGGGGCCTCCCTACAGCTCTCTGCCTTCATTTAAGGGCCTGAGACCCACTGTGCCAAGGACACTTGAGCTTTCCTTCAGGGACGGGAGACTCATACATACCCTGGTGACTTGTGTGTCTAGAGGTAAGGTCTGAGCTTCCTCCTCAAGGAACTTAAGGTGTACCCCTGAGAAACAGGAGGACTCCTCCCCTGACACTTGAGCCCTGAGACCCTTCCCTTCGGGCATGGATAAAGGATCCCTGTGGAACAGGGTCCTGAGTCTACCTCCAAGGGTTTGAATCCTACCTCAGGTGTGCGAAGGCCTGTTCCCCACCTTAGGACCTGATTTCTGAACCTGTCCTTAGGGTACTGTCACCTCACCTCAGACAACATACATACACCCTAGTCATAGGGGTCATTTAGGGACGTAAGATTTCCTGCCTCGGGGACTTGGGCCTCAGACTCCCAATTCCTTTCGGGGACATGAATAGGGTAGGATTCTGAGGAAAAGAGTCTGGGCCCGAGCTTCCTCTCTGGGACAAGATATCGTTTGCCTTAGGGACTGGGGCCTGGCTCGCACTTGGGCATGAGGCTCTCCCCCTACCACACCAGGCATTCCTTTCTGTACCGAGAGAGGAACGTGAGGTCATCCTCTGCCATCGGACAGAAGGACCTGGATGCTCTTCAGGGGCATATGAACCCCTTATCCTGAGCTCCCTCTTGGCCAGGGCCAAGAAGATCCTCCTCCTTTCTATGAGAAGATTGTCAGGTCCTGGGGACATGGAGTCTGGAGCCTCCCTTCTGAAACCAGGAGCGATTCCAAGTTTCTCCCTGACCTAGCTATGCTTGTTTCTCATCTCTAGATCATATAATAAGTTTTGAACTGCTTTTGACAAGCTTTTTTCTTCCCAGGGACAGGAAAGGGGTTTGGGACATCGCCACTCTGGGGAAATTCTCCTCCCACATTCCTTTTCCCCTTGGCTCAGGTAAATCTTTCTGTACTTCACAGGGGCCCCAAGCCTTGTCTTGAGCTCCCTGTTCTTGTTCCCTTCCTCCCATCATTAATTCTGGCACGATAAGCCATCTGTACTCAAGGGTCAAGACCAGTTATTTTTTCTCCCTCTGGTTGGGTAGTTTCTTTCCTCCTCTAGAAACAGGGAGCCATACATCCCTGGTTCCATCAACAGAGAGAAAGAACATCTTGTGCTGCCATGGTAACTCAAAAACACCTCCTTATGCCCCTTGCAGTCCCTCTCTTATACTTGTCCCCATAAGAATATGGAAGTAAGCCGGGCATAGTGGCGCATGCCTGTAGTCCCAGCTACTCGGGAGGCTGAGGCGGGAGGATCACTTGAGCCCTGGAGTTCAAGACCTGTTTGGCAACATAGTGAGACCTCATCTTTTTTTTTTTTTTTTTTTGAAACAGAGTCTTGCTCTGTCACCCAGGCTGGAGTGCAGTGGCGCGATCTCCGCTCACTGCAAGCTCCGCCGCCTCCCGGGTTCACGCCATTCTCCTGCCTCAGCCTCCCTAGAAGCTGGGACTACAGGCGCCTGCCACCACGCCCAGCTAATTTTTTTGTATTTTTAGTAGAGACAGGGTTTCACCATGTTCACCAGGATGATCTCGATCTCCTGACCTCGTGATCCGCCCACCTCGGTCTCCCAAAGTGCTGGGATTACAGGCATGAGCCACCGCGCCCGGCCGACCTCATCTTTATTAATTAAAAAAAAAGAATATGAAAATCAAGTTCTGTGGGTTCATGAAACCTGCCCTTCCCAATGACAGGAGAGGCTTTCTGTCCCCACACTTTTTGGGACAAATAAGATGATCCTCTTTTCCCTGCCTCACCTGGTCCAACTTGAGAACTTTTGGGGATGAGAAGAGGGAAGATTCCTCCTGCCACCCCAGTCTTGGTCCTAAACTATCACTAGGGGTGTTTGTATTCTGGAGGTCAGTTGGATCCCTTGGGAAGAGAGGTGTCGTTAAGAGGGAGTCTGGATGGCGATTCTGGGGTTCTGACTGCTTGGGCTTCCTCTTTGTCCTGATTTTCTTGTATCCCTACTTCCTTTAGGAGTCTTTGGCACCGTGGGGTCCAGGTGCTGGGTGGGTGGTGATGTCAGGGGTTCCCAGGCATGGCTGTCTTGCTGAGAGTCTGCTCTATGAAAAGGTTGGCCTGTAAGCATCCTGAGTTTGGAGACCCCACAGAGCTCTTTGAGAAGGGGCATGTGAACTGAGGTGGTGGAAAAAGCTGGGTGTGGCACCATAGTTGATGCCTGGGTTCCAACTCTGGGTCTTTCAGGGCTTTGCTGGATGAACCAGGGTAGGTTCTACCTATGCGCTCTGGGCCTCAGTTTCCTCACTGGCCAGGCAAGATGCTGGTGAGGTGTTGTTTGGGATTTTAGGGAACTCAGTCCAAAGCTCTCTGGACCTGGAGGTGGCAAAGAATGGTGGAAGTCTTTTGAGGAGGAACTGGGTTTCTCCCCTCTCTTCCTGGCTCCTCTGTTCCCTCTCAGCCATCCAAGCTTGGTGGGCAGGACAAGCAGCCTGTTTTGTGTGAGGCTCAAGGTTGATGAACAGCCTTTTTTTGTCGGCACCCCTGTTGTAATGAACAAGCTCAGTGGGATTTCCTGTCAGGAGGCCTGTTGGATAGTGGTGTGGAGGTAGAGTTGTGTGTGGAGTTGGGGCTTTGGAGCAAGGCAGGCTTTGAGCCATCATCCCTCAATTCTCTCATCACCTTCCAGACTTCAGCACCTCCTCCTTACCTGCTTTATAGCTTTAGGTAAACTACTTCTCCCCTCAGCTGCCCTTTTTGCAAAAGTTTGTTCATGCCCAGGTGTATCTGATCTTGCTCGCCTTGGACCTTGACTGGGTTCTTCCTCTTGCCTAGAATGGGCAGTTTGCCCCAGGTTCATTTTCGTTCTTCCTACGAGCCTTTGTCCACTCCTAGTAACCTATCCTTGGTAGCAAAGGCCCTTCATTTGGCATCTAGGAACCTGCTGATTTCTTGGGTTCTTCTTACCCCAACTGGAATTGGGTAGCTAGCTGGTGGGAAAGCAGGAAGGGGTCTTTTCCCAGGCAATGTGGATTGAGTCCTGTTTCTGCAGTAAGCTTTTGTGTGGTCTTCGGCCAGTTCCCTTTTCTGGTTCTTAGTTTCTCCCTCCATGAAATGGGTAGTGGTGAGGAGGGAGGTTGGACTCACTGCTCTGAAGCAAGTTACAGTCTCTTCCCTGCTCCCACTCCCCTCACCCTTCATGAAAGTTTTAAGTGGGACCCCTTGGCCTTTGGGGGTTGTGGTAGGACATTTCAAGCAGTGTTCAGCATCCTTCTTGGCTGGTGCTGAGCCCTTGGGTGTGTTTCTTTTAACAAGTTTAATGAGATGTAATTCATGTACCATGGTCTTCACCTATTTGAAGTGTACAGTTCAGTGGCTTTTAGTATATTCACAGATCGGTGCGTCCATCACATCACTACAGTCAATTTTAGAACATTTTCATCACCTTAAAGAGAAATCCAGCACTCTTTAGCCATGATCCCCCAATTTCCTCCTCCCCTTCCAGCCTCTGGCAACCACTAATCTACTTTCTGGCTTGATTAATTTGTCTATTCTGGATGTTTCATGTAAATGGAATAATAGAATATGCAGTTGTTATGTGGCTTTTTTCACTTAGCATAATATGTTAAAGGCTTATCCATGTTGTAGCATGTATCAGTACTTCATTCCTTTCTATTACTGAATAACAGGATCTTGGGTTGTTTTGTTTTGTTTTGAGGTGGAGTCTCGCTCTGCTGCCCAGGCTGGAGTGCAGTGGCGCAATCTCAGCTCACTGCAACCTCCGGCTCCTGGGTTCAAGTGATTCTCCTGCCTCAGCCTCCCGAGTAGCTGGGACTACAGGCATCCGCCACCGTGCCTGGCTAATTTTTGTATATTTAGTATATATGGGGTTTTACCATGTTGGTAAAGCTGATCTCCTGAACTCCTGACCTCAGGTGATCCGCCTGCCTTGGCCTCCCAAAGTGCTGGGATTACAGGTACAGGTGTGAGCCACCACGCCCGGGCGATCTTGGAGGTTTTTAATCCTCCTGCCCTCAGTGGCCTAACCAAATGTTGGTGCCTTGCGCTTTTCCCCTTCTGCCCTGGAGGGCTTGTGTTGGTCTTTAGAGAGTATTGTGTCTATGTTTCTCATTGGGTGGGTTGCCTGTGGTTTTTTTTGTTTTTTTTTTTTTGTTTGTTTGTTTTGAGACGGAGTCTCACTCTGTCCCCCAGGATGGAGTGTAGTGGCGCCATCTCAGCTCGCTGCAACCTCCACCTCCCGGGTTCACGCCATTCTCCTGCCTCAGCCTCCCGAGTAGCTGGAACTACAGGCGCCCACCACCACGCCTGGCTAATATTTTGTATTTTAGTAGAGACGGGGTTTCACTGTGTTAGCCAGGGTGGTCTTGATCTCCTGACTTCGTGATCCACCCACCTCGGCCTCCCAAAGTGCTGGGATTACAAGCGTGAGCCACCGTGCCCAGCTCGCCTGTTTTGTCTGTGGAGCCAGGCTAGTGTTCCTGGGTGCTTTGCTGGAGGGGGTGGTCTTGGCACCAGGGCTGCTGGGACAGAGCTGTGAGTCCCAGAATGCTAAACACCTCTTGGCCATGGGCTCTGGGAATACATCTGTCCATGAACTGCCACTGCTGCTGCCATCTTTTGCCCCCTTCCTGCCTCAGTGGCAGCTCATCCATCCATAGGCAGGGTCAGTAGTTTCCCATGCTGAGAAGGGAGATTCGAGGCCCCTGCTGCCTTAATTCTAACATCCTATTCTGGAGGATGGTAGGCAGGTGGACCCTGCAGAGTGGGATCCATGCCATGTTGTCTCACACCTTTGAGGCACTAGGGAACAGACACCAAGGAGTGCTACCAAGAGGGGTGTGTTAGTTTCCTGTGGCTGTTGTGACAAATGTTACCACAGACTAGGTGGTTTAAAACAACAGAAGTTGGCTGGGTGCGGTGGCCCACCCCTGTAATCCCAGCACTTTGAGAGGCTGAGACGGGTGGATCATGAGGTCAGGAGTTCAAGACCAGCTTGGCCAAGATGGTGAAACCCCATCTCTACTAAAAACAGAAAATTTAGCTGGGTGTGGTGGCGGGTGCTTGTAATCCCAGCTATTCGGGAGGCTGAGGCAGAGAATTGCTTGAACCCAGGAGATGGATTGGAGGTTGCAATGAGGGTGGAGGGTGCAGTAAGTTGAGATTGCACCACTGCACTCCAGCATGGGTGACAGAGCGAGACTCCATCTCAAGAAAGACAAAACAAAACAAAAAGAGGTTTATTCTCTCACAATTCTGGAGGCCAGAAGACCAAAATCAGTTTCACTGCTTCCAAATCAAAGTGTTGGCAGGGCCACACTCCTTCTGGAAGCTCTCAAGGAGAATTTAGACCTTTTCTAGCCTCTCGTGGCTGCCAACATTCCTTGGTTTATGGTTGCGTCATTCTAATCTCTGCTTCCATCTTCATCGCCTTCTCTGTAAATTTGGTTTCCTTTTCTGTCTGTATTGAATTTCCCTCTGTCTCTCTTTTATAAGGACACTTGTGATTGCATTTAGGTCCTACCTGATACTCCAAGATAATCCCCCATCTCCAGATTTAATAATGTAAGTTAATTACATCTGCAAACACTTTTTTTATTTTCTCTTTTTTTTTTGAGACAGAGTCTCGCTTTGTCACCCAGGCACAATCTCGGCTCTCTGCAGCCTCCGCCTCCTGGGTTCAAGCTATTCTGCTTTACCCTCCTCAGTAACTGGGATTACATGCGCCCACCATCACGCCCGGCTAATTTTTGTGTTTTTAGTAGAGATGGGGTTTCGCCATGTTGGCCAGGCTGGTTTCAAACTCCTGACCTCAGGTGATGCACCTGCCTCAGCCTCCCAAAGTGCTGGGATTACAGGCATGAGCCACTGTGCCCGGGCTTTTCTTTTCTTTTCAGACAGGGCCGTCCTCTGTCACGCAGGCTGGAGTGCAGTGGCGTAATCTTCGCTCACTGCACCCTCCACTTCCTGGACTCAAGTGATCCTCCAGCCTCAGCCTCCCGAGTAGCTGGGACCACAGGTGCGAGCCACCATGCCCGGCTAATTTTTGGTGTTTGTTTGTTTGTTTTTGAGATGGAGTCTCGCTCTGTCGTCCAGGCTGGAGTGCAGTGGTGCAATCTTGGCTCACTGCAACCTTCGCCTCCCAGGTTCTAGCAATTCTCTTGCCTCAGCCTCCTGAGTAGTTGGGATTACAGGCGCCTGGTACCACGCCCGGCTAATTTTTGTATTTTCAGTAGAGACAAGGTTTCACCATATTGGCCAGGCTGGTCTCGAACTCCTGACCTCAGGCAATCCACCTGCCTCGGCCTCCCAAAGTGCTGCAATTACAGGCGTGAATCACCATGCCTGGCCTGTATTTTTTGTAGAGATGAGATTTCGTCATGTTGCCTAGGCTAGTCTTGAACTCTTGAGCCCAAAGTGATCCGCCTGCCTTAGCCTCCCAAAGTGCTGGGATTGCAGGCATGAGCCACCACGTCTGGCTCTACCTTTTTCATTATAAGGTAACATTTACAAGTTCCAGGGGGGTTAGGGTTTGATATCTTTGCGTGGCTATTAATCAGCCTACTAGAGAGGCTTTTTTCCTTCCTGGGGAAAGGAGGGGAACTCATTAAGTGGTCTCTTACTGGGCAAAGCCCTGTAATATTTGAGTCTGCCCAGCATCCCTATTATTGGGAGGCTTGGTATCCCCATTCACAGATTGGAAAACTGGCTCAGAGCAGTTCATCACATAGCTAATAATTGGTGGAGCTAGATTAGAACCTAAGTCAGTTGGGTTCCACAGCCTGCTGCTCCAGCTTCACTTGGGCCTTTAGACTTCTAGGTTACAGAATCTTGCCTTATCTCCTGGGATCCTCTGGTGTTAGGGAGCTTTACTCAGCCTTTTTGTGGAGGCTCAAAGATATGGAGGGACTTTCCCACAGTTCACAGCCTGGACTTGATGATCTCAGACCAGGGCATTGTTGGAGCTTAAACTTATCTATGGCTGAGCTATCCTCTACCCCCCACCCCTACCAGCCCTTCCTGAGCAACATTTTCTCCCCGAAGGGAGAAAGAAAAGGGCCAGAGCCCAAACTCTTCAGGCTGCTGATGCCAAAGTCAGTGGGTGGCTAGCAGTCCAGCCTCTAGATCCAAGCCTGGATGCCAGTTTGACTGCCCCAGGACCCACACCCTGCAGTGCAAGGGGCCTATTCAGTTCTCTTTCATGTTTAGAGACAAACCAGGATATTCCATGGATGGGCTGAGAGGTATGTCCTCCATGCTGTGGCTCATGGGGGCCTTCCCTGTTGCCTCTATACTAGGCTTTGCTGGTATCCAAACTCCAACTCCTTTCTCTTTCTGCCTTTGTTTTTTTGTTTTTTGTTTTTTTGAGGCAGAGTCTTGCTCTGTTACCCAGGCTGGCTAGGGTGCAATGGTGCGATCTCGGCTCACTGCAACCTCCACCTCCCGGGTTCAAGTAGTTCTCCCGCCTCAGCCTCCCAAGTAGCTGGGATTACAGGCACACGCCACCACGCCCTGCCAATTTTTTGTATTTTTAGTAGAGACTGGGCTTCGCCATGTTGGCCAGTCTGGTCTTGAACTCCTAACCTCAGGTGATCCACCCACCTTGGCCTCCCAGAATGCTGGGATTACAGGCGTGAGCCACCATGTCTGGCCTCCTTTCTGCCTTTGTAAAGTGAGGGTAATGTTTCCTGCCACCTGGGCTTTGGTCAGGACAATTAAATGAGGTCACATCACCCTTTGCATCTGGCATGGGGCAGGTATACAGTTAATATGAGTTCATCGTTCTTCTTGGTCCTCCTTGCTTACCTGCCTAGTACTACCCAGAACTTTAGCTCTACTGAATTCGTTGCTGGGCTCCAGGCATCCCTGGTACTTTGTGGCAGAAGTGACTTCGTTTCTCATCCAGTTAACAAGCGTTTTTGGAGGTCTGGGTGTTTTAATCCTTTGGTCAGGTGGCACCTCCTCTCAGGTGCTAGCCTTAATGACTGTTTCTTTCTTTTTTTTTTTTTTTTTTGAGGCGGAGTTTCGCTCTTATTGCCCAGGCTGGAATGCAATGGTGTGATCTCAGCTCACTGCAACCTCCACCTTCCGGGTTCAAGCGATTCTCTTGCCTCAGCCTCCTGAGTAGCTGGGATTGCAGGCATTCACCACCACGCCCAGCTAATTTTGTATTTTTTAGTAGAGACGGGGTTTCTCCATGTTGGTCAGGCTGGTCTCAAACTCCTAGCCTCAGGTGATCCGCCCACCTCGGCCTCCCAAAGTGCTGGATTTACAGGTGTGAACCACCACGCCTGACCCAATGACTGTGTTTCTTTTCTTCTTTTTTTTTTTTTTTGAGGCAGAGGCAGAGTCTCGCTCTGTTGCCTAGGCTAGAGTGCAGTGGCGGGTTGCCGGCTCACTGCAACCTCTGCCTCCCAGGTTCAAGCGATTCTCCTCTCTCAGCCTCCTGATTAGCTGGGATTACAGGCGTGCACCACCATGCCCAGCTAATTTTTTGGTATTTTTTAGTAGAAACGGGGTTTCACCATGTTGGGCAGGCTGGTCTTGAACTCTTGATCTCAAGTGATCCACCTGCCTCGGCCTCACAAAGTGCTGGGATTACAGGCGTGAGCCACCGTGCCCAGCCTCTTTCTGTTTCACAACACCTGGTATTTACCTTTTTCACAGCCTTGTTCATACCTTGTGGTGGTTACCTGTTTCCCTGCCCCTCTGCTAAGTAGATTGTGAGCTTATCAGGAGTGGAGACTAAGTCTGATTCATTTCACTGTCCTCACTGCCCAGCCCGGTATCTTACTTAGTAGCTACCGGGTAAATCTTTCTTAGATGGATAAGTAGGAGCCCCTCTCCTGTTTGACCTCCTTTTCTCCTCTCTTTTCCCCCTCTCTCCAAAGGCAGGAAGTTTCTGTGTTCTTTTTTAAGAACCCATTCTTGTGTCAGGTTTGGGACTATAGTTATGGTTGCACCATCCCTGCTGGAGACCCCTGGCTGGGGCAGGCCCATGACTCTGGGAGATGGCTGACCCTGTGTGGCCAGGATGGACTTGGCCATAATTGGCTGGAGTGTGTTAATCCACAGGCTTGGGGGCAAGGAGGGCCACCTGGACCACTGGAATGTTGTGCACAAACAGAAGTCCTTGTGCTGTGCATGGAAGCTCATTAAGGGCTTCCAGGTGCCTTTGTCATCTCTAGAAATCAAGCCACATCTTCCTGGGGTATGGGCCCTGATGATGGGGCTGGCCGGGTATTCCCTTGTCACCTCTTCCTCCCCTCCTGTCCTGCTACTCACCTAGGATTTGCTGAGGTCCTCTCAGTTGTACATAATCTCCGTGCTGATCTCTTCCCCTTCTGTGATTGGCGACAACTCCCCCCAGTATATGGTACGTTATTTACAAAGCTTCTTTAGGTCCTGAAACTCCTCTGAACCTCTTGACAGCTCTGTCCGGTAGATCAACATATCCCCCATTCCATAGGAAACTGAGACTGATATCGGACAGCAAGTTTGTGACAAAGCTGGGATTGGAATCCAGAGCTCTTGCCTTCCAAACCTTGTGCTTACAATTTTGCCGGAGATGCTTCTCTGGCTTTCCTAGGGGATGGGTTCCACCCCTTGCCTGAGCTGGGGAAAAATGGCCTTATGGACAGGTGGGCCCCTATGTCTGGTCTCTAATACCCCAGATCCTATAAATTCCTGGGCAGGCCTGTGTTCCCAAGGAGCAGGCTTGGGATCCTGTAGTTTGCAGCCCTGTTGCTGGGTCAGGCTGGCTGCTTCTGGTAGCCAGCAGAGGGCGTAAGAGGCCCAGGAAAGGTCTGCTGCTTCTGGTTGGTTTTGTTTTGAAATGAAAATTATGTTTTAAGAGGTTATGTGGTCATTTTTTTTTTTAATCCAAAAACATGCATTTGTACAGGTTCATTTAAGTTGAACCTTCACGGTGCCAGATGTGCTTTGGAATTTAGGAAAAATTCAGAATTTATGAAATTCACCTGGTGTGTATACTTTGTATTACATAACACTTCTAGCAGGGTCTGAGGTAGCACCTCATAGTCAAACACCTGTATGTTTTCTGCATTGAAATATTTGAATATTCACCCCAAGTGGGATAGATTCTTGTCAGTTCTGGTCAGATTATGATGCCAGATGAATTAGATAAAGGCTTTTGATTTTCAAAGCTTTTTGGGTTTAGTGTACCTTTATAAAAGGAAAGTGCAATAAAATCGCTGATAACACCAGGACTTAGGGATAATATTTTGCTGTCTAGCTTTCCCAATTTTTTGTATGTGTGTTTGTATACATACATATAGTATATGTGTGTAGATATCTATCTGTTAAATGTGTTCAGTCACAGATGAGAATATTGTTTGCACACTTTTGCCTTCTAGAGTATTTTTTTTTTTTTTTTTTTTT
>NW_016809054.1:159549-162729 GCF_001698545.2 Rhinopithecus bieti
AGAGTATATCTTTTTTTTTTTTTTTTTTTTGAGATGGAGTTTCGCTCTCGTTGCCCAGGCTGGAGTGCAATGGCGTGATCTCGGCTCACTGCGACCTCTTGCCTCCTGGGTTCAAGTGATTCTTCCGCCTCAGCCTCCCGAGTAGCTGGGATTACAGGCATGCACCACCACACCCGGCCAATTTTGTATTTTTATTAGAGACGGGGTTTCTCCATGTTGGTCAGGCTGGTCTCAAATGCCCGACCTCAGGTGATCAACCCACCTCGGCCTCCCAGAGTGCTGGGATTACAGGCGTGAGCCACCGCGCCCAGCCTACAGCATATCTTGGAATCCTCTAGCCCTTGGTCAGGTTCAGGATCTAGGCTCTTGCCAGTTACTCCCTCTTCACCACCTTTCCTAGATGAAATTCCTTGAGGTAGAGCCACATTCTCCACCCAGGCACTTGCTGGGTCTGAGTCTCTGGCTGCCTGGGGCAATGTGGCTCCCTGGGCCAGGCCCTGCAAGGTCGGCAAAAGTCATAAGGCAGATGGGGCCACTGTTCTCAGGGGACCTGGGACCCTTTTGGAAGCAAGTCTTAGTTTCATTCAGCAACTGATTCCCTAGAAGAGTCTCCTACTTCACGTGCATGGAGTGGTCAAACAGGGCTGAGAACTTTACCTTGGCCAGCGTCCTCTCTGTCAATGACCTAGGCCTCTTGGGAGCTTGAGGTCGGGGCCCTGGGGATGGAGTATAGGTTTTCCCTGTTGCTGACCCCCACCTCTTCCCTCCAGCAGGAGCATTGGTTTGAAAAGGCCCTACGAGACAAGAAGGGCTTCATCATCAAGCAGATGAAGGAGGATGGCGCCTGTCTCTTCCGGGCTGTAGGTGAGTCTCTGCCTTAGTCCTTAAGGGCCTAGGGCTGCCCCTAAGCTGTGTCCCAGTTATCAGGAATAGCCCCTGAGACAGGGTTGAGGCAGAGCTAGCTAATCTTTTAGGGACTCCAGGCTCCAGCCTCAAGTTGGTATCTGACTTCTAGCCGTGGGTCTTGAGACGTTGTAGTGGTGCAAGATTAATATGAATAATAACAGCAAGAAGAGTGATAAAGAAAATAATATCCTTTGGGACACATTGGTCTGTCAGGTGCTACAGGAAACCTCTTTGATTCCCCCCTGAGCTAGGTGAGTGTAGGGACTATTGTTGCTTCCATTTGTCAGATGAGAAAAGTGGCTCAGAGATGGTGGGTGACTTGTCTGGAGTAAAATAATAAGTGGTAGAGTTGGGATTCAGTGTCTGCATTAGATTAGTCTGAGGCCCATGCTCTTAACCATAGCACACTGCTGCCACCCTGGCTGTATGACCCCTAGGTTTATACCCAGATCCCATCTCTGGTGTGTTGCGGGTCTCTGTTCCTCAATCTGTGTATATGGGGGCTATCAAACTAGATCTTTACAAATTTCTTATGTCATAGAATTTTTTTTTCAACTTACATAAAAGTAGAATGATGAACCCTCATGTACCCATCATCCAGCTTCAAAATAGTCAACACGTGGCCAGCCTTGTTTCATCACTATCCCACCCACTCTTTCTCACTCCCCTGAAAGAAGAGTATTTTAAAGCAAAACCCCGACATTGGATCATTTTATTCGTAAATATTTCTGTATGTTTCTCTGACAGATGCAGACTTACTCTTTTCTTTTTAACATAATCAAAATGCCATTACTGCACCTAACCGAATTAATAATGCCTTAATACCATCTGTTATCCAGTCTGAGCTGGATCTTTGAGGCCATTTTGGCTCTGAATCTGTGACCCCACAGGTAGTTGTGAGGCCCTGTGCTAGGGTGAAGGGGAAGCTGGGAATGTGACCTGATCCTCCCTTTAGTGCTCTGATACCTACCAAGGAAAAGTGTCCTCTGATAGGAGCTTTGAGCTGGGAGTCAGAAGACCTACCTTCTAGTTCTGGCCCTGACTCATAACTGCTGTGACACTTGGCCTTGGTCTTACCGTCTGGGAAATGGTGTTGATTCTCAATGCCTCTTTGAGTTCCTTCTTGGTCTGCTATTCTCTCTGTCTGTGGGTAACCCCCATGTCTACTGGTGGGCTGGAGTGTTTCAGGCTCCATCCCTGGCTGCACCACTGATTTTCTTGGTATGACCTTAGGCAAGCAGCTCTTCTTTCCTGAGGCCGTTTCTTCATCTATAAAATGGGGCTAAAAGACCCTAATGTTGTAACGATTTAATGAAGTTGCTTTGGTAAATCCCTTTAGTGCCTGACACATATAGTAGACCCTCATGGAACAGTAGCATTTGTAAAACCCAGATGCTGTTTTCAGTGGTGCCTCAGAGTCACATGTGTTTTTTGAAAGGGTGGAGTGAGTGGTCTCCTCTCTATTCTGCCAAGTAGACGAGGCTCAGGCAGTGGGCTCTGTTGGACTGGGAAAAAACTTACACCTCCTACCCCTCTGTCTCAAGTTTGTGTTTTTCCTGGGATGTTTCCCAGAGGAAGAGCTGGGTTTCAGGGCATCTTGGACAAAAGAAAGGCAAAGAAAGAATAGGTGGGGACCTGTTAGTTGCGAGGCCCTGTGTCCAGACCTCAGGCTGGATGTGAGGTAAGCAGGGTTGCTGGTGGAGTTAGGATCAGAGAATACAGCAGGCATCTGAGTCTTGGGCAGTCATTGAGGGTAAGCCTCAGGGCTGGCTAGTAAGGACCTGGCTTGTGTAGTAACTCATATCAAGAGCTGTGTGTGTGTGTGTGTGTGTGTGTGTGTGTGTGTGTGTGTGTATTTAGCTGTTCTCCCCAAATATCCCCGACTCTTGGGGCTACCTGGCTTGTTGTAGTAACTCGTATCAAGAGCGGTATTTGTGTGTGTGTATGTGTGTGTGTGAATCTGTGTATCTAGCTCTTCTCCCCAAATACTCCCGACCCTTCCTCCCACTGGGGCCTTCAGTATAAGGGGCCTCTACTTACAGGAAGAGTTGACCACAGCAGGTTGAAGGCCTTTCCTTATCGGCACTATGGCTACACATTTCCCCTGACTGGGCTGCCTTTGGCTTTTCTCTGTAAAACCTCAGAAGTCCTGTGGCCTCTCCCCCGAAGTACATGGCCCCTAGTCTCTAGACCTTATCTGGAGGTTTCCTTGGTGCAGAGTGCATAATACATGTGCCTGGGAAGGGGACTTTGTCCCTGGGCTTTTGCTGCCCC
>NW_016809054.1:163210-165960 GCF_001698545.2 Rhinopithecus bieti
GAGATGGAGTCTCCCTCTGTTGCCCAGGCTGGAGTGCAGTGGCGTGATCTCGGCTCACTGCAACCTCTGCCTCCCAGGTTCAAGCGATTCTTCTGCCTCAGCCTCCTGAGTAGCTGGGATTATAGGCGTGCACCACCACGCCTGGTTAATTTTTGTGTTTTTTAGTAGAGATGGCGTTTCACCATGTTGATCAGGCTGGTCTCGAGCTCCTGACCTCGTGATCCACCCTCCTTGGCCTCTCAAAGTGTTGGGATTATAGGCGTGAGCCACCGCACCTGGCCAGGACACATTCTTTTTATTATCCTAGGATCCTTAGCTTCTTAGCTTGATTGTCAACTGGCTGGATGACCTTGACTGTGTTCCTTGACATCTCTGGACCTTACCTCCTCCAAGTAGGAGCACGTGGCCCTCTGTTGTTGGGCGTCTTGAGGCAAATGGCTTTCTGCCTTCTGTTCCTCTGGATTATCTTCCTATAGGGTCCTACCATTTGCTTTAGAGACTTCTGAGAATTGCCTACTCCCCAGGCAGCTGCCTGCCTGCCATTGGTTCCCCTGAGTGAACCAATATCCGTTGCTTGCACTCAGTTCTCTCCTACCTCCTCTTATTGGGGATTCATGAGCATCAGTGAAGGCTTGGGTGGAGGGGAGGTGGGAACCTGAGCCTCAGAGGTATCCTGTGGCCCACCCTGTCCCTGTTATGCTCAGATAACCTCCTCCTGGAAACGTGACTCTGCATCTCTCCCTTGCTCCCTCTCTCCATGTGGCTTTGACTCAGCAGAAACCTCTAACCCTGACCAGGGTCCTGGTGCTAGTTTCTGTGGGCAGAGTGGAGGCCATATGGTTGTTTGTACATGGGCCATGGGGGAGTGGCAAGGGCTGTGCATGTTACCATGATGAGGCCCAGAAACATTGGCTAGGCCCACTCTTCTGTGCCTTTTGGTTTTGGAACATGGACCATCAGCACTAGGAGGGGTGATCTGAGGTCAATTTTGATTGTTTTATAAATGGGGAAACTGAGGCCTCAAGAGAAAGCCAAGATCCTACCCTGTCTAGGTCATACAACCAGTGTCAGAACATTGGTATTTGAGGTTGAACCAGGCCACAGAAAGAAGAAGATTCCCATGGGCCATTTCCTGTACACCAGCTTCCTTATATCTCCCTTGTATCCTTCAGGTTTCTCATCCTTGCAGTGGGAATCCTTGAGCAGAAGAGCACACATCTCAGGAACCAGACTCTTCAGGGGGATGAGTTCTTCTGTCTCTCCCACTGAGGGTATGCTAGTTGGGGTAGTTGGGACCACAGACCAGGTCACACCATGTCTGCTTGACAGGCAAGTGAGACCTTTGTCCTGGCTCATCTCCTCAGGAGATTTGTTCTCAGTGGGGCCAGGGTTCCACTGGACCAGGAGGGTAGTGGGGAGCAGACCAGGTCTCTGTCTCCCTCTGCAGCTGTGTGTACACACATTTGTGTGGTTTGTTTTTAGGTTCCCTGTAGACACCTAGCTTCCTTTTTTGCCCTTAGTGGAACTTGCTGTGGCTCTTCTGGCAGGCAGGCAGCTACCTGGGGAGTAGGCAGTTCTCAGATGTCTCTAAAGCAAATGGTAGGACCCTATAGGAAGATAATCCAGGCTCTCATGTCTTGCTTCTTAACATAAATCTGGGTACATTATTGGTTACATTACATTAGTTACATGAGGACTTTCCCCAGGCAGCAGAGGAGAGAGGTTGAGGCTAGTCTGTTAGAGTTCTTGGTTATTTCCCCTGCCCTCCACCTACCCTGCCAGAGGCTAGGAAGGAGGTTAGTGGGGTAGGGATTTCCTCAGTTTGTAGAGCCTCTTATCTTCAGTCTTTCCTGAAGTGGCAAGGGCATCTACTCATTGAATGTGATAGTTCTCTGTTGTGGGATTTATTGGGTGAGCATTTGACCTCAGGTAGCATCTTTGGCAGGCTCTGCTGTATGTGTATACCCATGTGCATTTCTACACTGGTGTCTCTGTGTGTCCAGAGAAAGGAAAGAAGTAGGGTGTGTATGGGGACGGTAATGTTCATGTTGGCCTCTGTGGCCCTAGGGAGAGATACAGACCCTGAAATCTATAATCTCTGCCCACTCCCATGCCTTTCCTGGGTTCTAGCTGATTCCTGCTTGTGCTGGTGTGGAAACTGAGGCACACAAGATCAGGTCCTGCCCCAGGGAGTAAGGCGACTAAGATGGTGGCTAGATTGGGGTGAGGGTGGTAATATCAGCTGGGGCCAGCAGTTACCCTTTGAGAGCCTGGCCTCCCCTTCACCCCCCTAAATGTGTGATCCCAGGCCAGCTTTGCCACATTTCTGTGTCTCCTGGGTAAAGTAAGAGTGTTTTGGTAAGGATAGAATGAGTTGGAGTGTGAAAAGTCTTTGGTATGGGACCAATTGTAGTATTTTACTGAGGATTTCTGAGCCCAGTTGGAGATGGGAACAGAGGCAGAATGGTGGGGGACCCCCTTCCAGCTGGCCTCTGGGAAGGGAGAACAGGTGCAGATTGCCCACAAGTGCAGCGTCAGCAGGAGAAGTTTCAGTTTCTATCAAAACAAGTTCTCTGAATTCCCCTACCTCTGCAGGTCATCCCCCCAACCTCAGACCCCTCCACAGGGAAGTCACGCCTTGCCCCCAGCCCTGTGTGCCAGCCTTCTGGGAAGAGGAGGGCTTTCTGGAGGACAGAGGTGGAGCTAGGAAAGTCAGAAAAACGAATTTTTTTTTTTTTTTTTTTTTTTTT
>NW_016809054.1:166318-183997 GCF_001698545.2 Rhinopithecus bieti
TAAGAAAAGGTAGAAAAAGAATTTTTTTTTTTTTTTTTTTTTTTTTTGAGACAGTTTCGCTCTTGTTGCCTAGGCTATAATGCAGTGATGTGATCTTGGCTCATTGCAACCTCCACCTCCCGGGTTCAAGCGATTCTTCAGCCTCAACCTCCCAAATAGCTGGGATTACAGCCGTCTGCCACCACGCCTGGCTAATTTTTTGTATTTTTAATAGAGATGGGGTTTCACCATGTTGTCTAGGCTGGTCTCAAACTCCTGACCTCAGGTGATCCACCTGCCTTGGCCTCCCAAATTGCTGGGATTACAGGTGTGAGCCTCCACACCTGGCCAAAAACGAATTCTTGTTGACTACTTCCTATGTGTGTAGCTCTGTGCTTAGATGCTTTTCCTGCCTTATGTTATTGGAGAAATCCTATTCTCCCTTGTTGGGGTCGTACTATTGCTGTTTTCCTTGGTTTAGAGATGTATATTTTCTTCCACATTAATGATTCCAAACTTAGGATATACCTTATAATCAGTGTGATATGTTTTCCCACCAAAAGCTGTGATTAGGTACATGTTATACCATATCACCTATCAGTGGTGTCGTAGGATTGAGGAGAGAAGGTGGTATTTTACATTTTACAGATAAGGAAAGAAGTGTCATAACTTGTCCATACTTTAGGACCCTGTTTTATGAAGCCTGTATTGTTAACTTGATATTAATTTAACTGCTGAAGTTTTGTTAGAACTAAGGGCCTAGAGGTAGACTTGTGGACCTTTGGTTTCACTAAAGGTAGAGAGCCAGGAGAGGACATGCATCCTAGGTCTGCATTTGGGGCTTTCCTCTGACTGAGCAATTGCAACAGAAATGAGGAAGAGCTTCATAAGTGGTTATGGCAACATTCTGGCTGACTCGTGGGTAACTAGCAATAGGAAGGAATCATTGTCGTCATGACAAATGATGTTCTTGTTTCTTGACCACCTACTGTGCCTTAGGTGCTTGGCAAACCTCCTGTGTAGTTTTGACAACACCCAGCAAATGGAAGAGGAATTACTGTCTCTACCTTATGCACGAGGACATTTCAGCTTAGAGAGGTTAAAGGCTTTATCCATTGCCACACAGCTGGGAGGCAGCAGAGCCTTTCTGCCAGGCCAAAGGGGTCAGTAGCAGAGAAATGGGACCCTCAGGGGGTTTTCCCCCAGATCCCTTCCCTGTTCCATGGTCTCCTCTCTTTCCCCCATTTTCCTGCTTCTGGCATCTAGCTCTTGAAGATAGAACTCCCAGGCCTGGAAATGACAATTGACCTTTCCATAGGATATGGGCTTTCTCCATCACCTCAGCCTCTCTCTCTGAGCCTGGCCAACCAACCCCTATTTAACCCCTTCACGCTCATCTTTGTTCCTGTTTACTGCAGCTGCCAACAGCACTGCCTTCCAGTACCCCAAGCTCAGCCTACAGAAATAGCTCCTCAAGCAGCTCACTGTGCGGGCTTTGTGGTCCTGGCTTCTAAGAAAGGCAGCAGCAGGGGCCCCCCAGCCTGTGCACAGGACATGTGACTTGCTGGAAATGCCGCTGGGGAGGGCGGGGGAGAGTGTGGCCACAGAACCCACATCCTTGTTTACATTGGTGAAGGGGCTACCCCCTTCCCGCCTTCACAACCTCCACACCCCCTTACCCTTCAGGTCTCTTCACCTCCAAGAGGACAGGAGGCAAACATGGGCCCTATTTTCATCTCAGAGTAGCCTTTCTCACAGAGCCCTCCAGGGTAGGAAGGGGAAGGCAGGGAAGGCAGGGAAGGCGTTCTTCTGACAGGTCTTCAGAGAGGTAGACTGACAGGGAAGAACTCGGGAGTGTTCCTGTGTGACCTGACCCTAGCCCAGTGCCCCAGGGAGATCCCATCAGAGCAGTGGTCCTCTGGGGAAACAAAGGGAAATTCCCTAAACCAGTGGAAATCAGACTTGCATGATCTTTAGGCCCACTTTAATTTCACAGGGAGAAGAGCTCCCTGGCTTACCCAGCCTGTCCATTTGCTCAATAAACTTTTCCTGATTTCCTTTACTGTATCGGGCCCTGAGCTGGGGGTGGACTTTGGTGTGAACTGCCCTTTGCCTTCAGTGGGAGCCCAGTGTGGTCGGGCAGAAGTCTATGCACACCTTTGATAAATCTGGTGATAGAGGTGTCCTGGGTAGTGGGGAACTGTATTAAAGAACATGTTGGGCCAGGCGCGGTGGCTCACACCTGTAATCCAGGCATTTTGGGAGTCTGAGGCGAGAGGATCGCTTGAGCCCAGGAGGTCAAGGCTGCAGTGAACTATGATTGCGCCACTGCACTCCAGCCTGGGCGATAGAGCGAGACCTTGTCTCAAATAAATAAATAAATAAAGAACACATTGGTGTTTGAGAAGTAGGCAGCTGACGAGGATGGAAGGAGCGTCCTGAAGAGAAGGAACGGCATGTGTGAAGATCCTCAAGCGAAGCAGAGGGAGTGTGTTTCCTTCTCGCCTTAGTTTGACCAAATCTCACGACGCCTGGACTATTCGGGCCACAGGCTGCCCATCCTGAGTTAAGCTAAAGTTAGTTGCATGTGTGTCTTATCTCTTTTACTAGACTGTGTGCTCCCCGAAGGTAGGGGCAGGATTTTACTCACCTCTGTCACCTTCACAGTACCCCACATTCAAGCCTCCCTATGGAGGAAGGAATTCTGATTTACTGTGTGGCTACTCTGTCCCAAGCCCAGTGGTAGTTATTTTATACCCATTATCTCATTTAATCCCCACCATTAAGGCCTGCCATGTGGTTATCCCTCTTTTTTTTTTTGGAGACAGAGTCTCACTCTGTCGCCCAGGCTGGAGTGCAGTGGCATAGTCTCAGCTCACTGCAACCTCTGCCTCCGGGGTCAAGCGATTCTCCTGCCTCAGTCTCCCAAGTAGCTGGGATTACAGGCGCCCACCACCATGCCCGGCTAATTTTGTATTTTAGTAGAGACAGGATTTCACCATGTTGGCCAGGCTGGTCTCGAACTCCTGACCTCAAGTGATCTGCCCGCCTCGGCCTCCCAAAGTGCTCAGATTACAGGCGTGAGCCACCATGCCTGGCCTGTTATCCCTCTTGTTCCTATTTTACAGATGAGATATATGAGGCTCAGAACACTTGGGTCACTTGCCTCTGGTCACTCAGCTCTCTAGTATCTGGCAGAACTGGGCTTGGAGCCCGCCCCCTTTTTTTTTTCTGTTTTTCTTTTTTTGTCTTTGTTCCTTTTTTTTTTCAACCTACAAAGGCTGTGTTGGCTCATGGGAGTCAGGAAAACTGAATTCAGAGTTGACTCTGTCACAAACTGACTCTTTGTGATCTTGGACAAACCACAAACTCCTCCTGAACCTCAGTTTCCTCGTGTGGAAAGTGAAGAGGTGGTGTGGGAATCAATAGCTTTTGAGGCCAACCTATGGAACTTAGAATGTTGTTGATTTCTCTGAGTGGCCACGTGTACCCTAGATAAAGTCATCTGCCCAAGAGGCCTGTGGCTGTGTTCCTCTCACCTGCACTCTCTTGTTCTTCACATCTGGCCCTGCCTGCCTTATTTTTCCATGACCCCGTTCTAGCCTACAAGGGCAAGAACTCTCCAGGCCTTGGGGTAGAAAAGGGAATTTCCCTGGTCCCCCAGCTCCTCCTCCCCAAAGGATGTTCTGTGATTCAGAGCTCTTCTCTGGCATCTCTGACCCTAGCCGCTGCTTTCTTCTGCCCCCACAGCTGACCAGGTGTATGGAGACCAGGACATGCATGAGGTTGTGCGAAAGCATTGCATGGACTATCTGGTGAGAAAATGGGGAGGCCTTTGGGGGAGGGGCAGGGTGGGAGGATTTCTTCTCCACACAGACCTTAACCTTCCAATCTATTCTGCAGATGAAGAATGCCGACTACTTCTCCAACTATGTCACAGAGGACTTTACCACCTACATTAACCGGAAGCGAAAAAACAATTGCCATGGCAACCACATTGAGATGCAGGCCATGGCAGAGATGTACAACCGTCCTGTGGAGGTGTACCAGTACAGCACAGGTACTTCTGCAGTGGGTAGGTGAGGGACTGATGGCAACTCGTTCGAGCCTGCCCTACCTGGCCTGCTGTGGATGCTCCCTCCTTCTCTTTCTCTGCAGAACCCATCAACACATTCCATGGGATACATCAAAACGAGGACGAACCCATTCGTGTCAGCTACCATCGGAATATCCACTATAATTCAGTGGTGAATCCTAACAAGGCCACCATTGGTGTGGGGCTGGGCCTGCCATCATTCAAACCAGGGGTGAGTAGGTCCCTGTGCCCAGAATGGCTGCTGGATATAGAGGTCAGAAACCTCTGTTGGAGTCTGTTTTGCCCCTAACTCACAAAAATATCCTATCTCCTCTCTGGGTCTCCCCTGAGGTCTCACCCTCATAAAAAAAAAAATAGGGAGTTACTCAAGGTGATCTCTCAGGGCTTGTTCTTTGGTCTTGATTTGCCCGTCTGAGTTGGCTTACCTATCTTTTGTGTCCATTGAGGGCTGGCATTTTAGGATATGGAGTCCTATTTGGGAGCAGTGAGCCAGGGCCTGCTCTAGGCATCTTGGCATGTATTTTTCTCCCGGGATCGTAGTGGTTACAGACAGCCATGGTCACAGAGACATGGGGTACAGGCCTGGCCCCACCACTCACTGGCTGTGTAATCTAGGCAGATTCTATAAGTATTCCAGGCTGGCAACTTGGCTGATACAGAAAGCACCTCCCACTGGGCCTGGGGCCTAGTAGGTGTTCAGAAGGTGGCAGTACATTTTCCCAGCACACACTGATAGATTCTCATTTCTCTCTCTCTTTCTCTGTCTCTCTCTCTGTCTCTCTCTCTCTCTGTCTCTCTCTCTGTGTCTCTCTGTCTCTCTCTCTGTCATAGTCATCTGCTGAGGATTTTGGTATCTTCTATTCAGGTTTCACTTCTACAAACACAAAGTACTCCTGCTTCATTTTCGGAAACACATACCCTAACACCAACACACCCTCCAACATAGTTCTTTTTTTTTTTTTTTGAGACGGAGTCTCGCTCTGTCACCCGGGCTGGAGTGCAGTGGCCGGATCTCAGCTCACTGCAAGCTCCGCCTCCCGGGTTTACACCATTCTCCTGCCTCAGCCTCCCGAATAGCTGGGACTACAGGCGCCTGCCACCTCGCCCGGCTAGTTTTTTGTATTTTTTAGTAGAGACGGGGTGTCACTGTGTTAGCCAGGATGGTCTCGATCTCCTGACCTCGTGATCCGCCCGTCTCGGCCTCCCAAAGTGCTGGGATTACAGGCTTGAGCCACCGTGCCCGGCCAACATAGTTCTTTTTTGTTTTGTTTTTAAATAAACTTAATTTTAGGGCAGCTTTAGATTTACAGAATTACTGCAAAGTGGCTGGGCCCGGTGGCTCACACCTGTAATCCCAGCATTTTGGGAGGCCGAGGCCGGTAGGTCACCTGAGGTCAGGGGTTCAAGACCAGCCTGGCTAACATGGTGAAACCCTGTCTCTACTAGAAATATAAAAATTAGCTGGGCACGGCAGCGAGTGCCTGTAATCCCAGCTACTCAGGAGGCTGAGGCAGGAGAATCGCTTGAACCTGGGAGGCGGAGGTTGCAGTGATCCGAGATTGTGCCACTGCACTTCAGCTTGGGCGACCGAATGAGACTGTCTCAAAAAAAAAAAAGTTGCAAAGATATTACGGAGTTTCCATGTGCCTCACTATGATTAATGTATTAACATAGTACATTTGTCATAGTTAATGAGCTAATATCGATATATTATTAACTAAAAGACCATACTTGACTCAGATTACCTCAGTTTTTCCCTAATGACCTTTATCTGTTTCAGGATCCCATCCAGGATGCCATATTATATTTAGTTGTTGTGTCCCCTTTATCTCCTCTTGGCTGTGACAGTTTCTCAGAATTTTCTTGTTTTTGTTTTCGATCTGTTTACTGACTCGTTTTGCCTTTTCTAGAATGTCATATAATTGGAAATGTACAGTATGTAGCTTTTTCAGACTGGCTTTTTTCACTTAACACTATGCATTTAAGATTCATCTGTGACTTGTCCTGGTTTAATGGCTCATTTTTTTTTTTTTGGTGGGCGGGTGGGGAGACAAGGTCTCACTCTGTCACCCAGGCTGGAGTGCAGTGGGGCAATCTAGGCTCACTGTAGCTAGCCTCCACTTCCCAGGCTCAAGCAAGCATCTCACCTCAGCCTCCCGAGTAGCTGGGAGACTACAGGCACTCGCCACCATGCCTGGCCAGTGTTTTAAAAAATTTTTTGTAAAAAAAAATGAAAAAAATTTTTTTGTAGAGACAAGATCTGAGTATATTGCCGAGGCTGGTCTTGAACTCTTGGGCTTAAGTGATCCTCCCGCCTCGGCCTCCCAAAGTGCTGGAATTACAGGCATGAGCCACTGCACCCAGCTTCCTCTTTTTCTTCAAAAATGTCAATGTTTTGGCCAAGCGCAGTGGCCAAGCGCAGAGGATCACCTGAGGTCAGGAGTTTGAGACCAGCCTGGCAAACATGGTGAAACCCTGTTTCTACTAAAAATACAAAAAAAAATTAGCAGGGCTTGGTGACACACGCCTATAATCTGAGCTACTTGGGAGGCTGAGGCAGGAGAATTACTTGAACCTAGGAGGCAGAGGTTGCAGTGAGCTGAGATTTCACCCCTGCACTCCAGCCTGGGCGACAGCGAGACTCTGTCTGAAAGAAAAAATAAAACGAATGTTTTAAGTTTTTGTATTTAATAGACTTAATAGTTTAGAGCAGTTTTAGAATTACAGAACAATTGAGGAGATAATACAGAATTCCCACATATCGTCCTCTTCCCAAACACAGTTCTGCTATTATTATTATTATTATCTTCTTTTTGAGACGAAGTTTCGCTCTTGTCACCTAGGCTGGAGTGCAATGGCGCAATCTTGGCTCATTGCAACCTCTGCCTCCCAGGTTCAAGCGATTCTCTTGCCTCAGCCTCCCAAGTAGCTGGGATTACAGGCATCTGCCACCACACCCAGCTAATTTTTGTATTTTTAGTAGAGACAGGGTTTCACCATGTTGAAGGCTGGTCTCGAACTCTTGACCTCAGGTGATCCGCCCATCTCAGCCTCCCAAAATGCTGGGATTACAGGCATGAGCCACCGCGTCCAATTCTGGTATTATTAACAGCTCAGATGATTACGGTACGTTTGTTACAATGTGCGAACCAATGTTAATACTTTTTTTTTTTTTAAAGACAGAGTTTTGCTTTGTTGCCCAGGCTGGAGTGCAGTGACGTGATCTCGGCTCACTGCAACCTCCGCCTTCTGGGTTCAAGCAGTTCTTCTGCCTTAGCCTCCCAAGTAGCTGGGATTACAGGTGCCCACCACCACACCTGGCTAATTTTTCTGTTTTTAGTAGAGACAGGGTTTCACCACATTGGCCAGGCTGGTCTGGAACTCCTGACCTCAGGTGATCCAACCACCTCAGCCTTCCGAAGTGCTGGGATTACAGGCGTGAGCCACTGCGCCCAGCCTAATACGTTACTATTAAACGAAGTCTGCATGCCTCCTTAGGCCCCTTTATCTTTGACAGTTTCAGTTTTGTTTTGATGACCTTGACGGTTTTAAGGAGTACTGATCAAATATTTTGTAGGAAACGTCTCTTTTGAACTTTTTCTCATGTTTAAACTAGTGTTGTGGGTCTTAGGGAGGAAGATCACAGAGGTAAAGTGCCATTCTCATTACATCATTTCAAGGGTGTATACAATGAGTGTCATTTATGCCCGTTGGTGTTACACTTGATCAGCTGGCAGAAGTAGTGTTTGTTAGATTTCTCCACTTAAGGTTACTCTTTCCCACCTTTTCCATACTGTACTGTGTGGAAGGAAGTCACTCTGTGCAGCCCACACCTAAGAAATGGTTATGCCCCATTCCCTTAAGGGTAGAGTATCTGCATAGATTATTTGGAATTCTTCAAGGAGGATCTGTCTCTCATCCTTAACTCATCCTTAATTTATTAATTTTTCCTGTTATTTATTCATCTCAATATGGTCTTCTTTTTTCTTTTTTTTTTTTCTTTCAAATTTGGTTTTTTTTTTTTTTTTTTTTTTTTTTGAAACAGAGTTTCTCTCTTGTTGCCCAGGCTGGAGTGCAAGGGCACAATCTCTGCTCACTGCAACCTCTGCCTCCCAAGCAGCTGGGATTATAGGCATGCACCGCCATGCCCAGCTAATTTTTTGTTTTTTTAAGACAGAGTCTTGCTCTGTCACCAGGCTGAAGTGCAGTGGCACGATCTTGGCTCACTGCAACCTCCACTCCCTGGTTCAAGCGATTCTCCTGTCTCAGCCTCCCGAGTAGCTGGGATTACAGGCATGCGCCACCACACCCAGTTAATTTTTGTATTGTTTAATAGAGATGGGGTTTCACCATGTTGATCAGGCTGAAGTCTTGAACTCCTGACCTCAGGTGATCCACCCTCCTTGGTCTCCCAAAGTGCAGGGATTATAGGTGTGAGCCACTGCGCCTGGCTGAAACAGCCATTTCTCTAAAGAGCCCTGGAACGTATTGGAGAATGTTAACAGAAGCCAAGACCTAGGTGTTGAATGTGCTCTTCGATATCAGGTTGTCCATGCTTCTAGGCCCTCTCAGATGATAGAGCAAGGAGCTACATGTGTGTATAGTGGCCTGTGTACACATATCTATAAATATTTCTACGTGTAACCATCTTTATTTATATTAAACATGAATCCTTACTGATGTCTGCAACTCAGATCCGTTATCACATGCTTCATTCTAGCCTTCTCCCCTTGTTCATCTGCAGCCCTAGCCTTCTCCCCTTGTTCATCTGCAGATTCCCACTCCAGCAGTAGATATGGTATCAGATGTATATGCAGTGGCTCCTACCACCCGTTTATGTAACTGCTCACTTCCATATACACATGTAGCAGAATCAGACTTGTTCACCTATACCCCCGTGGGAAACAACTTTATCACTACAGCACAATGCTACATATAGTTCTTTTTTGCCTTTGGTGTTACAGACTCCATTCATTTTGAAAGTGACCTATTTGTACCACCTCCACCTCCTTCAAATGAGGTGGTTTCTTTTTTTTTTTTTTTTTTTTTTTTTTTTTTTTTTTTTTGAGACGGAGTCTCGTTCTGTCACCCAGGCTGGAGTGCAGTGGCGTGATCTCGGCTCACAGCAAGCTCCGCCTCCCGGGTTCATACCATTCTCCTGCCTCAGCCTCCTGAGTAGCTGGGACTGCAGGCACCCGCCACCACACCTGGCTGATTTTTTGTATTTTTAGTAGAGACAGGGTTTCACTGTGTTAGGCAGGATGGTCTCAGTCTCCTGACCTTGTGATCCACCTGCCTCGGCCTCCCAAAGGGCTGGGATTACAGGCGTGGGCCACCGCGCCCGGCCAAGCTTGTTTCATATGTTTGTAATACATTTATATTATTTTGTCACATTTTTGCATTCTATGCTGGGATCTCAGATTTCCTAATTTTTAATTTATTTATTTTTGAGACAGAGTCTCACTCTGTCGCCCAGGCTGGAGTGCAGTGGTACAATGATCTCAGCTCACTGCAACCTCTACCTCCTGGGTTAAAGCAGTTCTCATGCCTCAGCCTCCCGAGTAGCTGGAATTACAGGCATGCACTACCACACCTGGCTAATGTTTGTATTTTTAGTAGAGACAGAGTTTCACCATGTTGCCCAGGCTGGTCTCGAACTCCTGACCTCAGGTGATATGCCCGCCTCGGCCTCCCAAAGTGCTGGGATTACAGGCGTGAGCCACTGCACCGGCCATAGATCTTCTAATTTTTATTTTATTTTATTTTATTTTTTTGTTTTGTTTTATTCTATGTTTGAGACAGATTTTTGCTTTGTCACCCAGGCTGGAGTATAGTGGTGCGATCTTGGCCCACTGCAACCTCTGCCTCCCTGGTTCAAGCAGTTCTCCTGCCTCGGCCTCCCGAGTAGCTGGGATTACAGGCACATGCCACCATGCCTGGCTAATTTTTGTATTGTTAGTAGAGACAGGGTTTCACCATATTGGCCAGGCTGGTCTCAAACTCCTGACCTCAGGTGATCCACCCGCCTTGGCCTCCCAAAGTGCTGGGATTACAGGCATGAGCCACCGTTCCCAACCTTCCTAATTTTCTTTTAAATAGCATATATTAAGGTCCACTCTTTGTGTTATACATTCTATGGGTTTTGACAAATACTACCATTACAGTATTATTCAGAATAGTTTGACCACCCTTAAAATTCCTCATATTCCATATGTATGCTTACCCCTCCCTTCCTCCCCCTTCCTGCAAACACTAATCTATTATCTTTGTGGGTTTGCCTTTTTCAGAATGTCATATAATTGTAATAATACAGTATGTAGCCTTATGTAGCCTTTTCAAACTGCTTTTTTTTTTTTTTTTAAGACTGTACCACTGTTGCCCAGGCTGGAGTGCAGTGGCGCAATATCACTGCAGCCTTGACCTCCTGGGTTTAAGCAATCCTCCCACCTCAGCCTTCCAAGTAGCTGGTACCACAGGTACACACCACCACGCCTGGCTAACTTTAAAAATAATTTTATTTTGTAGAGACAGGGTCTCACTGTGTTGCTCAGGCCGATCTCAAATTCCTGAGGACAAGTGGTCCTCCAGCCTTGGCCTCTCAAAGTGCTGGTATTGCAGGGGTGAGCATCCTGCAGCCAAATTGCTTTTTTTGGCCCTGAAATTAAAATGGTCAATGTGACAGACTGCTTCTTTTCACTTAGCATTATGCATTAAGGTTTCTCCATGTTCTTTCATGGCTTGTTAGTGGGTTTCTTTCTTATCACTTAATGTTCCTTTTATGGAGGTACCAGTTTAATTATTCACCTATTAAAAGACATTCTTGATTGCTTCCAGTTTTTGATGATTATGAATAAAGCTTCTGTAACGTGCATGCAGGTTTTTTTATGGACATAAGTTTTTAGATCAGTTGTATACATACCTGGGAGCAAGATTGCTGGATTGCGTTGTAAGATTACGTTTTGATTTTTGAGGAACTGAGAAACTGTCTTCCAAAGTGGCTGTATTATTTGCATGCCCAGCATAAAGATTTGGAAGTTCCTGTTGCTCAGCATTACCAGCAATTGATACTGTCATTGTGTTGGATTTTAGCCATTCTCTTAGGTGTATAGTGGTATCTCATTATTTTAACTTGCAATTGCCTATTGGCAAATGCTGTTGAGCATCTTTTCATATGCTTATTTGCCATCTGTATGTCTTCTTTGGTGAATTGTGTTTGTGACTTCCTGGCATACAATTCCTAAAATCCTTAGAATCTCCAAAGTGATGCCTTTTTGTATGCTAAAGAGGTGACTGATGGCTGGCAGCCTCTAGGTAGCTTCAGGATGGGGGCTGGTGACCTGAAAGATCAAGGCAGGATTAGAGGTTTGAGACTTTAAGCCCATCCCCCAGCCTTTGGGGAGGGGAGAGAGGCTGAAGATTAGGTTGATCACCAATGTCCAATGGCTTAATCAATAATGCCTACATAATGAAGCTTCCAAAGAATCCCGAAAGGATTAGGTTCTGGGAGCTTCTGGGTAGCTGAATACATGGAAGTTTCTAGAGGGTGGCACCCCAGGGAGGGAATGGAGGCTCTACGTCCCTTCCCCCATATGTCACTCTGTGCATCTCATCTGTATCCTTTGTAATTTTCTCTATAATAAACTGGCAGACATGTTTCCTAGGTTTTGTGAGCTGCTCTAAGCAAGTTAATTGAACCCCCCAAAAAGTATTGTAGGAATCCCAATTTATAGCCGGTCAGTCAGAAATTCTGGAGGCCCAGACTTTCGACTGGTGTTCAAACGGGAGTGGGGGTAGTCTTGTGAGACTGAGCCCTCAACTTGTGGGATCCCAGACTCTCTTTAGGTATTGAATTGCATTGGAGGAGGGACACCAGGTGTCTGCTGCTAGCTGCTTGCTGTGTGGGAAAACACCCTCCCCCCAGCCCGCACATTTGGTCACAGAAGTCTCCTGTGTTGATTGTTGTTGAGTGAGCAAGTAGAAAAAACACTTGGAGTGTGTTTAACACTGCCAGAGTGGTTAGATTTTTTAACTTTTTTAATTGGCTTATTCTAACATAGTTTTACTTTTTTTTTTTTTTAAACTATTCAGAGTGAAAATTACATTTTATCTGAATGTAAGGTCTGCAGGAAAAGAATACATTTTACATGATTACTTAACGTATATGCATTTGTGTGTGATGTATATATGTGCATTAAAATAATGTTAACTAAAGCTTCATGAAACAATATTTGCACTTATTCCCTGGGATATACTCTGATATTTTCTATTTTTTAAAAATGCTGTTGGATCTCACAGCCTGAAAAACAGTACTCTGATGTAGTGTCCTGTAACTCATAGCACCCCACACCATCCATGTTGATACTGCCCCCTTATTCCCTCACACACCCACTGCTTCCCCTAACCCCTCACATGCTTGAATACTCCCACCTTGTGCTCACATAGCTAATTTTTTTATGTGTCTCATCTGCTCATGTGTGAGAAAGGCCTCAACATTATGAAACAGTCATCACTGGATGGGGCTTCTTTAAATTAAGGCCCAGAGCCAGGCGCAGTGACTCACGCATGTAATCCCAGCACTTTGGGAGGCCGAGGCGGGTGGATCACCTGAGGTCAGGAGTTCAAGACCAGCCTGGCCAACATGGTGAAACCCCGTCCCTACTAAAAATACAAAAAAATTAGCCATGGGTGGTGGTGCTCACCTGTAATCCTAGCTACTTGGGAGGCTGAGGCTGGAGAATCACTTGAACCTGGGAGGCGGAGGTTGCAGTGAGCCGAGATCACGCCACTGCACTCCAGTCTGGGTGACAGAGCGAGACTTCGTATCAAAAAAAAAAAAAAAAAAGCCCAGGTTGGAAGACACCTGACTGCCCCAGTCTCAGTGCCTCAGTTGAGGTGGTTTGGGGATTGGAGTCAGGTCTTCCAAGCATAGGAGTTTGGAATGACAGGTTCCACATCCCAAGCCTGCTTTACCCTGGTCCCCAATCATGACGTAGTTTGCGGAGGGTTGCTCTGTGGGAGTACCTGCTTTCCTGTCTCCTTTTTTTCTAGGGCCTCTGAGCCTACCTCGCTGAGCCTGTTCTGGCTCTTGGGCAGGTTCAGTGTGTTATTGCACATCCCTATTCCTCTCCCTCCTTGCAGTTTGCAGAGCAGTCTCTGATGAAGAATGCCATAAAAACATCGGAGGAGTCGTGGATCGAACAGCAGATGCTAGAAGACAAGAAACGGGCCACGGACTGGGAGGCCACAAATGAGGCCATCGAGGAGCAGGTGGCTCGGGAATCCTACCTGCAGTGGTTGCGGGATCAGGAGAAACAGGCCCGCCAGGTCCGCGGCCCCAGCCAGGTGGGTTATGGACTCTGTCACAGGCTTGGCCAAGAATCCATTACTTCTCATGATTTGCCCTCAAGTGAGCAGAAAAAAAATTAAGCAGTTTTGACATCTGGGAGGGAAGGGAGCATCCAGCACCATCTAACTCATCTTGGTCTTAGTTTTGGCATTATACCTTGGAACTTTAAATACTTGTGCAGAATAGGCACTTAAGGAGTGAGAGGAGGGCAGCCATGCTGCTGGTGACACTAGGGAATAATGGATAGTTTCAGAGACACAAGCTTTCGTTGACTGCCCTTGTGTGCCAGGTCTCTACTGAGAATGTAACATCAGATCTGGACTACTCTGCCTTCAGCGATCTCATTTGTTGGGGGTGACAACTCATTGGTGGGGTCCTTGACCCTGGCTGGGAGATCAGTGGAGGTGGGGGCTCTGGTTAGTCTTCACAGAGGAAGGCTGAACTGTTAGGGAAGCAGGGAGGGGCAGGGCAGACAAGTATCTGAGGAATTGTAAAATCACAAGGAGTTTGGAGTGATTGTAGATGTTGGCTGGCAGGAGCTGAGTTTTATTCCACAAATACTGCCAGTCTGTGCCAGGCCCTGTTTTCAGTATAGGGGGATACATAGGTGAGCCCAGCAGACCAAGATCCCCGTCCTTGTGATGCTCACAGTTTTGCAGAATGAAACAAAATAAACAATAAACATAATGAATAAATTAGTTGGGAAATGCTGTGGATGGAAAGTGTAGAGCCAGGATAAAGGGGCCGAGCAGAGATGTGAGTTCACAGTATGAAATAGCACAGTCAGGGTAGGCCTCAGAGCAGGTGAGATTTGAGCCTCAAAGAAGGTGAGAGCTGAGTGCACATGGAGGGGACGGCAGCAGGCCCACACACCTGGTGCGACTCAGGAACAGCCCAGAGGGAGGCCAGTACATCCGAACAGAATGTAGAAGTAGATGAAGTCAGAGAGGTTGTGGGTCCGATTGGGTAGGGGCTTGTGGGCTGTGGCGAGGACTTTGATTTTTACTCTGAGCGAGGCAGAAACCATGGGAGGATTGTGAGCAGAGGATAGACAGGATGTGGTTGGGGATTTAACAAGATTGCCTTGCCTGCTAGTCATCCAGTGGAGTCTCGTGAGTGAGGGCAGAAGCAGGGGCCAGTGAAGAGGAGGCTTCTGCAGTAGGCCAGGTGACTGGTGGCCGGTGCTGGCAGTGGAGGTAGTGAGAAGGGGTTGGATTTGGGATCTATTTTCAAGATAGAGGTAACAGGGTTTCCTGTCAGATTGACTGTAGGGGTGTGAGAGAAAGGGTAAGGAGCTCCACCTCTGTCCTGTGAGGAGCCTTGTGGTCCACCGTGTGAATCGGGATGATGTTGACCTATGTAGAAGCTGTATCATAGCCAAGGTCCTGGGAAGGGAGTCAGCATTCAGGGATGGGTCACAGGAAGGTCATGGTTGCTGGTGGTCCTTACTCATTTTCCTTCCCCACTGCAGCCCCGGAAAGCCAGTGCCACATGCAGTTCGGCCACAGCAGCAGCCTCCAGTGGCCTGGAGGAGTGGACTAGCCGGTCCCCACGGCAGCGGAGTTCAGCCTCATCACCTGAGCATCCTGAGCTGCATGCTGAATTGGGCATCAAGCCCCCTTCCCCAGGCACTGTTTTAGCTCTTGCCAAACCTCCTTCGCCCTGTGCGCCAGGTCAGTGACTTGCCCACAGGGAATGTGCTGGGAGTTAGGAGGCACTGCCTGGGTCCTGGGTCCTGGATCCTGGGTCCCTACCTTTGACTGTCCGTCTGCTTCAGGTACAAGCAGTCAGTTCTCGGCAGGGGCTGACCGGGCAACTTCCCCCCTTGTGTCCCTCTACCCTGCTTTGGAGTGCCGGGCCCTCATTCAGCAGATGTCCCCCTCTGCCTTTGGTAAGCCTCCTTTGTCTGGGGGGATGGAGGCTGCTAGGAGCTGGGAGAGACTGGAAGAAGTGGCAAGTCCTGAGAGGGGGTTTCTGGAGCCTCTGGCCGTCTCCCCAAGAAAACAAGGGAGAGGCACTGGAGGGGATTTTTCTGACCCAAAGAATTTGCCCCAGAAGGGTCTGGGGTCTAAGTGGGGTTTCACAGGCCTAGCAGATCCTTCTGTTTGAGAAGGGAGTGAGAAGGGCCCTATGGGATTTCTCCAGAGTCCCAGACGTCGGCACAGGGTGAGGAGAAGGCAGGCTGAGAGCGCTCCATCATCCTTTTCCTCTTCCTCTCGCCCAGCAGGTCTGAATGACTGGGATGATGATGAGATCCTAGCGTCGGTGCTGGCAGTGTCCCAACAGGAATACCTAGACAGTATGAAGAAAAATAAAGTGCACAGAGACCCGCCCCCAGACAAGAGTTGATGGAGACCCAGGGATTGGACACCATCTCCCAACCCCAGTACTCCTGTTCTCCGGTGCCACCTCACCTTCTTTGGCTTCTTCCCTCTTGCCTCCTTCTGTTCTTTCTGCTCTCCCCTCTTTTCCCTCCTTCTCACTTCCCTCTGGCTAGCCCACCCCTGCGCTCCCTCTCATTGCTGCTGCCACTATCACCTGTCTCTCTGCCAGCTGACGTGCCCTGTTGCCCCCCCCCACCCTGCACAGAACCATCCCTGCATTCCACAGGGGACTCGGGCAAGGGTGCCGAAGATAGACGAGAGGCACACAGAGACAGACCAACTGGCAGCCAGGCAGCCCCAGAGGAGAGAGACATTCAGACAGAGGAAAGTCTCCCTGCCCCTCATTCCTTCCAAGATGAGAAAAACTTGCCCCCCCCCACCCACACTCATGCCAGGGAGGTGGGAGGAGGAAGTGGGAAATTTCCCTTCCCAGTACCCCAAGAACGTCTGAGCCTTCAATGTTGAATTTTTTCTTTATTAAAATGTACTTTTATCTTATAAAATCAACTAATCAAAAATGATATAGACGACAGCAGTGGCTCTGTGAAGGTGGCATCTCTCTGGGCAGGCAGGCCATGGGGCATGGAAGAGGGCACAAAGATGTGGGTTGCTGTCTTCTGGCATCCAGCTGCGTGGAGGCCGGCCCAGGGTCTAGGGTGTGCACTGGGCAAGGGCAGGGCGGCAGGTGTCAGGCCGGCTTGGACAATGAAACCCTGACCTTGCTGCATTCCTTTTGCTTCCACCACCACTAGCCTCTTTGGAATCTTGGGGTGGGGGGCATCTTTGGGGATTATGGCTGCCACCCGGGATTTGAGTTATAAGGAGTGTGGGAGCAGCTTTGGTAGATGGGGCACCCGTGCCCTGCAGGTGTTGACAAGATCCACCATCTGTAATGTCCTTGGCACAATAAAACCAAATGTCAGTTTCCCTGAGCAGCTCTGTTCTATGTGGGGCAGGGGTTGGGTGGGCCTCTGGGCAGAGGAGGCAATGGCACGGACCTTGGCTTGATCTCAGAGGTGTGAGTGCTCTCCAGCAGGGTCTCTCTGGGGGCCTGGTGTTTGTATTTGATTTGCTGCTTATTAAACCTCCTTCTGAACCTATTACCACTGGAAAAGCTGCATCTTTGCCTGCTGACCCCACCCCTGCCTACCCTATTTCCTGGGGGTGTGATGGTAGCAGAGGACTGTGAGCTTGAACTTCCTGCCTGAATTCCAGCTTCTTTGCCTGCTTCTCACCATGAATGTTGCTTTTCCTTATCATGATCTGATGAAGAAAACCTTGGAAAAGTGCAACTAATACTTTGTAGCGACATGAGTTTAGTGGAAGTAACCAAAGAGGCCTCCCCTACTAGGTTTTAGAAGATGAAGGATGGCTAAACCCTTTTCTTGTCCCCAGTCTGACACCTCTTTCCCTGCCCTTCCTAGGGGTAAATCCAAGGTAAAGAAGGCTGGCTGGCCCCCAGGTTTTCTCAAGCATCTTTTTCACCATGCCATGATAATGGAGACCCTCTGGCTGGATGTGTGTCTGGCTCTGCAGTTGAGGGCATGACTAGCTGAGTGGCTGGCTGTGGGGTGTCTCTGGAACCCAATGGCCAAGCATCTATTTGTTGTAGAGTTGCTTTGAAACCTTGCCTGGCATTTTCTAGCTGTGTGGCCCTGGTCAATTCATAGCTTCTCTGAGTTTCAAGTGTCTCATCTGTACAAGAGGTGATTAGGCTGGGTGCAGTGACTCACGCCTGTAATCCCAGCACTTTGGGAGGCTGAGGTGGGTGAATCACCTGAGATCAAGAGTTCGAGACCAGCCTGGTCAACATGGAGAAACCCCATCTCTACTAAAAATACAAAAATTAGCTGGGTGTGGTTGTACGTGCCTAT
>NW_016809054.1:184341-192070 GCF_001698545.2 Rhinopithecus bieti
AAAAAAAAAAAAAAAAAAATGCTATCTACTCCCTCATACTGCCTGCTTGTGATCATCTAGAGGGAATATGTATGATCCAAGTATATACTACTGGGCACAGTGCCTGGCACATTGAGAGCATAAATGTTGGTAGTACTATCCTTTTTGTACAAGTTCCTGCACCATTTGGCCCCTGCCAATCTCTTGCCGCTCTGTCCAGTGTTCTTGGCTTTTGCCTGCAATTTGCCCTCCCCTGTCCCGAGCCACCAACTTTCTTTGTCTTTCAAGATAGGTAGAGGGTCACCTGCTGAGAAGCCCATTCACATTCTCACTTCTATCTAAAAATCTCCCCAGTAACTGTACTACAGATAAACTTCATGGCACAGGTTTGATGCCTGACTTATCTGTACATCTCTAATATCAACATCCCCACCAAGGCCTGGCAGGCTTATAGCAAACCAACCCCTAATAATGTTGGGTGAACAAAGGAGAATACATGTATGCTTTTTTGGTGGTGTCTGTGTGTGTGTGACTGTGGTGAGTCCAAGTCTTCATGTGCAGCTCACAGTGTCTCCAGTTGTGTGTGTGATGAGGGCTTGTTTCCAGGTGTGTCAGATGGTGACTGAGTGTGGGACTCTTTTTTTTTTTTTCCGAGACGGAGTCTCGCTCTGTTGCCCAGGCTGGAGTGCAGTGGCCGGATCTCAGCTCACTGCAAGCTCTGCCTCCCGGGTTTATGCCATTCTCCTGCCTCAGCCTCCCGAGTAGCTGGGACTACAGGCGCCCGCCACCTCGCCCGGCTAGTTTTGTATTTTTTAGTAGAGATGGGGTTTCACCATGTTAGCCAGGATGGTCTCGATCTCCTGACCTCGTGATCCGCCCATCTCGGCCTCCCAAAGTGCTGGGATTACAGGCTTGAGCCACCGCGCCCGGCCGAGTGTGGGACTCTTATCTCTTGACAGTTTGTGTCTAAATCCAAGATGAGTGCATGCCTGCCTGGGTCTGTGACAGTGCATCTGTGTTTTCTGTCTGATGGGGTGGATGTCCCTTTGTGTTCCTGCAACAGATTCTGGGTAGCTATTTCTGGTCAGTTTGTTCCATTGATAAGCTGCATGTGTCATGGTGTATGTGTGTCTGTGTCTGAACAGGTCTATCCATGTCTGCTTTTGTGACACTGCCACAAAATGTGACTCTATCACATCAGTACATGTCTGCCTTCAGAGCAGTGCATGTGTGTTCCTGGAGCATCTGTGTATCTTCCTGTGACAGACTCTGCGTCTCATTTCTGGGACAGTACAAGTCTTGCTGTGACAGTGCATGTCTGATGGTGACAGTGTGTTTGTGACAAGTTCTGCCAGTGTGTTTGACGGGACGTTTCTGTGTCATCACATGGCAAATGTAGGTCTGCGTGAGTGCCTTTCTGTAGCAGTGTATCTCTGGGTGTCATTCTAGGACATAACTATTTTTTTGACAGTGTGCCTGCCTGAAAGTGTATGTCAGTCTCTGGCTGCATGTGTATCTAGGTCGTTTCTGTGAATGTGTCTGACAGTATGTGTTTGTGTATATCCTGGCATTCATGTTGTCTTTGGAGTGCATTTTTCTTTCTGGGGTGTGGCGCCTTCTCTGGCTGTTTTTCACAAATTTGTGTCAGGGTTGCCACTTCTCTAGCAGCCGCTATCATGTCTCTCAGTCCTTGCCTCTCTCAACTCCAAGTGCAGCCCATGCCACCACCACTCTGGGCTCACCCCCATCCCCCAAGAACCACCCTCTGCTGTTCTAGATTCTAGAGCTGCTGACTGGGCCCAGGGCTCAGGGTTAAAAGCTCCAATAAACACTCCCCAGGCAATGCTGCCTTTGACCAATGCGCACCCGTGGCGTTGATGGTGTGGGTTCCCCTTCCCTGGCTACCAGATATTTCCAGGGCTCTGGCCTCAGCTTTCCAGTGAAGGCAGCCTGGAAGACTCCGGTGAAGGAGTCCGACAAGCACCTTTCGAGACGGGGTCCTGGATAGATTCTTAGAAGCCCGGCCTGGCGCTATCTCTGTGCTAATATCCAGGCAGCGGCGGCAAACCAACTTCCCAGGAAAGGATACTGCGCAGTTATTTTTTAAGTGTAAATACACACACCGCCACCACTACCAACAACAACCCCGCGCAACAACCAAAACAAGTGCGGTGCTGCAAAGGGATTCCCAGAACCGGTTTCCTCTTGGTGTGAGCCCCACCTCAAGCCCCCTCATTTAAATGCAGGCCCCGCCTCCTCGGAAGAACCGAGCGTGTATTTGCATAAGGGGGCGCTTGAAACGAAGAGGGTGGTATGCAAATAAGGAGTGGCTCCGATTGGCTGTGGTACAGCAGGTGCCGCGTCCGGATTGATCAAAGCCAGGTGGGCGGGGCTGTCGCCCAGGGTGACTCTCCCGGGAGGCGCGTGCCCAGGCTCAGTAGCATTGGGGCTGGCGCGCGCGGCGAATCTTAACGCAGCGCCGTCTGCGGGCGCTTCCGGACCACCAGTTTCTCTACCTTCCACCCTGGCGCCCCCCAGCCCTGGCTCCCCAGCTGCGCTGCCCCGGGCGTCCACGCCCTGCGGGCTTAGCGGGTTCAGTGGACTTAATCTGCGCAGCGCCACCTCCATGTTGACTAAGCCTCTGCAGGGGCCTCCTGCGCCCCCCGTGACCCCCACGCCGCCGCCAGGTGAGCACATCCTCCCCTACTGCAACCAGACGGAGTGGGCTGGAATGATGGGTTGCAGCGCGGGGGGAGGGAGTCGTGGCTGGGCTCAGCACGCTGCCACCCTGACTTCCTCGCCTCCGCCTGCGTAGGAGGCAAGGATCGGGAAGCGTTCGAGGCCGAGTACCGACTCGGCCCCCTCCTGGGTAAGGGGGGCTTTGGCACCGTCTTCGCAGGACACCGCCTCACAGATCGACTCCAGGTATCCGTCACAAGGGTCTTGGGAGGGTAAGGTGCGTGTGGCGGGGGCGGGGATCCTGGGCCTGGAATGCTGGTTGACCGAGGAGTGAGCCTGCAGAGTGTGTAGAGGACCGGGGGTGTGTGTGTGTGTGTCCGAGGAGTGAGCCTGCAGTGTGTGTAGGGGGCCAGGTGTGTGTGTGTGTGCGCGCGTGTGTGTCGGTCTAGGGGGTTGTGTGGGGTGTGAGGGGACAGGGGGCCTCAGATTCCGGAGGTCCTCGACCCCAGGGTCCAGGCTGCGTATGTGTGGGAAAGCGGGGAGCTAGATGTGAGATTTATGGGACTTTTGGAGGTAGGTGTCCAGTGTGAAGTCATACGGACCAGGACCCTGGTACAGAGTTGGGGTGTCGTAGAGCTAAATAGGAAGATTGTGGGCCTGGGGTATCAGGAAATCTAGAACTCAGGACTTGGAGTGATGAGTCCTGGTCCCTGAGAACGGAGAGCCCAGGGCTAAGGAAGGTGAGAGAGATGAACTTGGTTCCGAGGACTTGTAGGGCAGGGGAGACGCCCTGGTATGAGTTGTGTGGGGTGGTGTGGTTGGGGACCAGAAAGACTAGACTGCTGGTAGATGGAGGAATACTGGAGGTAGGCAGAAGGTCTAGACTGGGAGGGGTCTGGGGATCACTGGCTGGCCTCCTTATCATGGCCCTCTCTTCTCCAGGTGGCCATCAAAGTGATTCCCCGGAATCGTGTGCTGGGCTGGTCCCCCTTGGTGAGTACCTTCGGAGCCCTTCCTGACCTACCTATTCCATCACTGACGATGAATTCACCTCCTTGCTTTTCCAGGGGATGTATGACTCCCTGGGCCTGTAACAGTGAGAACACTCCTGCCAGCCCATGTATACTCCCTTGGGGTGACATACAGTTCTGATTCACCCCAATTCCCCTAGAGCCTTGGGTTCTCCCCTCCAACAATCCTTTCCCATCCTCCCTCCAAACACTGCTGGGGGACTGTCCGCAGGGCATGCTGGCGGGGAACGAGGGGCAGAGGTCACTGGTTGCCATGGTGATGGTGGCTGCTTCTCTCCTGCCATTATAGCGCTAACCGACATCAGGGCGGGTCTGGGCAAGTTGTAGCGTTGGGAGCGCCCCCTGGTGGGCTCTAGAGGAAATTGCGCCTACGCAGCCCGTGGGACCCAGAGGGAGAGAGGGTGCGCCTGCGCAATATCGGAATTTTTGCGTCTTGGTGAGAAAAAGTCTGCTGCTGTGCAAGTCAGCAGCCTGGCCAGGAGAGGGCTCTACCTCAGCCCAGAAGGTTGCTGGTCGAAGTGTTCCTGCGCAGGGCGTCGGGAGGCGGTGGGGGGCGGATTTTGTAGCCAGTAGCGTTTATACTTTATTTTTATTATTTAATTGTTTGGAGACACAGTCTCCCTCTGTTGCCCAGGCTGGAGTGAGGTGACGCGATCTCGGCTCACTGCAACCTCCGTCTCTCGGGTTCGAGCGATTCTCCTGCCTCAGCCTCCCGAGTAGCTGGGACTACAGGAGCGCACAATCATGCCCAGCTAATTTTCATATTTTTAGTAGAGACAGGGTTTCACCATGTTGGCCAGGCGGGTTTTGAACTGCCGACCTCAGGTGTTCCACCTGCCTTGGCCTCCCACAGTGCTAGGATTACAGGTGTGAGCCACCGCGTCCGGCCTCTAATTTTGCATTTTTAGTAGAGACGGAGTTTCTCCATGTTGGTCAGGCTGGTCTCGAACTCCCGACCTCGGGTGATCTGCCTGCTCCAGCCTCCCAAAGTGTTGGGATTACAGGCGTTAGCCACTATGCAGGGCCACGTTTATGCTTTTTATTGACTGGTTCTAGGTGCTTGGTGATGCTGACAAAATACATGATAACACTTAAGTCCTTTTGTACTAGGTCCTTTGCAATAAATCACTCAGCTGTTTAACAAATTAGGTATATTGAACACCTACTATGTGACAGACACAACTCTAGACACTCAGCAAAGTATTACACAATTATTGAGAGCTCATTTTTTGCTAGGGCATTTTTTACTAATTGTTTTACCTGTTTGACAAATATTTATTCACCCCTACTTTGTTAGCAGCCACTGTTCTAGTGCTTCATATAGGTCTGTGAACAAAACAAACCATTACACAATAAAGTGTTTATTGAGTGCTAACTGCTGGTCAGAACCGATGCTATCAAGTGCTGTCATCTGTTTAACATTTATTGAGCACCTACTGTGTAAGTTACTATTCTAATCTCCTGGGATATGTCAGGGAACAAAACAAAATACCACATAATGGTGCTGCTTCTGCTGAAGGCCTTTTGTTAAAAACCAGTTTTTTCTATTTTTGTTTGTTTTGAGACAGCTGGAGTGCAGTGGTGCGACCTTGGCTCACTGCAACCTTTGCCTTCTGGGCTCAAGGGACCCTCCCACCTCAGCCTCCCGAGTAGCTGGGACTACAGGTGCATTTCATCAAACCTGGCTAATTTTTGTGTTTGTGTAGAGACGGGGTCTTGCCTTTTGCCCAGGCTGATCTTGAACTCTTGGGCTCAAGCAATCCACCCACATCAGCCTCCCAAAGTGCTGGGATTACAGGGATGAGCCTCTGTGCCCGGCTGAACTTCTTTATTCAAATGTTTATTGATCTACTACATGCAGGACTTGTGCAGGCTCTTTGCTGGTTTCACCCTCTCAATCACTGTGAGTTTGTGTCTTTAGGGAAACTGAGGCCCAGGAAGGGAAGTGAGTTGCTCAACAACACACTGTCAGGAGAAGGGGCCCTGATTTGAGCTTAGGTAAAAAGCCTCAGAGCTGTTGCCCTGACATCTGTCTTTTTTCTCTCCCTGCTTCCCACCCCACCTGTTCCCCCAGTCAGACTCAGTCACATGCCCACTCGAAGTGGCACTGCTATGGAAAGTGGGTGCAGGCGGTGGGCACCCTGGCGTGATCCGCCTGCTTGACTGGTTTGAGACACAAGAGGGCTTCATGCTGGTCCTCGAGCGGCCTTTGCCTGCCCAGGATCTCTTTGACTATATCACAGAGAAGGGCCCGCTGGGTGAAGGCCCAAGCCGCTGCTTCTTTGGTCAAGTAGTGGCAGCCATCCAGCATTGCCATGCCCGTGGAGTTGTCCATCGTGACATCAAGGATGAGAACATCCTGATAGACCTACGCCGTGGCTGTGCCAAACTCATTGATTTTGGTTCTGGTGCCCTGCTTCATGATGAACCCTACACTGACTTTGATGGTAAGGCTTCTCTAAATCTCCCTGGAGGGATTGTTTTTACTTGATGGATTTGTGACCTTTGGCCTCCAGTGGTGGGGTATCCTGTAATCCTTGACCCATACTGCATCTGTATAAGATGATCGATTGCTAATACTGGGGATTCTCAGCCTTGCCCTCTGATAAAGTCCATCTTTTAACAGTGCGCTAACCTATTCTGGGTTCCTATTCTGGTGAGGGAATCCTGTTACTATCCTGCGTATTCTTTCTCTGGTAAAGGGATCCTGTTACTTCTCAGTGGATCCTGTTACTTCTCAATGCTTTTATTCTGTTGAGGGGACTCTGCTATTTTAGCTGCTCTTTATCTAGTGAGGGGACTCTGCTTTTATCTTGAGTGCTCTTAATTGTGGTGAGGCCATCCTTCCTGGGGAGTTTGGGGTTGGAGAAGGGCATTATGAGAGTGAGTGGTCTAACCCCTGGCTTGTGTGCAGGGACAAGGGTGTACAGTCCCCCAGAGTGGATCTCTCGACACCAGTACCATGCACTCCCGGCCACTGTCTGGTCACTGGGTATCCTCCTCTATGACATGGTGTGTGGGGACATTCCCTTCGAGAGGGACCAGGAGATTCTGGAAGCTGAGCTCCACTTCCCTGCCCATGTCTCCCCAGGTGAGGCCTCACTGACCCCAGCCCGGAAGACTCCATCCCTCTCAGGGATCAATATCCCCTACTGACTGCTAATCTTCCTTCTGCTTCTTGGCCCACAGACTGCTGTGCCCTAATCCGCCGGTGCCTGGCCCCCAAACCTTCTTCCCGACCCTCACTGGAAGAGATCCTGCTGGACCCCTGGATGCAAACACCAGCCGAGGATGCACCCCTCAACCCCCCCAAAGGAGGCCCCGCCCCTTTGGCCTGGTCCTTGCTACCCTAAGCCTGGCCTGGTCTGGCCCCCAGTGGTCGGAAGAGCCATCCCATGGCCATGTCACAGGGATAGACGGACATTTGTTGACTTGGTTTTACAGGTCATTACCGGTTATTAAAGTCCAGTATTACTAAGGTAAGGGATTGAGGATCAGGGGTTAGAAGACATAAACCAAGTCTGCCCAGTTCCCTTCCCAATCCTACAAAGGAGCCTTCCTCCCAGAACCTGTGGTCCCTGATTCTGGAGGGGGAAGTTCTTGCTTCTCATTTTGCTAAGGAAGTTTATTTCAGTGAAGTTCCCATTCTGAGCCCCGGGACTCTTATTCTGATGACGTGTCACCCCCACATTGGCACCTCCTACTACCACCACACAAACTTAGTTTATATGCTCTTACTTGGGCAAGGGTGCTTTCCTTCCAATACCCCAATTGCTTTTATTTTAGTAAAGGGACCCTTTCCCCTAGCCTAGGGTCCCATATTGGGTCAAGCTGCTTACCTGCCTCAGCCCAGGAGTCCTTATTCTGGGGGAGGTAATGCCCTGCTGTTACCCAAGGCTTTTTTTTTTTGGGTGAGGGGACCCTACTCTGTTATCCCAAGTGCTCTTATTCTGGTGAGAAGAACCTTACTTCCATAATTTGGGAAGGAATGGAAGATGGACACCACCGGACACCACCAGACACTAGGATGGGATGGATGG
>NW_016809054.1:192744-201081 GCF_001698545.2 Rhinopithecus bieti
AAAAAAAAAAAAAAAAATCTTGATTCCCCCTGCCCCTGATCTTAGGCAGCGCCCAGTATGTGCAGAAGGGCTGTCTGTTGGAGATACTGTGCATGAAGGTGGAAGGTGTTTAGGGTACATCCCCAATCAAGATGGCCATCTCAGAAGCAGATAAAACTACCTTCCCTGGCACCCCAGGGGAAGGAAGAAGCCCTTTTCCCTGTTGGAGAAGAAGAGCCCTATCAGGGTACTGATGAGGGCGGGGCTGGAGTTGCGGACTGACTGGAATCTGTCCAGGGTGTAGTCACCTGTTTTGCTCTTTTTTTTTTGAGACAAAAGTCTTGCTCTGTCGCCCAGGCTGGAGTGCAGTGACGCTATCTCGGCTCACTGCAACCTCTGCCTCCCACACCATTCTCCTGCATCAGCCTCTTGAGTAGCTGGGACTACAGGCGCCCGCCACCACGCCCGGCCAATTTTTTGTGTTTTTAGTAGAAACGGGGTTTCACCGTGTTCACCAGGATGGTCTCGATTTCCTGACCTTGTGATCCGCCCGCCTCAGCCTCCCAAAGTGCTGGGATTACAGGCGTGAGCCACCGCGCCCGGCCTGTTTTGCTCTTAATCTTAGCCTCTCCCCCATCTTTACCCTTACATACCCATCCCTCTAATTTCTCCTTAAACACTTGACTTACCTAGCCTGCCGGGTAACCATGTTGGTTTCACATGCTCCGACCTCAGCTGTCACCTCTCTTACCCTGCTTATTTGTCTCGGTTCAGTGCAACCTCCGCCTCCCGGGTTCAAGCGGTTCTCCTGTCTCAGCCTCCCGAGTAGCTGGGTACAGGTGCATACCACTACACCCGGCTAATTTTTTTTAAGTAGAGACGGGGTTTTGCCATTCTGCCCAGGCTGGAACTCCTGAGCTCAGGTGATCCGCCCGGCTTAGCCTCCCAAAGTGCTGGGATTACAGGCGTGAGCCACCGCCCCTGGCCCGTACTCTTGCCCTTCTTCCAAATGCTAGCTAACCTGTGAGCCTTTCACCTGTCCCCTTTATTTGCCATCCTCATTGATGACTCACTTGTCTTCTCTGCGTCAACTTTCCTTTTCATTTTCACTTGTTTATCCTCACCTGCTCTGCTTTTATCTGCTAGCTTACATGCCTGACTCGCACCTGATGCTTCAGCCAGTACGCCCTCACCCGACCCCGACAGGTCAAAGTTTCGTGGTCCCCAGATTCCCCTGTGTTTTCCAGGGGGTGGGGCCTCGCTGGAAGACGGGAAAGCGGAACTTCAGTCCAACCAGGAAGCACCTGGAGTTTCTGATTCGGAAGGGGCGGTGCCTTATGGAGAAGCTGCCAATAAAGAGCCTAGATGAAAGAGGGATGGCTTAACCAATGAGACTAGGAGATGGGATCGGGGGTTGATCTGGCAAGCGCTATCAGTGAAGCGGACGAACAGCAGGACAAGGCGGGTCTAGTGACAAGAATGGGCCGATGAAGCTCTAGGGGCGGTGGGTTGGCCGATCGGGCCGTGTCCCCGGCATCCAGATCCGACGGAATTTGGAAATCCCGGGGCTACTCTTACGTTGAGCTTTTAGGAGCGAAGGAGAAAAGCCACCACCCTGACGATCCCGGCTCTCGACCCACCTTCAGTCAGGCGGCCTGGAAGCGGAAGTGACGAACACGGAAGTGGTCTGCTGTTACCGAGGGGACGGGCCGGGCAAATGCCAACATGGCAGCGGTTGGGGCTGGTGGTTCCACCGCGGCGGCCGGGCCAGGGGCGCTTTCCGCGGGTGCATTAGAGCCGGGGACTGCGAGTGCGGGTGAGACAGTCTGTGTCCGAGCAGTCGCATGGGAGGCGGAGGTCGGGATCGCTGGGAGTCGGGAATGTTCCTCACTAAAGTGAGAGGGAGCATCCCGTGTGGACCGACGTGTGTGTGTGTGTGTCTGTGTGTGCACATTGTGAGTGTGTTGGGGGCGGGGAAGAAAACATTCTGAGAGTGATCGTGGGATCCTTCCGCATATGGACCATTATGAGTGTGGAGGGTAATTCTTTTGGGGAAGGCTAAGGCCACCGAAACCATTCTGAATATGTGGGGTCCTTCCTTGTGGAAGAGACCATTCTGCGGGCGTGGGAGTTCTTCACTGAAGAAGTAGAAGACTATTCTGAGGGTGGTGGTTCTTTCCTTATAAAAGGACAGAGACTATTGTGAGTTAGGGTGGGGCGAATCCTTCTTTATGTGACTAGAGAGGGTCCATTTTGAGGATGATGGTGTCCTTCATTATGTGCGGAGGAGACCGTTCTGGGGGCCCCCTTCCTAATGGAGGTAGAGTTCATTGTACGTTCGGGTGGGAGGGCTCATCGTTATATGGTGGAAAAAGAACGTTCTGAGGGTGCCAGGTCCTTCCGTATAGCAGAGAGAGCCGATTGTGATTGTGGGTAGAGCAAGGAAAAATTCATTAGCTAGAGGGTCGGTGCACGGTGGTGGGAGGACGGACCATGTGGAGTGCAGGGAAATATTTCCTCATCTGGTTGAGGGAGCCAGACCTTTCTTAGTGGGATAACCATTCCTGATACAGGATTCAGTCCCTGGGAGCATGGGGGAATCATTTCTTGTATTTAGTAGACTATTCTGGGTCGGGAGGAACCAGTTGTCACAGGAGGGAGGGGTTGGAGAGACCATTCTGGGTATGAGGAGAATCATTCCATATGGGATGTAGGCCATTCTGAGAGTGAGGGAATCGAATCATTTCTTAGATGGGAGAAAGACCTTTCCTTAGGGGGTGAACATACCTCATACAGTGGCCTCATTCCCTGCATTGATGTATTATTCTTTACATGAGACAGTCCCTCGTTAAATAGGAGCATCATTTCATATACATTCTCAGTTTGCTCATCCGTAAATGGGAATCCTCGCAGTTCTTTTGGAGATGACAATGATATGAGTCTATTGAGGTAATCCATAGAAATGCCTTAACCCAGTGATAGGCATACAGTAAACACTCAGTAAACGTGGAGAACGTAGTTGTCGGTATTCTGTCTGGGGAGGAGTTGCTTCTCACTTGTGAGGGAGCCGAGGCGCGTGGCCAGGGCTTGCCTCAGCCATTACCTGAAACCTCGGTAAGGATTCCAGGTATGGACTGGACAGAGTGGGGCCCATTTGGCCCTTCTGGCTCTTCCTGCTTGTGGCTGAGGCAGTAAGGCAGTAGGAGTCAGACCCTCATTGGGTGAAGGCAGGCAGGCTGAGGGAGCAAGTAGCGGTGGCTAGGAGGGTCCTGGGTGAGAAAGGAGAGGGGGTGGGTGGTGGTGTGGCTATGCCCTAGCGGCTTCTGACCCCCTCCTTCCCCCTTGCCCCTTCCGTTCCCCACAGCTCACAGGCGCCTGAAGTACATATCCCTAGCTGTGCTGGTGGTCCAGAATGCCTCCCTCATCCTCAGCATCCGCTACGCCCGCACGTTGCCAGGGGACCGCTTCTTTGCCACCACTGCTGTGGTCATGGCGGAAGTGCTCAAAGGTCTCACCTGCCTGCTGCTGCTCTTCGCACAGAAGAGGGGTACGAGCCAGGGAGGGGGCTGCACCGGGGTCGGTGCGTGGGACTCCACATGTATGTGTGTGTGTTCACACAGACGGTTTGCTTCAAGAGTGTCTCCAAATCTCAACCTGCCTGGGGCGCCCCTCCAGCTATGTGTAGCTGCATCTTACACTTTTCTAGCCCTAACAGCCAGGGAGCTGACCTGTGTGAACTGTAGGAGTGGGATTGTCTATGCTTATAGAGTAGCAGGGGTCTCTCACATGTGATTTAGTCATCTTTAGCTTTATATTATGGAGAATTCCGAATACATGCAAAATCAGAGAGAATAATCAAATAGTAACATATCCATGTACCCATCCCCCAGAGTTAGCAATTAGCAACTCATGGCCACTTTAAACAATATCAGTGATTGTTCACTCACTGCCAATCTATATGTCTACCTACATCCTTATCCCCTTATTATTTTTTGTTTTGTTTTGTTTTGTTTTGTTTGAGACGGAGTCTCGCTCAGTCGCCCAGGCTGGAGTGCAGTGGAACGATCTCGGCTCACTGCAGGCTCTGCCTCCTGGGTTCACGAGAACACAGGCGCCTGCCACTATGCCTGGCAAATTTTTTGTATTTTTAGTAGAGATGGGGTTTCACCGTGTTAGCCAGGATGGTCTCGATCTCCTGACCTCGTGATCCACCCGTCTCGGCCTCCCAAATTGCTGGGAATACAGGCGTGATCCACCACGCCTGGCCTTCCCCTTATTATTTATTTATTTATTTTTTTTTTTTTTGAGATGGAATTTTGCTCTGTCACCCAGGATGGAGTGCAGTGGCACGATCTTGGCTCACTGCAACCTCCGCCTCCTGGGTTCAAGTGATTCTCCTGCCTCAGCCTCCCAAGTAGCTGGGATTATAGGTGTGTATCACCACTCCCGGCTAAATTTTGTATTTTTAGTAGAGATAGTGTTTCACCATGTTGGTCAGGCGGGTTTCACCATGTTGATCAGGCTGGTCTTGAACTCCTGACCTTGTGATCCACCCACCTCCTCCTCCCAAAGTGCTGGGATTACAGGCGTGAGCCCCATATTATTTTTAAGTAAATCCCACACAAAGTAATATTGTATGGAAGTAAAGTCCCCCATATTATCTTGAATAAATGTTTTGGTGCATTGTTTTTAAAAAAATAAAATAAATACAATACTGGCCCCGCGTGGTGGCTCACACCTGTAATCCAGCACTTTGGAAGGCTGAGGCGGGTGGATCATTTGAGGTCAAGAATTTGAGACCAGCCTGGCCAACATGGTGAGACCCTGCCTCTACTAAAAATACAAAAATTAGCTGGAAGTGGTGGTGGGTACTTGTAATCTCTGCTACTTGGGAGGCTGAGGCACAAGAATAGCTTGAACCTGGGAAATGGAGGTTGTGGTGAGCAGAGATCATGCCACTGCACTCCAGCCTGGGCAACAGAGCAAGACTCTAAGAATCATACATGAAAAAATTAATAATAAAAAAAATAGGCCGGGCATGGTGGCTCACGCCTGTAATCCCAGCACTTTGGGAGGCTGAGGTGGGTGGATCACTTGAGGTTGGGAGTTCGAGACCAGCCTGGCCAACATGGCGAAACCCCGTCTCTACTAAAATTACAAAATTTAGCTGGGCATGGTGGTGCCTGCTTGTAATCCTAGCTACTTGGGAGACTGAGGCAGGAGAATCACTTGAACGCGGGCAGTGGAGGTTGCAGTAAGCTAAGATCGCACGACTGCACTCCAGCTTGGGCGACAGAGCAAGACTCCGCCTCAAAAAAATAATTCAATAAATAACATGGACATAGAGAGTGGAATAATAGGTCTTAGGGACATGGAAAGGTGGGAGGCGAGTCAAGAGAGAGAAACTGCCTAATGGGTACAGTACTGTTTGAGTGATGAGCACACTAAAAATGCAGACTTCATCAGTGTGCAATATATCCATGTAACAAAACTGCAGTTGTACCCCCAATCTTTTTTTTTTTTTTTTTTGAGACAGGGTCTTACTCTGTCATCCATGCTGGAGTGCAGTGGTGTGATCTCGGCTCACTGCAGCCTTGAGCTCCTGGGTTCAAGCAATCTTCCCACTCATCCTCCTGAGTAGATGGGACCGCAGGCACGTGCCACCATGCCTGGCTAATTTTTGTACTTTCTGGAGAGATGGGGTTTTGCCATGTTGCCCAGGCTTACATCTTTGTTTGATTTTGTTTGTTTGTTTGTTTGTTTTTTGAGACAGAGTCTCACTCTGTCGCCCAGGCTGGAGTGCAGTGGTGCAATGTCAACTCACAGCAACCTCCTGGGTTCAAGCGATTATCCTGCCTCAGCCTCCCGAGTAGCTGGGATTACAGGCGCCTGCCATAACGCCTGGCTAATTTTTGTATTTTTAGTAGAGACAGGTTTTTGCCATGTTGACCAGGCAGGTCTTGAACTCCTGACCTCAGATGATCCGCCCTCCTCGGCTGCCCAAAGTTCTGGGATTACAGGCGTGAGCCACTGTACCCAGCCCTTTTAAAAATTTAAATAAAAAATAATCACATATCCAGTTAATGTTCAAATTTGTAATTTATTAAATGTCATAAAACTTTTAAAAAATTCATTTGTAAAGGCCAGGCACAGTGGCTCACNTGAGTGAGACTCGTTTCCAAAAAAAAAAAAAGATTCATTTGTATATAGTCAGTGTTTTGTAATTGTTTTGTATCTTCTTTTTTTGAGACAGAGTCTCACTTTGTCACCCAGGCTGAAGTGCAGTGGGGCGATCTCGGCTCACTTTGACCTCCGCCTCCTAGATTCAGGCGACTCTCCTGCCTGAGCCTCCTGAGTAGTTGGGATTACAGGCTTATGTCACCACGCCCGGCTAATTTTTGTATTTTTAGTAGAGATGGGGTTTCACCATGTTCAGGCTGGTCTCGAACTCCTGACCTCGTGATCTGCCCACCTTGGACTCCCAAAGTGCTGGGATTACAGGCATGAGCTGCCAGGCTGGCCTTGTTTGGTATCTTATATTCTAAATCTGTTAATCTCTAGGGGTTTTTTGGTCTTTGCAATTAATTTGTTGGAGAAAACAGATCATTTGTCTTGTAGACTTTGGGTAGTCTAGATTTTGCTGACTGCCTCCCTGAGGCAAATATTCTCAAAAATTTAACAAATATTCTGTCTTCTATATCTTTTGTAAATTGGGAGTTGGGTTTATCTACTAATTTCAACATCTCCCTGAAGGTCTTCTACTTTGAAGTGTTGCCCAATTGTTTCTCTAAAAAGGTCTTGCATAAGTAAAGGGATGGAGATGAATTATGCACCTTTGCCCTTTGTTTACACTGAAGAGAACATTCTCACCCACTTGTTAACTCCAGGTTAACAAGATACCTGCTCTTACCTTTATTAACTCTGTGAACAATGTAGGTGTGAACACTGCTTCAGGCCGTGGGGGTGGATGGGTTAGCAATGCAGAAGAGTGGCTTGTCCTCATTACTGATGGGAGATGGAAATAACAGATAGCCACAGACTTAATCACAGGCCTTCATCTCTTAGCCACATTTCAGCACCCCTCCCTCCCCCGCCCGGAATTTTTTCCCCTGAATTAGAGTTTGGAGACCAGTAGTGGACAGGGTTTGGTGAATGAGCATCAGTAGGAGTTCCAGGGACAACCTTGTTCAGTGTTTGAAGAAGTTTTGCCCGTGGAGTGACACCCAGCTGTGACTTAAAAGATGAACTGCCGGCTGGGCGTGGTGGCTCATGTCTGTAATCCCAGCACTTTGGGAGGCCGAGAGGCAGGTGGATCACGAGGTCTGGAGTTTGAGACCAGCCTGGCCGAGGTGGTGAAACCCCGTCTCTACTAAAAATACAAAAATTAACCAGCCGTGGTGGCAGGTGCCTGTAATCCCAGCTACTTGGGAGGCTGAGGCAGGAGAATTGCTTGAACCTGGGAGGCGGAGGTTGCAGTGAGCCAAGATCACGCCACTGCACTCCAGCCTGGACGACAGAGCAAGACTCCGTACCCACCCACCCCCCCGCCACCACCAAAAAAAAGATGAACTGCCAAAAACTGGGGCGAGCTTTGCAAAGGCCTTGTTACATAGGAAATGATTCTCATGTTTTTTGTTTGTTTGTTTTGAAACGGAGTTTTGCCCTTATTGTCCAGGTTGGAGTGCAGTGGCATGATCTCGGCTCACTGCAACCTCCACCTCCTGGGTTCAAAAGATTCTCCTGCCTCAGCCTCCCGAGTAGCTGGGATTATAGGCGTCTGCCACCACACTCAGCTAATTTTTGTATTTTTAGTAGAGACGGGGTTTCACCACGTTGGCCAGCCTGGTCTCAAACTCCTGACCTCAGGTGATCCACCCGCCTTGGCCTCCCAAAGTGTTGGGATTACAGGCGTGAGCCACTGTGCCCAACCCAATTATCATGTTTTCACTGGAGCAGGTCCCAAGCGGACTTCTGCTTAATGGTCAAGCCTGCACTCATCCATATGGCAGAGGCAACTCTGTGTCTACGGCTGACAGAAAGATGCAACAAGGGGGAGGTGGTGGCCCCTGCCCTCAGATGGCACATGGGTCAGTGAGGAGCCAGGATAAGTCTAAAAGTCTATAGACTACTCCTGGTGCAGTGGCTCACATCTGTAATCGCAGAACTTTGGGAGGCCAAGGTGGGTGGATTATGAGGTCAGGAGATGGAGACCATCCTGGCTAACACGGTGAAACCCCGTCTCTACTAAAAATACAAAAAATTAGCTGGGAGTGGTGGCATGCACCTGTAGTGGTTGCAGTGAGCCTGAGCTGAGATGGTGCCACTGTGCCAAAAAAAAAAAAAAAGTCTAGACTAAAC